>NC_036458.1:17117019-17443408 GCF_002775205.1 Xiphophorus maculatus | reverse complement strand
CATCATTCAGGGTCAGGGGATGCTGCCCACCTTGAAAAATATAGTTGTTGAGGTGGTCTTTGTGGCGATTTGCAAGATAAGACTGAAGGTCACCGGTGTCCCCATAGATCATATCTTTGGGAGCGTAGCTTCTGTTGTCAGCATAAATAAAGTTGCCTTTCTCTGCCATCATGTCCATGATCATTGGACCAGCTGAGTGCATGAATTCTCGTTTAGGCGAGTTCATGCGGGAGCCACTGAGGTTAGACATGTTGGTCATCTGTTTCGCAGACTTAATGAGCTTAAGCATTTTGTCCTGGGGGCTGAAGTCAAGGTCTGTCTTTTTCTTCATGTCAATGTGTACTCCATGGATACAGCTCCAGATTCCCTGCATAATACACATAAATAAAGAAAAGATGAAGAAAATGAGCAAACAGAAAAGGGATAGGAAAAAATTAGTTTAACATATATATATATATATATATATTATACCAGTCTTTACTGGTATATAATTGGTTATAATTGGTATAACTGTTACACCAATTATACCAGTCTTTGCAAACACTCAGATGTATCACAGTTTATTAAATGCGACCATTGTTTGCTCTTCTTAAAAAAAGGCAATTTGACTAAGTACGTGATTGATGGAAATAGATTTTATTGAAAATATGACTAACCAATAGATTTTCAAAGCGTGCCCTCATTTTGTTCTTAAAAAAACTATTCTACCTGTGTTGTTTGGCTGGACATTCTAGATTTTACTACAAATTTCATTTCTACTGCACAATGAAAAAATAATACACTGTGTAATACACAAAAATAGTAGGGGTGCCCAGATAACCACATCACAAACAATTTCATTTTTCTTTTGAAAATATATTTATATTCCCATATCTCCAATGACTTGGTCTACAGATACTGTTGGAGTCCCTTTTTGTAAGCTCAGCTTTTAAAAAATGATGTTTCAGACTGAAAAAGAAATAAGAAAAAAAGAATCTCTCTCATAGTTAATGGAGTAGGTTACCTTTCTTCATAGTGTATCGGCTGCATAATCAAGGAAGCTTTTTCAAAGGTGAAGGTGCATTTAATATACATTTGAGACCAAAATTATTTATAGCTATGGCAGATTCAGATTTAAGGCTATCTTGTAATTTTACCAGCATGATTCTTCTGAATGTTTTGTAGTGACCCAGTCAGTGTCCTGACTTAAATGTGAAAGAGAATATCTGGAGGGATCAAAAGATTACAGTGACGAGACAAAAATACATTTTCAAAATACCCGTGGGAACATGCAAAAAGATGGGCATCAGTTACAAGATGGGTTTGATTTCTATACTATATTTTATATAACTTTTTAAAAATGTATCAGCAGTTGTTTTTGGTCAATTCTCAATTTAAAGTTATTAAAAAATTAATAGCATCATTAGAAATTAATATGAAATTCTGGGATATATGGACCTCTGTTTAAAGGTAGACTTAAACAGTCTGGTCTTACTGTAGCTAACCAACATGTCAGCTTCAATATATCTGGACCAATGACACCTGGAACTGAAAGTTTGTGTAGTTATGCAGTTTTCAGAAACACACAAAAATCTTTTGACTCATAGGGAACCTTGAAAGCTTCCAAACTACGTGACTGGTTAGTTTTTCAAATGGGGAGAATTGAACAGTTACTTTATTGGAAGGTTGGATCAGTGAATTAGTCACATAACACTAGCTTGCTAAGAGATCACTGTTGATAGATGTGTCCAAGGGAATGCAAACAATCCCCCAGCAGTTTACTGGCAGTAGTCACTTTTTTACTTAGTGTGTTGTTTTGTGCCACCAAAACTGCCCATAATACTAAAAAAAAAAAAAACACTCTCCACAAAGGTGCTGTAAAACATCAACAGTGATGCAATGCATGAGATCAACTTTTTCTTTTTTTATTTTTCCCCTCCATTTCTGTTGCAGTACTGCTGGATTTGAAGGTGAAAATATGCTAATAATTAGCACTCATGAGTAAGTTTTCTTCCACAAAAAGTAATCAACAAAACCCTCTACATGTTGGTTCCATATTCTGCTTTAGATGTACTCATTAATAACCTTAGGTTGTTTTTTTTCTTTGTACATTTGTAAAGAATGTCTGAATAATATAAGCAACAAAATGACATTTAAATCTGAATTCTCATAAGTGGTAAGAAAAAGCGTCTCCCTTAAAAGTTTTTCCCTTTAAGGTTTTACCGCCTCCTCACTACTTGCCAATGTTAACGATTCCATACAGAGTAACACTGCTGCAAATAAAGTGCAAAGACACTGCAGTGTTTTTAGGCATGCACGTCCATGTCTTTTGTTCTCACACACAATGAGGAAAAATGCTGACCTTTCAGCAGAATGAGAGAGAATAAATTGATTAAGTGTGGGTTGCTGTGGTTTCATCCAAAAAACAGGCCGCAATTAGGGTCTATTTTTGTCAATAGTCAGGTCTGCCTCGTGATTCCCCCTCCCGCCTCCATCCCCATCCTTGCATCTCATCCTATTTTGCGAAACCCTCCCTTCCCTCCTGCTTTAAAGTTAGTTAGTTTTGCACCAGATATTTTGTCTGTAGGGAAAAAATAACCAAACCAGGCCTGTTTGACCCTATATGTGCCACATTAGCCATTATTATGACTGAAGTAGTTCATTTGCCTTCTTCCTTGATCATTGACGCATTACTACCTCCATATACTCACATGTTTACAGACTGAACTCCCTGTTCCTGTGAACCTTTGGCACATGCAATAACACATCATGTTGATAGAAAACTTACCCTGCTGATGGAGAAAAGAAGCCCTGGCCTGCCAGAGCAGACTCCGGTGAAGCAGTATCTCAGCCTCCAGTAGAAGAGATGCTCCGAGACAAAGGTGATGAGGGAGAGTCCCATTGCTGTGGCCAGCATGTAGAAGACCCCCGCCATGTTGTCCACATCCAGCTGACTTGACATGACTTCGTTCTTCTCATTGTGACAGATTCCTGTCAGCCACTGGGCCTCCAGTTCTTCCATTTCACCTAAAAAACAAATGCAATGGAGTAAGACCATTCTATGGCCTCCAGGAATTTCCTAGATCATTCAAACACCACAAGACTGAGGCAAATTTAAACAACCTTATTCCAGCACAATTTCACTCTTAGTACTTGGTAAATAAGTTTTCCACTGCTGCTTTCGCCACCGTCTTACCACAAAAAAACCAGCACTAGTATCATATCTGCACAAGGATTTTTGCTTACAATCTGCAGGATTTCCCTACAGGCTTCTGCGCCTACATCATCAGTTTCAGCCTTCCTGTGGAGGAGCAAACAGCATCAGGACTTTAATCAGCTTATCAGCAACATGGGGGGACTTTCTGTACAGAGATCTAAGCATCACCAGGTTGGATAGTCCAGTGCAATACTTCAGATCTCTCTACACATGTTTCGGTCACTAAAGCCAGAAGGATTCATGGATACAAAATGCTAAATCTGATCACAGTAAACTGATAACCTTGAGGTCATGAAACAAGAAGTTTTTTGTTTTTTTTTTAGTTGCACTAAATTATTTTTTGTAATTGTATTATAAAATCTTATTGTGCTGGAGTTTTTTTGGACTCTTCCACCAGCTCCCCCTTCTTATTTTCCCGCATCATAACTGAGTACACTTATATAGTTTTTCTTAGGCAGCATCAGGAATATATTTAGCATTTATACTAGAATATGAAGCGTGCAACGTCCCTCATTTAAGCAACCAGACTGCATGGGCAGTTTTTAGGTGTGCGCGCTAATTTCTTCGTGGAATCTTTATTTCATGACAAGTTTAACCTATTCTGATCTCTGTGAAAATGGTTTCAGAATTGAGTGTTTTGAGACGATGGGAAGTTTGAAGAAATTGTTTCAACTATTTCAACTATCTGCATGTGGTGGAAATAAAAAAGATTATTTGATCATAAATGGATGTCCTCTGTATATTTACTGATCTTTATTTACAATAGTTAAAAAAGAGCAAGTAGCAGTTGCTTACATAAGCCCTGTTTTAAATACTGAAAAACATATTTATATAATCCATACACAGATGTAATATGTATGAAAACAATGGTGTTATTTTTAACACATTGTTTTACTAAGTAATTGTACTCAAATTCAAAAACTGAACTTATCATATTTTTATTTGTCCAACATTATTATATTTCATTAAGGGTTTTTTTTAAGCCTTTTTACACATTTTTGCCAACTTCCTCCTTCTGTATTTGAAAGCTAATTACTTAATTTTTCTATGATTGCAAAAATGAAAAAAAAAAAGAAAACCAGCTACTTATCTTAAATTTAGTTTCTTGTTCTGAGCATTTTGGCAAAGTATTGCACCTTTTATCAAAACAATCTTTTTTTAACGAATAGCTTGAGTATCACTGATCCCAAGGCCTCCACACACCTGGTCCGATAGTCCAAACAGAGTGTTTCTTTAGCGTTAAAAAGAAAGTTAAAAAAGCAACAAAGACCTTATCTTTTCTCATTTCTCACTCTGTGTACCATTTCTTCTGTCTCCCCTCCCACTCTGACTTCCTCTGTGACATTTGGCGCGTGGCTAATCCAATCTGTGTCATTCAGGGCCTGGTAACTAAGGCTGTTAGTGGGGAAAGACAAATATCATGGTGATTCTCAGCTACATGTGCCTGAGTGCAGACTTAGTAACACGTCATTATCCCTCAACTTCAACTGAAGATCATTTATCTCTCTTAACATTTAAGAACACACTAAAAGATGTAGCGAAGGGACACATTTTCAGTCATATAACGCTCAGTAGTGAGATCAATCTTGATGTAATAAAAAGAACGTGGCAGTCACGTCTGGACTAAGACCAAAATTTGACCCAGACATTTTTGGTTCAGATGAAAAACTATTTACAAACTATTTACAGACAAGTTGCATGAATCTTTATGAAATGAAAATTCTATTTTTTACAATGACAACATGAAAAGTACATATTTCATACATGCATACAGGAAAACTTGTCAAAGATATGAAAAATGTATCATTTGTATTAATTTTAGCAAAGAGTAATCACTATGTTCATTGTATTTCTTGGTGCTACAAACTATATGGGTTTAAAGATGGCTGGATTGCTTATAAATACTAATGCCTATAACTTCATAGAGAATTAACTGTAAGCATGTCTACATTTTATATAAGTGACGATTAAGTATTGTCACCCTTATGGAAGAGCATTAAAAGGTAAAGCTGAAGTGATAACGCAATGTAGAGTACAGTACTGGTAGAAGGGTGGGGGGGGGGGGATAAATCTCCATATAGTAGCAAACACAAACGTTACCAAAAACTACCAAAATTATCAATACGAGAAGAACAACATGAATCCATGTCTAGGAAATAAATTGTACGACTGAATTTTCTTTTTTTTTTCTTCCAAATGAGATATGAATTGATATCCAAATGAGTAAAGGCACATTTCAGCAAAGGTTTCCTGAAGGTTCTTCTCTCCACGACTTTACTTCCCAGATGCTTTATCAACCTAGCTTGTTTTTCTGTGTGGGTCTTGACTAGGTGAATTACATCCCCTGATGCCGTGCTGGTTTTCAGAATGAGTACCACTGCCATAAGATCTCAGTCCAGTACAACAGCACAGTCCAGAATGTGATTAAAAACTTTGATATCAGCTATAATATCGTAGTTTTTATGCCATAAAAACTTTGATATCATAGTTTTTGCGATACAAGAATTATCAAATATTTTTTATATCACATATAACCATCATATAGTTTTTATATCATAAAACAGCTATATTGTTGTTTCTGAAACAGCTAGAAACATCATTCTAGATGTTTCAATCTAACTATGAAACAACTAGATTGCTTCATAGCTGTCATGGTTTAAAAGCCAAGGTCTACAACTCCAAACTGTCTAAAAATGTGTAGATAGATTGGATGTTAAATTAATTAAGTCAATCCTGACTCACAAAAATCCCCAATTGGGTGAAGACATAATTTCTAACATGTGAACAGAGGAATTTCTTCTTCCACCAAACATTCCATTATTATAGAGCTTTGAGAACAGTCGGCTTTCTTTGCAGTTACCCTTTGTGGCAATCTACTTTGTTTTTATCAATTGCAAACCATAATCAGAAATAACAGAAATAAACTATTTATATCTCTGTGTATGTAACAAATTTTTAATAAAATATCACTTTCACTTTTTCAATTGAATTACTGAAACAAAAACTTTTCAGGAATATTCTAATTCCCTTAGATGCCCTTTGTATTTTGTCTGTATCATTATTGCTTTAAGAACAGGGTGTTCCTCAACATTACTAAGTGACATTTAACATGTTCATATTATAAACTCCTGACAATATGCAGGAGTATTACTTTATCTTCTTTTGTTCAGAATCTTGCTGAACAAGTAGCAGAACAAACTTGTTACATGATCAGATAATTGCTTAAGAAGAGAGAAAACATGAAATGGCTGGGGGTTTTTTTGCAAGTTGTTTTAATTTAAGCTTTTGGATCCTTTAAAATAATAAATATTCTTCCTGTTTGTGAAACGTCGCGTGTTCTCCACCGGTATTGTGTTTATCTGATCAAGCAGCATTTGCCAAGATACAAAGTCCCCTTCATCGATCACAGACCTGGCCTCCCCTCCCTCTTCCCCTTTTCTCGCCACGTTCTTTTCGTGCCCTATCTCTGACCATCACACGCGCGCACTGTCACTTTCCTGATGGTGTCATCACTTTTTCACCCCGTCTGTTTACCCTCTTAATCTCTTTTCACCTTAACTCTATAATTTATCCCTCTTCTCCCACTCGCTCTCACTTTCTTTGTTGTTTACCTTTATCCTTACCTTTGTGACTGGTACAGACACACAACAAATGGAGAAACACTGAAATTATCAGTGTGACACAGAGTTGAAGTACTCTCAGTTAAAATCTGCAATGGATGGCTGCTTGAAAATTAAAAAGAGACAGTGTGACATTGATACAGAGAAGAAGCAAACCAGGCAAAACAAAAACAGTGGGACCTATTTTTGTTAAAATTATCTCTCGAGTGTAACAAATGCTCCGAAGCTCTGACAGGATTCAGTTACAGGGTAAGCAACTGAAATGCACTCCAAGCTAGTGTTTGATAATATTCAAACTTACAAACCGCCTTTCTTATAAATTGTAAAATTGATCTTCTTTATATAGAATTAATCCATATTTCATTTTAGTAGCATCATCTCTCATTACATTGAGTACATTTTTTCAGTGAGTGGGTGTGGGGGAGACCCTAATGTATTTGGATCTCTTTTGCAGATACAGCAAAAGAAAAAAAACATGTGATGGAGGAATATGATTATTAAAATAAATACATTTTGAGATTTTTAGATCACATATTTTCAAGAAAAAAAGTAGATCTCTGACAGAAAAAAAAAATTCCATTGTTAAAGGCATAAACATGTAATGCATGGTAAAGAAGAAGGATAAGTGCTTCCCAAGTGCTTCCTTGAGGAAAACAAGATACTAACAAGGATTTTTGGCACCGCTGAAGAAATGTATTATAGGTTGGATATTTCTACATTTTGTAGTGTGAGAAAATGTTACGACAATAAAATATTTTTGCTTTAATTTTTTAAACATCTTAGCCAGTGTTGAGCTTGATGTACACAAACACACAAACATAAGATACATATTTTATTTTTTAGAAAGACAATCTGTCATTTTTCTCCCTGTTGTCTCAAAAATACGCTGCTAGTCATTTTTATGCATGTGCATGCTTTACAATTCAGGTAAAGTGCATTGTTTGACTTAGACTTTGCAATGTGAGTAGCATTATTCTTTGGAAATTAAGAAATCCTGTGTGCGTGTGTGTGTGTGTGAGATTCTCACCATCGCCGATGATAGCCAAGATGGCCAGATCCACTTGTCGCTTCCAGAAGGAACCTTTCTGCAGAGCAATGCCATAACCAGTGGTAGCAAATATGTACCTGAATACACAATCACATAAACAGAAAACTATAAATCAAAATATGTGATTTCTCCAGAGTGCCACCATATTACAAGATGTTTAAGGGACAAAGCAAAGATAATGGGACATAAAAGTAAAATGAATAAAAGTTAAACAGAACCTAAAACAAGATGCACATTAGTATAATGTACTTATATGATCCCAAGCATTTCCAGTTTAATCAGTAAGTACTAACAGTGGATTGCACTGTAGTTCACTTGAATTTAGGTAATAGACCAACACAAATTTGTCCTTAATTGCAGAGTAAAAGTTACTGGATAAAATCCTTTAGATTTCATAAAAAAAAATCTAACCAGTTACTGTTTGTAAAGGTTACAAACAGGTGGGCTCTATTTACAAATCTAGGGATCTGTGAATTTGAACTGAGTCTTATTTTGAGGTATCAAGTTCAGAGGACAAAAAAACAACTGAACCTCAGGCTATCCTCGATAGCTACAATCCTGCAACTTCTAGATGCATCCTTTTAAAACACACCTGAATCAAATAGATGGCTCATGGCCTATGAATAGCTGAATGACATGCCGATGACTGAATTCAGCTGGTGCAGGAATGCATCCAAAAGCTGCAGGACAGTAGCTCTAGAGGACGGCCTGAGGTTCACCCCTGATGTAGCTTGTGTAATCAGCTTACTGTGCAGTGTTAGTCTTTCCAGTAAATATAAATTAGTATCAACAATAGATTGTATTTGTGTTGCAAATTTTGTTGTGTTGCTTTTGGAAATAGAAATATCCTGTGGATTTAACGTCTGATCAGGTATAGATTAGCAAAACCACAGTAAAAGGGAATCCCTTTCTATTCAAACAGATTTTAGACACGTTCCCAAAATGTCAGCTTCTTTTACCGTCACTGCATGACTCACTGTCCCAAAAATAAGCTGCACCGGATCCGCTGTGCCTGAGCTGGGCAATGCCACAGAGCCTTTTCTCTACCAATGTTTTGGATAAATGGCTATCTGTTACTTAAGAACTGTAGCTTTATTTACCCGCTGCCGATGGTCACAAGCTTACACCCTTCATCTCTCCCAGCCATGTAGTTCAACACTGCAGCGTCATAAATGAAGGCATCCAGTTTGCTGTATAGGGACAACAGAACAGAGAACAATGAAAGAAAAGAGATTTTGAAAAAGGAGGTCTTTCACATCTTATTTTTATAAAGAATGAGTAAGAAGTGCACAGAAGGAGACAGAAGGCAAAGCACCGCCTTATTTTTCAAAGCATGTTGGTTGCAGATCAATTGTGAAGTGTTAAATCATCTCCAAAAGGCCTGCAATCCAAGCGTATCCAAACACAAAGGACACAGAGGGGATTGACGGTTCAATACGCAACGCTTCATTGATGATAGGCCCTTGGAGGCACATAGGCATTCTAAACAAGCTTCAGACCCTCACAAACATTTACACTGTCCTGCCTCGGACCACACAGAGACTAGTAAACAAGTAAAAGAGGGAAAAAAAAGATCCAAGCCCCTGACTGACATTTCTAATGTAACTGATACTGTCACTGGCCACTGCTCTCTTGCTATCTCGGCGCACGCACAAACACCAGACTCAGACACTCAGAACCCCGCTAATAGTCTGGTGACTGGCTGGCATTTTCTAGAATGTCAGACCCAGTCCTTTAGAAGACGCTCACAGCTGATAGGTTAGCTGTGTAATTAACTTAACCCACCACTGTCAACAAGGAATACGTGTGTCCCAACATGGAGAACAGAGATTGCACATCGGTAGGCATGTATGACTACCTAAATTAGATTGTGGACCACTGCCTTTCTAAAAGCATGTGCATGTCTTTTAGAAAATAGGACGCTCTACAGTAGCCAAACATTTATCAAATCCTTGTATTAGGGAGAAAGAGTAGCAATAGATTATGAAGTGCTTCAATGAAACCTTTTAAATGTCAGGTTAAACACTGCAAAAATGTATCCTTAGCTATGAATGGATAGTTCAGACTTTTTAGAGTTAGATTCTAATAATTAATAATCAATGACTAACCTGCAAGAAGTTCTTAGTTATTGAGCCTACAGTCAGAGCTAAGTCACGACAAAAGTAGACGTTAGCAACAAACAACAGCAAGCTAAGTGAAACCAACGAGAGAGATTAACTGATGGAAAATTAAAGCAAAGTGAAAAATGAATAATACAGCCTTTTACCTGAAACGCTGCTGCTTTACTTTTGTAACAAATTGACTTCTGACTTATATGCCAAAACCGTTGTATATTTGAATTAATGTTAAGATGGGAAGGTTATTTTTACATACTTGTATGGTATTCTTAGTAAATAACTACATAAGTCAATTTAAATATGATTACAAATGGAACCACTTAGAGATTTTCTTCTGTTTTAGGGTTTGTGCCACACTTCAACCAGAATGAATACAAACTGTAGATTTTAAATGATTTACTTTAATAAGGGAAAAAGCTTTCCAAAGAAAACTGGCCCTGACAGCATGAAGTCTGGCAAAATAGCTTAAAAAGCAATATATTATGACCCCATCTAAAGAAGTTCAGGAATAGATGAGAAATGGAGTCATTGACATCCATCAACTTGGAAAAATTTACAAAGCCATTTCTAAAAGTTAGGGGAGTCTGGCAAATTATCCACAAATGGAGTAAACACAGAAGACTGGTGACTCCTTCCAGGACTGGCCAGTCCACTAAAAATACTTCAAGAGTGTTTTGAAACTCCATGCGGGAGTTTACAGAAGAACCCAGCACAATATCTTCACCTCAAGCCTCACTTGTCTCAGTAAAGGTCAGAGTTCATGATTGACGCGTAAGAAAGAGTCCAGCGGTGAAAATAATTGTTCACCAAACAAACCCAAAGGCCCATCTCACATACGCAAGTAAACATTTTGTTCTTCCCTAAGATGTCAAGCATAAAACTCGGTGCCCTGGCAAGACAGAAGTGGAACCTTTCGGAAGAGTGTGTGTCTTGTTACATCTGGAGTAAAACTAACACAGAACTTCATAAAAAGATTGACAGTCGAACAAGATGGTGGTAGTGTGATGGTCTTGGGTTGGTTTGCTTTTCAGGACCTGGACAACTTGTTATAATTGATGGAACCATGAATTCGGCTCCCTACAAGAGAAACATGAAAGAAAATACACAGCCATTAGTTCATGACCTTGGACTCAAGCACACACTGCACGAAAAGCAATTGCAGCAGGACAACGATCTGAAGAGCATGAGCAAATCCAATATCTGGATGGAGAAAAAGAAACAAACTGAAGTCTTTTAAATCTGTAAGTTCAAATCTGCGAGTGGTCAAACACTTCTTTATATTAGTGTAAACAATCATCTAATACCAACTTGAAGTGGGTTTAGGTTTCATCACACAATCTCTACAAAAGCAGTTATTTCAGTTTTGAGAATTTAGCCATTTCTCTATAGCAAATGTCTTCTTGTGAACCTGTGCTAGCCACTACCTGGAACACTAAGGCGTTTTCCAAAAAACACTGAAAGTGCTAAGAGAATTAAGTACTGCCTATCACCTCTTAAAAGAACCATGATTATCAAATTCTTAACTGTCACTTTAAATCTAAGTCTAGTTTTAAAATTACTGAAGGATAGAGGTATTCCTAGAGATGACTAATCCAATTCCAAGAATCAGACCATTTAAAAGACTGGCAGTGTCCAGAGTCTCCAGCAGCTGTTGATGATGCACTAAGATTGCAAAACTTACACACGTTTCAAAGTTTCCTGTGAAAAACATAGAAAATGACTAACCTCCTATGTTCATATTTTTTTCTCTGTGTATTATTACTTATGTCATGTGACCAGTTCTGTGCACTGTGTCTCAACAGCTGCTGATGAATGGGGTAGATCTGTTCGCAAAACAGCTGAAACACAAGCCAATTAATTTTATAGAATTCAAATGAAAAGTATGAAGCAAAAAAAATAATTTGTTACATAAACAATGCAGATCAAAACGACACTGATACATTTTGATCAGTTAATTTATCAACAGGTCATATACAAATAGAGCTTAAACATTCCAAAAATGTTCTTTCCACCAGGTTTAATGCTACACAAAATATGATAAGTTCTTAATCTTAGGTTCAGGGTTTGCTATGTTTCTGTTTTTTTCCAGTGAAAAAATAATATTTTACCTTTATTATGTCCAAGAAATTAAAACAGTAGCCAGTAATGAACCGATTTGAGATTTTGTTAGATTTTTTATTTTTAATTTTAAATAAGTGTCTGCCAATACCTCGACAGATGCAGTAACAACATGTGCATGCCAAACTAAAAGACCTGTACATTCAAGCAGGCTGTGAAGATTATTTTAAGTGCAAATATATTGCGGCTATACCCCTTAGCACTGAACTAAACTGTTTATAAAAAACTGTAAAAACTGTTGAACTATGCAGTAAATCAGAGGACTTTGTAAAAAGATTAATGTTCTGCAGAAATTCCTCTTGGGACCAAAGATTGGTCGATCACCAAAAAGAAAAACAAAAGTATTGAACTAGGACTCTGTATAGACATATTTAATTGAGGAAGTTAAATTGTCAATTAGGCAGACATGCAATCATCCACAATGTAGGTAAATCAGAAAAAATACTTACTTGAACTTGCATTATGAGGTCAGTCTTATGGTTTGCACATCACCATCAGCACCCTGTACTACAAACGTGCATCATTTTTTGTGGCAGATATTGATTATTGAACCAAAAATATCAGACTAATAATCCGGACCTATGTAAGAAGTAAATGGTAGATCCTAAGGCTGGGCAATAAATCAATAAGAATATATATCGCAATAGACAAGTGATCAATACCAATGGAAATTGCGTTCGAAAGATTGTTCAATAATTTCACTGAAGAACGATCAAGAACTGCATGGCATTTTGGGGGATACAAGCAGAGGAAAGGCTTTGTTGCTGCTCAACTTTACTCAGCCAGTGTACCAAGGTTGAAGACATCAGCATCTCCCTCATTGGTAAGGTAGCAACAACCTGTTGAGTAACATGCGCAGCAGTTTCAGGTTTTGCCACTGTGCCTCATAACTGCTTAACAAATAAACAAACAACAATGTGGAGTGAAAAATGTGGATAACAGAGGAAAGATAACCCCACCAGTTTGGAAGTATTTCAGATGTTTCAAACAAAGAAAACTAATCAATAATTATTGATATCTACTGATGAGAAATGTTTTTGTCGAGATACATTTTTTAGTCATATCATCCAGCCCTAGATCCTCATTTACATTGCGTTTTATTTATTTAAATTTATCCTGCAGTGTTACTATTCTCTGTAGACTTATTCTATGACTGAGTTGTGGAAATGCTCCTTCAGAGTTCCTTCATGTACAGCTCTTTGACTCTTAAATCCAAAATCCCTTTACGAATATTAGAAAGCGTATGCCTTCCTAATATTGTTTACAACTTTTGAAGTTATTGAACTTCAATTCAGTTTAAAAACATTCCCAAAACAATGACTTATGAAATTCTTGACATTTATTTTCCCATCAAATCAAAATTAAAATGTAAATAATCTTACACTAAATTAGAAATTAAAACATCCTCTAGTTACTAAGTAAAACTAGTAAAGATAATTACAGAATGTGCATCAGATCAAGAAGGTGTATGAATACAATATTTGATGGTATTAAAAAGTCAAGAGTTAAAGCTTGGGTGTTATTTGCATTTACATTCAAATCGATTTTAACAGGTTCTATTCTTGTGACTGTAACAGATTTTATTTGAAAATCTTGTCAGCATTATGTATTATGAGACCTAATCCTGCTATCAAGCTTGCTGCAGTGTTGCTTATCCACTAAAGCTGTCAAATAGAAATATTACCCAGAGTATAAATGAATGCACACATATTCAGCTGGCTTGCTGTGCAGACATACATGACGAACATGAGAATATCTTTTTTATTATCTACTGTCATTTCTGAGGCATGTAACACAGATGTAATATCAAACTTCTAGACATATGTTATAACTCCAAAATTCTTTGAGCCTCTGCTCCAGTTATGACCTGCATTCATTTTCCTTCCGATAACTATGTAACTTACTTTATAGTAGCAAGCTATGCAGTATTTATTCACGTCACATTTTTCAAACTCAGTGAAGGTTCAACTAGACTACAGTAAGTAAAAAAATTCAAAATGTGTAAACTTCGTACTTGTTCTCATACAGGTGACCTAAGCTAAAGTGTCCTAATCTAAATTCACACTGCAGGCCTTAATGCTAAATTCCGATTTCTGGTCAAATCAGATTTTTTTTTTTTTTTGCGTTGGCCATTTACATTTGCAAATATATGCGACTTGCATGTGAGCTCTGTGTGAACTGCAAACAACCTAAGCAGTTACAGGCATGTACTGTAACTTCACACATGTGTGCGAAAGTAAATATGGATACTAATGTGGATACTAGTGTTGCATTTTGTTGTATCTTGTGTCTTTATTTCATCCAATGGATATTTTACATCACCCACTTCACCCTTTTCCCCACACAATAGTGTTCTTTCCTCTTCTTTTTGTTTTGACCAATTTTACCTTCAACTTCCTATCCAGCCAAACCTTCTCAAAGTTATCCAACTCTTGAATTTGTCCTTGGTTAACTTGTGATAACCCCAATCACCTTTCATTTGTTCCCAGGAATACAGATACACAGACAGCCACACAACATCAGTCCTACTAATGGAACCAATACTAAAAATATCTCTGCTATTCTTTTTAATGAAGCCCAGTCTAAGAGGATCTGTCAAACACATACGCAAGCTCACACATTTGAATAATAATACCCACATGTACAAAATACCAAAACTCCATATTAATCTATATTTGAATTTGTGTAAACGGTGTTAAGAGGCACTTCCAAGATGAAAACAAAAGAAAACATGCATTTTTACCCTGATTTGAGGCTGACAAGTGCGTCCACAACACCAGTTTGATGGTACTTCACCATGTACTGGTGCATGGCCGGGTAGTTCTTCCTGATGTTCCTTTCAGTGGATCCATTTGGGACTGTCCCAAAGCGGAACGGAGGAGAGTACGCATATGGATTCTGAAACTGCGGTGGGACAAGCAAACAAGAACCGGATAGAATAACAAAAAACTGCTAAGCTTACACTATAAAACAGAGAAAAAAGAGGTGGAAAAAATTGTAATAGATCTTTTGTAAAGAAGGTAAGTTCAAACAGGTCCAACAGTTTTTTTTTCATATGCTGCCAATTTCCAAAAGTATCGCCTCAATGCATTTAGACACAAAAATAATAAAATCCAATCATACAGATGGATTCAGAGTCAATTACGTTTTTGTTCTGATTTGTTCCTAGTCTTTTTACTTTACCTCAAGCTACCATTTCCGGCAAGATACAGTACATCGTTGTCAATGTCAAGAAATTCTAGAAGCCAGCTTGCCACAACCTTCCCTTCATGTCAGAAACCTATGTGTAATATCCCTTTCAGCTTTTTCAATTTGGGGTTTGGAAGTTTCCTGCTGAAAAAATTATAAAACATGCTTTATAAATATTACAGATTTCAAATTGCAAATTATTTAAATATTTGTAGCTCTCCTGAGTAAACTAAAAAGCAGCATATCACACATTTTATTTGCATTTTATTTGTTCTAACACATAATCTATTACTTGCAGAGGCACAATGTATAATCAGGATCAAGAAAGTAATTTAAAATGTAAATATTATGGATGTGCATCTCAAGAAAAAAGTGCTTTTGCAGTTCACAGGTCACTATGTAAACTCTATTCTGAATACTTGACTCCATGCCTACAAATTTGCAAGATATGTACTATGATGCATCTTTATTTTTACCTTTGTTTATTTTATTTTAATTATTAGGGATTTCCTTATCCAGAAGCCTGAAAAGGTATCAGCAGTAGATACCTTTTCATTTATTTTATGATATTAGACAGCAAAATACAGTTACCTATTTACATTTTTATTTCATATAAAAATAATTACATAGGATTTGATGTATCAAACAAATTACAAGATGTCCTGATGATATTTGAAGGGGAAAGAAAGTCACCGCTCCACTGACACATTTCTGTATCTATTTACCAATCATGCAAAATGTTTATCTGCAATTTCAGGGCTCAACCAAAGAAACAGCTGTTCAGACTCTGTTGGGAAGGATCGTGTTTTGTTTTCGTACAGCCATGCACACTGTTATTTTCATAACCTTAGAGGTGCAACGGATGACACACTGGAGCCCTTTTAATTGTAAGATCTGGTTGTTGAAATGTGTTGCATAAACTTTAAGAACTGCCGACAGTAACTTATAAAGTCAAACTATGTATCTTGTTCATTAGAAAAGTGCTTACTTTACACTCTTCCTCTCTTACTTCTCTTGTTGAATGTAGAGCATCCGTGGTGTTTACAGAAAAACCAACACTGTTCATGTTTATGCCAGAAATTGTCAAATGGTCTCCAACTGTACAAGTGTTCTACATTACAAGTGGGTTTTTGCTAAAGACAAAATGCAAATGAACTATTTTGAACTACTCAAACCAATTTTCCTTGGACATCTATCTCCATGCTAAGCACTTGTTATTATAACCCTCTTTTGCCTCATCTTTCTTTCTTTTCATGGCATGTGACTCTTCTGAGGTTGAGCTGTAAGGTCGGAAGAGGGCAAATATTTCAAAAGGGTTCAGTGATGAGACATTTCTAGCCCACTGGGGAAATTCAGATTGGCAAAGCACTTTGTCTGAATAAACTATCAGTAGACTGCATCTTGTACAAGAATCTTACTGCAAAGACCATGACAACAGAGCAACAGAATAGCTAAAATCCATATCTGTGTAAGAGTTATTTATTCAAATCTCTTTTGTACGAATGCTAGAGGCAGTCAAATAGTAATATATAAACAGACCCCATGGCATTCTATCAAACTAGTCCAGCCTAAGACTCCACATACTTGCCAACACATTGGCTCAGTACACTCCATGTAAATTATTGAAATAAGAAGGAAGAACTAGCATGCAATAACTAAAATGCAAAGATCACAGTTCTTATTGTGCGTTTGTAGTCATAAAAAGTGTCTGAAATAAATTATCTCAAAATAAATTTACAACAAATACAGTACACAAACATTTGAACTTAAAACTTTTAAATAAATCACAATGGGAATTAAAGGAGTTTGAGTGTTACTTAAAAGGGGTGTTATTATGTAAATTAAAGACACATAGTACCATTGAGTAACTGTGTTACCTTCAGTTGTTATGAAAATACTGTACATATCAAACATCATTTAAAAGAAAATTGGGGGGAGGGGTTGTAACAGAATTCTTAAGAGCACTGGGCTGATGAGCTCAGACGACTCGTGGTTCCATCAGGGTTTTGCTAATTGCTGCTGCCACTAGTCTGGAGGAGCTGAGTGGGGTGTGGGATGCTCTGTGATTCAGAAGCTAGTCTGGGGACTGCAGCTCCAAAGAGGAGCTTTGTGGAAACAGGTGGTGCATTGTATGAGCAAGCGTTTAGGCACCCCCAAAAGATCTGCAAGAGCAGATACAAACATTTCTCAAAAACATGTGAAAGAATTAAACTAACACTCCAAGAATGTTTCTGATGAGGGAATAACATTATGACACTATATAATACTCAAAGAAGTAAATTTTACATAAATCTCCCCCTTTTAAATTGTTTTTCTAGCTAAACAAACGTCACGTATTTGAGTTTCTCTGATTTTCAGTTGTCTAAAGGTAAGTATTGACTCTGTATAAAAGACGAACATGTTAAAATAAAATCAAGCTGAGCTTTAATATTGTGTTAATGGGTCAATATTCAGTCTTTTTTAGAGTGGCCAGTCATTCCTAATTTTAGTCTGGCCCACTCATTCCTCCCTCGTCTTGCTTGGTATGTTGCTTCCCACACAACCACATTATTCCGTTCTCTACCTAAACTGTCAGCCTGCCCCATATCTGTCCGCCTGTTTGTCATGTACCGTCTTGTAAGTCTTGGCGTTTCACTAGTCCTCAGTTGCCCCCTCTTCCCCTCTCCCATGCCAGTTGATGTACCCCTTATTCTTAAGTCCCTCCCTCCTTCTTTCTCAGAGTCTGCCTGTTGTCAAAGCTCATGACATCACACTTTGCCTTGTAGCACCAAGTCATACATCTGAAACTGTGTCCGTAGGAAATCTCTGCCCTTTACACTTATTTTTTTATTTGTTTCGCTACATCTTGTTTGACCTTTGCCTCCTGCATTTAAAATTTTCTTCCTCATAGCATGACCAACTTTCTCTCTTTTTTTAACCACAAAAAATGTAATATACATATTTAGAAATAGATAGTAAACAAGTATTGTCATATAGGTTGTAAATTTGATCATTTAATTTAATAATTTTAATTCACAAAAAGGCCAATTAAACAAAAATTTGAATGATGTGACCCTTTTAAACTAGTTTGTCTTCAGCTTTTTCAGGCTGACCTATTGCTTAACAAACCTAAGCAACCGACAACTACTTAGCTGGCGTCAAATTGGTATCAGGTCGAGCAGGAAATTGGACAGCTTTACAGCTATGTACATTTTGAAAGTTGAGTACCCTTTAGGATTTCACCATGTTAGAATAATCTCTTGTCACCAGTCTTTCTTTCTCACTATTAACTATACTGAGCATGGGATATAATGGTTACAGTAGGAATGCAAGAAATTGGATGGTGATCTGCAGCAAACAAACCATCCTTCGACTTGGAAGTCATCCCCGAGTGGAGATGCCTACTTGTAGTATTTGTGAGATGTTTAAAAATAATGTAAATCTCATAGTTAAAATCTACTTAATCAATGAGGAATGAGCAGAGCAATGACTTCTCAGTTGTTTAATAATGCTAATTAAGTGAAATGCTGATCTAAGACAATAGTCTAAGTAAATTTTAAGTAAATTAAATCCTTTTTCCTTCAAATATTAAATTGAACACTGGTGTCATTTTAAACAGCGATTAAGTCTTTAGTTGAACAAACAGAAAGAAAGAGATAAAGTAATTTTTCTTTTATCTGTCCTGTACAGGCCTGAATGTCATACATATTTTCCCCACTAAACTGAAAATTTAACCTAAGTTATAAATTATTTATGAGAAATAGGAATTGGTTAATGCCAACCACTTTAAATCGGGGAGAGAGAACACGTTGTGTAAAATTAATTTTTTTGAGAGTGATGTCATTTTATAATGTCATTCCCTCTTCAAAAATGTACCTGGGTTGCTTTGATTCTTTCATGCATGTTTGAGAAATTCTTTATTCTCCCTTTGTAAGCCATTCAGGGGTGCTTAAACGCTTTCTCATTTAATGTGCCACCTATTTACCTAAAACTCCTCCTTGGAGCTGCAGCGTCTAGCTGAGCTTCTGCCTCACAGGGTACTCCTCCCCTCCGCCTTCCCCACACAGCTCCTCCAGACTAGCAGCAGCAACGATTGGCAAAAATCTGGTGGAACTGAATGTCCGCAGAGCTTATTATGAACAATTGAATCCAGTGCTTCTAAAAATGGTTATAAACTGTAAAATGGAGGAGCAGCAAACCTGATAACCTAAACTGTTAAAGAATGTGTTTGATTTGTTAACCAATGTTGTGTGGATAATTAGGCAGAATTAATTCTGGTAAATATTCCAGTGTTCACTACTATTATCCTCCAAATATACAATTGGTGTTAACCTACTACAATTTATTTTCATTTTGAATATACCAGTACATGGATATGCATAATTTTTTTGTTATTTTGAATTCATTTTCAAAATGATTCACAGCTTTTAATAGTAGTGATCCAAATTAAGTAAATTTGCATTTTATCCAATTATTATTATTTTAGTCATTAGAAATCTCATATGAACTCAAAGTAAAAGACTTGAACCTTAACATGAATATGGGAAAACATCCATATTTGAACAAGCTATTAAAAACAATACCCAGAAGTAAAACAAAATTATAAAGTTGAGAGCCATTGAAAGAGCAGGGAATACACATGCTGCACATTCACATTCATTATAATCATCACATGAGAATCAGTGATATTAAGCTGGCTGGATTTAGAAAACAGTTTTACCCTCTTCTTAACAAAATAAGATCCAAGGACCTAGTATAGGAAGCATATTTACAGTATGTTATATTCAACTATTCAATCATTGGCCCAGCTTCTTACTGACATTCTAAATTATTGGCGAGGAACATTTACAAAGCCCTTTCTCATTTTGTTTGCCCTTACCTTGTTGTCTGACAGCCCAGTGACTTGGTCAACAAACTCCTCCTGAATCATGAAGGCAGCCAAGTTAGCAGTGTAGGAGGCCAGGAAGATGACAGCAAAGAAGGCCCACACCGACACTATGAACTTGCTGGTGGTTCCTTTGGGGTTTTGCACTGGCACAGAGTTGTTAAAGACCAGACCCCACAGCAGCCAAACGGCCTTGCCCATGGTAAAAGAAGGACCGTGGGGATCTGAGAGATACAATAAGAGGAAGAGACAGAAGTTAAAGTAAACGTAAGTTGCACTACCAGACATTATATGAAACGTCAGTTTTTCAATGTTACTAACTTAATAACGGGGGCATAGAGGGTTCACTGTAAACATACTGTTCATCCTAGTGTTTTTGTACATATCTTAGTCAAAACCGGACACAGTTGTGGAAGTAGTGGTCATTGCACTACATCTAACCAGGAACTTGTATGGATTTCTTAGGAAAGCACAAGAGACATGAGAAGTGCTACCCTTCATCAAAATGTGGTTTGATCTCCTACATCTAAGACAAGAGACTATTTTATCCATTTCCTTCAAACAACAAAAACACTGCATTGTTTCATTATATATTTTAACATATTTCAAATAAACATAATGTATCTCAATCACAGCAATCCCTTTGCTGTGATTGAGATACTGCTCTATCACAACTGCTCTAAACTACTCTAAGATATCAGTTTATTTTTCCTTCTAAGGGCTCCAAATATATAACCTTTTCTAGGTGTCACAATGAACCTGGAGTGTTCATTCAGCATTGTATTTCTCATTATTGTGATGGTTTTTTTTTGCATTTATTGCAATGTAATTGATATCAGTATGTTTATATATATGCATAAAATAAGTCTAAGCTAAGGTGACAACTTTAGGGTTGGTATAGTGTTCGTCTTCGTAAAGTATGTCTTATTTTTACAAAACTAAGCTATTTAGTTGTTGCCCTATGGTATTGACAGAGCCAGCTGGCACAAGCACTGAAGATTCTTACACCACTCTTAAGCTATTTGTGGAGCATCACTTTTTGGTTCTCAGTAGAAAACTGAATGCAACATGATATGCAAACAATTTTGCATATTATGTTGAGTACTCTGCCTACTGCATATACTGTGGCTGTTGTTATTGCTGTTGGGTGACAAAAAAGCAAAAAAAGTTAGAATCTCTCACCCTGTAATTTGAAAACGATTTCATAAATTTGACAATTTAGCACTGTTTTGGCTTAAAGCTGAACTTCAAATTCCTACATTTTTTAGACTTTTTCAAAACAAAAGTTGTGATTTTCTTTAAATAAAATAAATATTGAGGATTTTTCTTTCCTAAAAAGTGCTTGAAATCAACCACTCTACATTATCCCATTTGCTGGTTGTATCATTACACCATAGCACAAATAATTTCTGAACTGCAATCTTCTGAATCAGGTGTCTTAAATCAAGGAACCATCTAAATATGCAAAGCAGTGTGCCTTGAGGACCGAGGTTGGGAAACTGCTTCACAGCTGCATTAGGAGAGGATCTCCTCTTGCACCTAGGAGCAAGGCACACAGTATCTATCTGAAAAGTTAAGTTATTTTGTTAATAAACTCATATGTTGAAGTTGTCTGTGTTTATTCCATAGAACACTTAGGGGCTCCTCTGAAGCCATGATCGTCGCTGTCGGACAGAAACCAACTCTTCTTTCAGAAAGACTTTTCTTGTTTTGATTTCTGGCTACGTATCTGCTATTCATAAAACGTGAGTCCTGGATTTATGCCTTCATCTATTATTGTAAAACCCAAGCCTTATCGGGGTATTTATATACAACAACTGAGACTAGTTTATTATTTTCTTGATATTCAAATGGTATCCAACTAGTAAATTACTAGTTGTATTCATAATTGCCCTAAGCAGTCATATATTATAGTTATTTGCAGCCACAACTAAACTCTTATTGCTGCACACCATGCAATTTCATACACTTTCAAAACCTGTTATTTTACAGATTTTTTGGCAAAATCTAAAGTTAATGTGCTTTGTTAGCACATACTTTAATAATGTTAGCAATTGCTTTGGACCATAACAGTATTTCACTTACAGTGTCCTCTGCAAATTCACCTGAAAGCAGTTGAGGATTGTAAATGTCACTTTAAAAATGCTAATTTCTCCAGATTTCCTGCATAGTTTAAGTACATTTTTGTAATATTGTCACCCACATTTCAACTTGCTTAGGGCGGTGTATGCAAAAATGCTTGTATATTAACCAATCTTTCTAAAGCTAGGTTTGTACCGATATAAATATATAAATAAGAAGTTTATGTTGAGCTCACCTTTTCCTTGTGCCAGATTTCTGTTAAAGCCAAGAGGACTGATGTACTCAAACATGAAGACAGCCATTGCAGTCACCAGTAGGAGCATCACAAACATCATCACCCACACTGATGCACTGAATGGCTCTGTGAAAGACAAAATTTAAGGTACAGATATTAATATTAACACTGGTTAAATCAAAATTTCTCACACATTTTCATTTAGTTTCTCCTCAGTCTGTTTTGCAGTGAACTGAAGGAATTAGATCAATTTTGTGCACATGGAGGAACCAAGAGAGTGGATTGCAAGCTGTGCCCTGTGCATTTAGAGCGCTTACAGAAAACCTCATATACTTGCATTTGATTATGCGAGGCACACAATAGTATAGGAAGCCCTGGTGTCAGCACTCCTGTCCTCCCTCTGAGCTCACAACTCTGCTGCAGAGATTAAACTCTCCTTTTATGTATGGAGGGGTAGGGGGGACTGTTGGCATAGTGCAGAGCACTGAGTGAGGGTTGTGCAAGAAAAGTGTGTGTATGCTGGCAAGCAGCCATTTAAGGGTTTTCCTGGTAAGCCCCCATAATAGCCACTTTCACAGCACTAACTGCGTGCAACATCCATGTCAGCGTGTGAACCTGGGTGTGAGTTTGTGTCCGTGTACAGCATACTGGTATTGGCCTGTGTGTTTCAGCTTGCAGGAATTTTTGCTTAATTCCGTTTGCAAGTTGGTGGACGTTTGGAAATGTCTTGTGCGCAAGAACTTGCTGAGAATCTCCGCAGCAAACTGAGCCGATACAGCAAGAGTTTTCATCGCCCTTAGGTTAACTTCTCAAGTGTCGTGAGAAAGGAATTGAGCTGATTCCTCCAGATCAAAGTATACACACTCACACAAAAACAATTGATAAAACTGACAGCAGTTACCGAGAAAAGCTGATGGCGAGACAGTTCCATTACTACGTGAGACCATGACGCTGATCCCAGTTTCTACGAACGGGACGGAGAAATCGATGACCTCAGAACGCTCCTCATTGATCGTCAGAGATCCGACGGCCATGACGGCTTTCTTATAGACCACCTTTTTGAGAAGTGGTGAAGAGGGAGGAGTGCAAGGATTGAGTAGGAAGGGGGTGATGTGATTTTTAAAAAAATATGGAAGAAAAATAGCAAGGAGCAGGGGATAAAGAACATTAAAGAGACATTATTTAAATTTGTTTACAATGAACTCAGTAGTTTCCACATTAAATGTGCCTTTATATACATCAGTGAACATTTAGACACCCAAACTGTGAAACATGCAGTTTTATCCTTACGTATCCAAAATGTTATTGAATAGATCATTTCTATCATTAATTTGGTTGAAAAAGTCAAACTCACAGGATTGTTACACACAAATTGATAGATTTTGAATGTTAGATTTTTTAGTTTGTAAAAATTTTCTATGGCACTATAGGTGGAGGCCAAGAAAAAAATACAAATAGGTATTATTCAGAATTTGCTAAGATTTCTTTATTTTTTGGAGCATATAAGACCAAATATTGTTTTTTTTCTGATAGCATATTTTTGACGTGATCATTTTTTGCACAGGGACTTACCTCTCCCACCATCCCATTCCAGACATTGTTGATTTTCTTGCCATGCTTGCCATTGGTTACCAGGTACAAGTCATACGTAAATTTGACGTACTTGGCAATCTTCTTCAGAATGTCAATGCAGAAGCCTTTGCAGCACTTTTTGATATATGTTCCACCAGCCTCAGTTGTGTTGCTACAGAAACACAAAAATAAAGACCACCATTATAACTAAATTAACCAATGCTTTGCTTGGTAACAGATGCTAAAAAGAAGACATGGTTAGAGAGAATGTTTAACTGAGAGAAAATGCTAATTGAGTCAACAATCTTTCCTTTTCCTGGTTAAACACACACTGATGGCTCTAATTCTGGTAACTGCAGACCCAACCTCTCCATCCATCCTTTTCAAGTTATAAGTTTCGATGATTCTGCCTTTGAATGACAGAGAACTTTAAAACCAAGATCTTTCTCTCCTTCCCCTTCTGCGTCTCCAGTCAAGGAGGACTTGACGGCATTGCAATCTGCAGCATCTTGCCAAGTGTGTGTGAATCTGAGAGCAGAAGAATTCAGAAACTTCTGACTCACACACATACATGCACCCCCCCCCCCCCCCTCCCCGCACGCGCGCAAACACAAACCCACGCCAATGACAGAGTGCATTCATGTTTAAGAGTTCACTTCAACTTTCAGCCACCTGGGAGTCTCATTTAACTTTTAAATGTACTGTATGCTAATTAGAGGACACTAACCTCGTCCTTTGATTTAACATCCAAATATGAAAAAGAGTGAGAGAGCAAACAAAAACTAAAAAAAAAAACAGAAAACTTGAGGCTGTGACTCTGCAGTTTTCATTCTGTTCTGTTTCACCAAAGTGCACCTGGGAGTTCATGGCCACCGCTCCAAAGTCTAAATGCCAACAATCAAGGGAAATTGTATCAAGGTGGCTTTGCGTACTTTTCTGTTTCTTTGATTGAACAGTTGCCTCACTAAAACTGGACGTTTGGTAATCATGTTAAGTGGGGGTGTGGGGGTGGGCTCTGTGCAAAATAGTTAACATTGGTATTGAAAATAAGGATAGGTACTTCATCAGAATAGTAGCTATTGGGTACTCTCTTTTATATTTTCATAGAAGCTACTATGACTAAGTGCTTCAGTGTTTAACTCGTCCCTAAACAGAGAAACTGTCAAAGCTATTTATGTTGTACGTTTGTATTGAGTAATTATGTTTTAATCTCTCTTTCCTTGAAAAAGCTGCTGATTAAGATTTTTTGCTGAGTTCAACTGTGCACTGTTTAACTGTGTGTTAAAATCAGTAGTGCACTTCCTGCATCACTACATCATTGATCTGGAAATTTTGTTGCAATGTCAGTGACTTGATACAAAGGGCTTCCTCACATGTTTTTTCTTTCAATTAGCATCAGAGGACCAATGAAAGTTCACTAGGACTTATACATTTGACTAAAATGTCTGTACATAACTGGATCTAGATCTGACCATATAATTGGATTGTACTGAAATTATATAGATCGGTTCATCTGTATAAATTGTGATTAATTATACCTATTTGTCATGTAAAGTGCCTTTAAAAATGGAAATTCACTCATCCAGGCTTTCCCTGAGAAAAAGCCATACTAACTGAAACACACAATCATGCCAATTTAATTGGTTTTAAATTGGTTATAAATAAAATTGAACTGAGTAGATATGGAAATGCATACAGTAATGAAATTTAGAATAACAAAGTGAAATCAAAGGTGATGTTAGGCTATTTTAAAACAGCTTCTCCAGGCACAACCAAGAAGACAGAACAAAAAAAGAAGAAAAACTTTTATCTGAGAGATTTTGGACACATTCACAGATTCTGTGGTTGAAGTAACTTATGAATTACTAATAATAATAGCATTTTTATACAGGGGAAGCACAAGACTAAGGGAAAAAAAGAAAACTACATTTGGTTCTGGCTAGTTCAGAGTTTCATACAAGAGAATGAACTTTTAAAGCAGCCTTCATGAACTCATTGTAGTTTAGGGAGTAAGAGCCTTTGATATAACAGAGGCTGTTTGTGAAGTTGTCAGACCAACTTCACACAGTAACACTACTGGGCTGGGGGTACTGGGTCTCCAGAGAGGGCATTGAAAGCCTGCGTATGATTGTGTGTTTCAGTAAGTATGGCTTTTTCTCAGGGAAAGCCTGGATGAGTGAATTTACATTTTTGCATGCATGGATACCCTTAAAACCCCAATCCAACTCTTCTGCTGCCACTCCCCATTTACTGCTTCTTTCATCACTTCCATCTATCCCTTTTCTCCATCCAAATGGACACCATGGATGCTTGAGTGAGAATTGCTCTATGGGAGGAAGGAACAGGGCTGAATGCACTGGTCTGTGAGTGGACATGTGGCAACAGGGAGCGTTTATGAACTTGTGAATGTGTGTTTGTGTTTGTCCTTGGAGATGCTTTATCCTCCGCCCTACTTCACAGTGATTCTGGATGATAATCTCTTTCAGCCTCTTCCCTTATACCCCCATTACTCTTTAATCATCTCTCTCGCTCCGTGTAGCTCTGTCTGTGTAGTCAAGGCGGAAACTTCAGACACAAATGCAGTGTTTTGTGTTGATTTGTGGCCATTTTTAATGGTGTGCTAATGAGAAACAAAAGAGTTCTAAAGAAGTGTTTACCAATTAGGATATTTACATTATTGACCCTCCTTAAAATGAAGTAATGCTGTTCATTCTGATTTGATAAACATCAATATCTAGGCCATGTCATGTTTGATCTGAACTTGTCCTTGTAAAAACTACTGTAAAAGTACTACCTTTGTCTTGAAACTTTCTGCAACGCAAGCAGACCTTTCATGTTTCAGTTTATCTAATCTGTGAAGCTGTTACATCAGATTTGACGTTATTACCAGCAACTTCTTGGAATGTGAAGTTGGATTGTCACAAGCAGTTGTTGCATGCTTTCTTTATAGGCAACAAAGAGAATGGTTTCCAGCACATCTGCTTGGAAATTGTTTTTGAAATAATCGCTGACATGCTCAAAGCATAATTCTAACTTTGGAAAATGTGGAATTTTAGACCAATTTTAAATCCACCAAAAACACATTTCTTGAGGTATCTGAGAGAGACAGTTTGTGTCAAGTAGTTGACACCGTTTATAGAAATTTCGGATCAGAACTGTATATGTAAGCAGGAAGTGAATCAAGCATAGCAGCTATAGCTAAAGGTCTGACAATCTTGCTTTATGTCGTCTAATTTTTCTCTGTGGAGAAAAGACATATTAGCAACTTATCTAAATGCCCGATTGCAAGCGTTGGTCCAGCATCAGCCAAGCCGTTTAGTGACATGATCTCACAATGTGTTTGCCTTGAAATCAGCTAAAAGCAAGAGTTTGTTGGGAGACAATTTGTTAGGAAAGGAAGCAAACTGCTTAGTTCAGCAGTCACCTCCATTTTCAGTGGGAGGAAAGAAGCTGCTGCATAAATCGAATACTGCACCTCTGTCACTGCTCATGACAGGGGGAAAAGAGCAACACAGCAACAGAGCTAAAGTCATTAGAAAATTGATTATGCACTTTCAACACCTTAAATTGTTTTGGTGTTTTATGACTAAAATGTTTTGCAAAAGTCTCCATACCCTTTGGACCAGACAGACCAACACAAAGTTGGTCTGTCATACAATTCATACAATACATCGAGCAAGGATGCTGTTGTACTTTTTTTGATACGCCACAACATTTCTGATCCATGTGAAAAAGTTTGATGCACAATCTATGCCTAGGGTATTTACAACAAACCTAACCGACTTGTAGAAAAGGCAATATGGGACTTACTCTTTGATATGCTTCCTGCAGGGCACAGAGTTCCTCATACAGGTACCAGTGAGTCTTTCAACATCCTCCACAATAACAAAGGGTTTCTCCTCCAAGGTGACAATGGACAGGTGGTTGTCGTCAAGTTCGGCATCACCAAAAGAGTTGAACCGTGGCCACACTGGGTATTTTAGTGTCAGGCTGCGATTGTCAAGTTTTCCCATCTGTTGACAGGGGGAGGAAAATGTAGCATGAAAACAAACAGGTTACATGCAAAAGCACCCTCGTCAGCAAATGTGCATTAAAGAAATGACTGAATTCAGTGAATTTACAAATCTAAGTTAGGTGTGTTTCCATTCCTATGGCTGCTGTTTGGTGTGGATCTTTGAACCACTGGGCTCAATTGTAAGTGGCTACAGGCATGCGATTGCATAATCAAACCCTTTTGGATAAATAGTATTGTGTCTAAGACTAGATGTTTAAATTCTTATCATTTTGCCTTTTTTCAGATCATCCAGTGGCAATATATTACCCACAGCATTTTATAGGTAATAGAAAATGTGTGCAAGAAGAGGCTAAATTCGAAGAAACAACAAAAAGATACCAGAATGACAGATGCACAGACAGTAGGTGGAAAACGTCATATTAGGGTTTTGCTATAAATGCAAACCTACACTGAATGTCCAAAAATGAAACAGGGGGAAGTGTTCCACTACAGAAGCTGTGATATTTCAGAAAGTTTCCAGAGCTGTGATGTCACCGATTCCCTTATGGAAAACCTTTACCCATTCACATCTCTCTGTAAATATCTATGTGTGGGGGGCCTGCGAGTCTATGCCTCACTGTCAGATAGAGAAGGCAAAGAGGAAGAGAAAAACAGCAACACACACAAGGCTTTGCATGACCTATTATATTAATAATACAGTAGAGCAAAGACACAAAATTTCCCTCTATTGTAGAAATCTTGCCTCTATCTCTTCTTCCTCACTGTCTCCTGGCTTCATATAAGCCTGAATGCAGAGTCATCTCATAGTGTTTCTATTGTAAATTTGTTTAATCTCATCATAGGAATTTGCAGAGAAACCACACACTTTTTTGTTAGCATAACACACGTGTGGCATAATTTTTCTAATTAGTAAAGGTAGAGCATCTTTTCAATGATCAGTCTGTCAGTGTAGATCCCACATTTAATCATACTTTTCACAGTTCCAAAATAGTTTAGATGTCAGCAAATCTAGAAGCTTAAGTCATTCCTTCTTTATCCAATTTTAAATCTGTTCTGATGTCTGTCAGAGATCCCTGTCCCATTGGAGACGGAACTGTCAAGATGTTGATTTGAGAATAAGCTGAAGAATTTGAGGCTAGTTCTTCGTCTGCATTTTTTCATTCAATGTTTTCAATTCACTGGCACCACTGGCAATGAAACAGACCTACAAGATGATGCTACAACCATCATATAGTTGTTTAATATTCTTAAATTTGAAAGCCTCACCTGGACTCTTCCAAATAAATGTTTTGTCATTGTAGCAAAGTAGTCCAAACTTTGCTTTATCTGACGATAAAACTTTTCCTCCAGAAGGCGTTTTGTTTGTCTATGTGACAAACAAACTTTCATTTTTTTCATGGATATTAGTGTAATATGTCTATATTCTCTGGATGTTGAAAATTGCCTGACCGCTTTACCACATACCAGAATGTTGGAGTTGTTTAGTTTGAATAGGTGGCTAATATGACAGTATTAGAGATGATTCACTTACATATTCAGGAACAGATACCTTTAAAGACAAAAATTAAAAAGCTTGGTCAACATTTCCTCAATGAAGTAAAGTTAGGATTCATCTTTTTTGTAGTCTATTTGTTGAAAAAATTCTAGCCAACCTACCAGCTGTTGGTCGGCTATTGTATCTCAAATTGGTAGTTGTGTTTTTTCCCTTCTTTTTTTCAAAGCACCCACTTGTCACTTTTACACACATGATTCACGGATCAGTTTTAATCTGGCCTCCCCTTTGACCCTGCAGTCATAAAATGGTGCTTTTACCTATGAACACATAAACACTCACACGCTGCCGGTGTTAAGCCCACATGCTTGGCTAAGTCATTAACAGGCAAGCAGAGAGGAGGAAATGAAATTAGCATTTTAATTGTTTTGCTTTGAGTGGTTTTCTACCCTTTGACAGGGATTAGAGTCTCTTCTCCACTGTTAGCCTGCTAGCCTGTCAACAGCTCACTCTGCTGTCAGCCGCAGCCCTAAGAGTGCGCTTGTGGGCGTGTGTGTGCGTGTGGGGGTGTGTGTGTTTAGGAAATTGTGTCAAAAAGAGAGCAAAGCAGGACAGTATGTCGAGGTGCGGTTCTCTGGTGTGTCACCTTCAGTCTCTGGGGATTGTCCGCTTTTGGCTATCTGTCTTAGCCCAGCTGTTTTGCATTTCACATGTGAGTGACTACGTCTACAGACACACATGCTTGTGTCAGTGGGAAAAGGGACTAGTGACGAAGGAAATAGCAGTGAGGCTTAGGGTGAATAAGAAAGACAAAAGCACTGGCACATCACTGTGCGTCACAAGTACAATAATGATTATAAATGCTATCGTCATTTTTCACAACATTAAATTACCTTACGCGGGTGCCTTACAAAAGTCTCAACTCACTATGATATATTTCCTGTTTGTTTACGCATAACTTAATGCTTTTGGAATTATGTAAATGACCTTAAAGAAACTTGCCAAAAAAGGTAGATCAGCAAAACTGCAGAATAGGAAAGGAGGCCATCTACCAACCAGGTAACAAAGAGGCTAAATGTGACCCTGAACTAGATGCGCCGATTCAAAGTGGAAACACTCTAAAATGCAAGCTGCATTAATCTGCGCCTCAAGAATGCCTCCAAAAAATGTATCTCAGACTTCGAAAACCCAGGAAGAGTAAACAAACAATTTTGCAGCTAAGTTGCATCGACTTGTATAAGCTAAACACCTCTTATGTTGCCCAAGCTCTTCCCCGTCACGTTTGAGGGTTTGGATACAAAGGTTGTTTTTTATCGACAGTGTCCAAAAGCTGCTTGTCTCTTTATCAGTAGTTGATCAATTAGTCAAACTCAATAGATTGATGCTAACTATAAACATCCCGTTTCACTTCCTGCGTTTCAGCTTAAATCATGCTTATTTAATAATGTGGTAAAATATGATCTATTGTTGCTCTTTGCTTATATAATAACTGGCTCACTGTAATATGTACTGATGCCAATCAGGATGCTCATATGTTGCACATTGTTCATTGTATGAATTTACTAACAACCCAATAGATAAGGACACATTTATCTGCAAGGTTGATTCTAATGCTAAATATTATTTTTCATAAGGTGCAGATTAAAACAGCACTCAACTTCATTTTGAACACAATCTAAAGCTATACTTTGCGAAGAAGGGACAGATGAACAGAATAGGTTTGCATCTGGACTATAATATGGCAAAGTTAAGCAGTTCAGTGACACAATCAGCAAAAGAGATGAAGGAGACAGAAACTGCAATGACTGCTCAGACCACCTCTCTCTAATCTGTCGCTTCTTTTGACGCCTTTTCCACAGAATGTACATTATCAAGGTTTCCATTAGTGAGTTCACCAATTTCTTCCGAAATTAACCCAGAACTACCGTCAAGTGGCCAGATTGCTATACAATCACGTCAACTTAATGAATGTACTGAAAGCATTAAGGCAGCGACGCATGACAGTGTTAGAAACGGCCAAACTCATTTTGTGAATAAATGGGTCTGAAGACTGAAATGAAGGTGAGAAAATGGTTTTCACAAGATGGTGTGAATTCTAGCCTGTATCGTGCACCATCGGGGAGATCATCAGTTGTATTCATTTCACTTGTCAGTGGTCATAATATTGTGCCTGTTTGGCGCACTCATGCAGTACTCTCATGCACATTTATAACAGACCTGATGGGCACAATTGAACAATCTTTGATCAGTTCAGTCAATAGTATAAACTAGTAACAAAGTGAGTCAAATATTCTTGGAAGACACTTTGCAAAATGAAAGAATGAGGAGGAGGAAGACAGAACAAAGAAGCTGACTTCAGCAATCCCCCTCTCTGTCTTGCTGCTTTCATCATCCCTCCTTCCTTCCCCAGTGTCTTCTTCTCTCTAATTAAAGAAAGAAGGGTTATAAATTAATGCCCAGAAAGGAGGAGGGCTTGAGTTTATCGACCGTCAGAGAGAGAGAGAGAGAGAGAATGCTGAATCTGCTTGGACATAATACCAGATATTACATGCACACAATGCTAAGACTGTTGCAAAAAATGTATGGATGTGATTTGACAGTCAGGCCAGTGGGAGGTTAAAGTGATCGGGCTGGAGGGATTACTGCATTGCAGGAAGCAAAGAGGCTATCACATTATCACCGGTCAGAGATCAAGAGCCACGATAGGTCGATTTTTTCTGGACAATTTTATTCTACTCTTCAGTGCACTGTATTTTGATTTCAAGTTACTTGTGACATTTGTACGAAAACAAAGAATAGATATAAATAAAGTATATTCTATTCTATGTATCAATTCTAAAATATTTATTTTCGTCACTTCGGCTTTCTACAGTGCCGTATTTGACTGTCAAATGCTGTAATGCACCAAAACCAGGCTAATCAAGACAGAAAATATTATAAAATCAATCAAAACATAAACAAAAACTCTGTTCAAGGCTCCTTCTCTGAGCACCTTCTCTATGCCAGTCTCACGGGGAGAGTTATCACTGTGGCAAGATGCATTATGGGAGAATGAGTTCCTAATAGCGTGGAGAAACCCATTCAGTCATAAAACAGTATCTGTCACTCCTGTCAGACAAAATTACGTCGGTAAAATGGATTCTGCTTCTCCTGCTCCAGCCCTTGCTTTGAGTTTTCCTCTGTGAACGCGTGCGCGGGGAACTGTTTGTGTGTTGCGTTCGCCGGCTTGCGTCGGGGTGTGCGTGCGAGCCAGCGTCTGTGAGTGCAAAACGAGGGCACAGAGAAAGAGGAAGAGTGAGAGAAGACTCTAATCACTGATTTATACTGTTTTTCCCTTTCAAGTGCAGTTCTTTTATTGAGATTCAAAGAACAGTGACGGCTGCATGTAAAAAAGCCTTCCCATGATTATGTGTCGACCTGGAAGTGTGGGTGTGTGCGCATGGGTTCCGTGTGTGTCTGTGCTCCATATTGTGATTCTTCAAGCACAAATCCCTTGTTGTCTGTAATAATTATTTTGTGAACTGGATGCAAACTCTGTGGCAGTTTCAGAAGCAATTTGCATTCTCCATCCACTGTGCTGGAACAAAAGTTGCTTTATAAGGTAAGTACAGTCTTCTCATTTAATTAGTAAAGTTGCATACAAAACACAAACTTTTTTTGAAGGTATGGTTATTTATAACATTTTTAGCCATAATAAAGCAACATGCACCATTTTCAATATGTATATTTGTACATATATGCTTTGTTTATGTACTGTATATAGATTGTCTGGTTAAAAAGGCAATTGCCAACAAACACAAAAAGAAAAACAAAAAACAGGTCCCACACTCATTGGACCACCTTTTACTTTGACTATTTGCTGTGGCATTGTTTTTGATGAACTTCTGCAATGCCACAAGATTTATTTCTATCCAATGTTGCATTCATTTTCCACCAAGATCTTGTTTTAATGATGGAAAAGTGCACCCACTGTGCAAAGCCTTCTCCAGAACATCACAGATTCTCAAGGTAGGGATGAACTTAAGGTAAGAACTCTGTGAAGGCTGATCCATGTGGGAAAACAGTGTCTCATGCTCCCTGAAACACTCTTTCACAATTTCAGCCCGATAAATCCTGGCATTGTCATCTTGAAATTTCCCTGTAAAAAAAAAAAAACAATCCATTGATGAAAAAGCTCAGTCATTCTCCATATTCAGGTAGTCATCTGAACCTGGACTTAACCAGCCACAGTTACAGGCATTTTTCTAACTTGGGTAATTGGGTTGTTGTCATTGCGGCTCTAACCGTGTTTTTGTGTATTTAAGAAATTGCTGAAATAGAGGAATTGCATTCCATTAGAATGGCTCAAATAAGAGAACGTATCCAGTGAGCAGCAACTTTTTGGAAGAAAATATATTACTGGTTAGCACTGTGAGAAAGGTCGCAGCAGCTCAAACCCAATAGAACTCAACAAGTGCATCTCCTGTCAGCTAAGAACAGGAATATTACACAGTTTCACCAAAATTAGACAAACAAATCCTGGGAAAGCAATGCATGGATCTGTCTGACTTTATATTGATGAGGGTGATGGTGTAAGTGCTGTAAGTTTTTGCGCACACTTTAAGCATAGTTTCAAATTCACAACTGAGCATGCCTTAAAGGACAAAGGCCCTACCCAAATATACCCAAGTCACCAGATTTCAAGCTAATAGGGCGCCTGTGAGATGGTGGAACGGGAGAACAAACTTGCACCATCTGCATGAGGTTACCAAAATGGTCCAAAATTTCTCAGGAATGTTCCTGATACGTTTTTGACTCTACTCCTTGAATAACTATGCAGTATAAAAAGGAGTTCAACACAGTCCCAGCAAGGTGTCCCCATTAATATGGCTTAAGAGGATCAAATACCTTTTCATTATTTTAATGTATGGGGATTATGCTAGATGTCCCTGAACTTATTAAGTTCAAACCACAGCAGGAGTTTAACTGCGTTGCAGGGAGAAGCACATGTGGACGTTTCAAACATGTGAGTGATAAACACTTGTAGGTGTTGAAATAAACACAAAGCTTTCACATCCTTTTTTATTAACGTGCCTCATGTTTGATACATTGCCCGTGTCATTCTCTCACTCATTTCCTCTCACTACCCAAGCCAAACTCTTTATCTCTGTTCCTTTCCCGATCATTTGGTATTGCACTTTTTTCCCTCCCCATACATCTTGCACCCCAAGGGAACACATTCGATATTTTTAGTGCATATCTATATTTTAGTGCATGCAACGATTTTTTCCCCCCTCTTAATCATCATCATGTAATTCACTTGTTTTGCCACTGATTCCTGGTGCATGGGTTGAAAAGCTCCCAATTATGCTTCCACTTTGGGTGCTGGTGTCTCTCTTAGGGTTTCAGAGTAATTTTCTGCACCACAGAGAAGTGGCACTGATCAATTTCATAGACTCTCTGTTCACGACACACTACTTGTCCTCGATACACTTACAAAGGTTTGTGTGTATGTCGGCGTGAAATATGACAAAGCTGCTCCAAAAAATTGTTGAACACTGTGCAAGTTGATTCAAACAAAGGACACACAGGAAGATATAACCTAAGGTATATCAGACTGACTGCAGCACAAATTTCACCAATAGTGTTTCTGTTGATTACCAGTGCTAAGCGGCAAAAAATACGGCCATGCACACACAAGGGAGCGGTGACCCTTTGCCAACCTGATAACAGACATCTCAGGTTTTGATTAACTCTGCTCCGAGGTGCTATAAGAGAGCCCAGCATCAGAGTGTGCGGATTATTGGGCTTAGAGACGGATAGTGAAGGAGGACAGGAAGAAGGTGGAGGATGGAAAAATATGGAACTATAGAGTAAAAAGTAAAGACTCAGAAAGGAAAGTGAGTGCGGCAGATTTTTTAAAAATGCCAAAAAGTTGGATAATCTGACAGAGGGGATGAAAACAAACCCGGGATAAAACTAATTTATAATCAATCTTTCCTTTCTTGCTATTAAGCTCTTCTCTGTATTTACACCTCTTCTACATATACTCTGAAACTTGTCCCTTCTCCCATTCCACAGCGTGAATTAATGGGGTAGTAACTATAAGATATTTGAGCAAGAGTGAGGAAGCCCAATGTAGGTATAAAGATGCATGACTGCCATTTAAAGTCCATTACAACATCTAGAATAGTTTTTACAGTGGCCATTTATCAAACCGCCTTCCATACACTAGTCCTTTAAGGAAATCCATAGCCCTGTTTTTAAAAGAGGTCACTGACCAACAACGTATTTTTTGATAAAGTTTCAAATACAATGTTAAAGTTTTTTTTGTTTTTTTTTTTTAAGATAACTTGCCAGTTTAAATTTTAGCATGAGGTAAACAAAGATTTTATGTGTTGGCTTTCGAATGTACTGAAACAAAGTGAAAATGATATACTGTTATAGAAATGCCAGCCAGTTTATAAAAGTATTAGGCACAGGGTCAGAGACACGAAGCCCATAATTTAGCACAATAAGGTGTAATGCTATTGTTGGCCAGTAGAAGTGACCTTCCTACCAGACACACTGACCAACAAAACAAAAACTGACTAAAGATTAACATTTATATTATTTAAGCTTGATTAGCCAAATATATTCTTCACGCAGTAGGTTAATGGCAACTTGCAATACTTTCTGTGTTCTTAAAAAAAGAATTAATGCCCTTCATGGGTCTATCTCTTTAATCAAATTTTTTATTCACTGCAACAATCTCAAATTCAAGGCATGACAAAAATATAAGTTGCTCTCACACTCCTGCCAATCATGTTGACATACTTAAAATTTACAAATATTTTCCAAAGATGAGAAAAATGTTACATATTTTGAGAAACACTAAGTTTCTGTCACATGTATTAGGTAAGTGTACCACTGATATGCCCCGGTGGGTATATTGCATGTCTACATCCAGTCATTCAGCAAGATGAGATTAATAATTCTTCATCTGCAGACAGGGGTTCTGCATAATAAAAGTATGAATCTAAATTACATAAATTTAGAGTCATGCCTATGACATTTGTGAAATACTTACATAAATTACCAATGTGCCACATGTTGTCTACGATGTATTGAAAATGCCCTATTTCATTTAAATTTTTGAACAGCTTGTTTTCTTATCTAGAAAACAGTTAAACACACTACAGCATAAGGTGCTTCAAATGCAATGCTTAACTGGTATTTTGGATATTTATGGAAATTTGAATCTTGTAATAAATGTAGTCTGTTGGCTTGTAGCACTTTAATGTTAGTTTTTTTTTGGTGGAAATAAAAATAATACTTATATGTTCACTAGATTTATGTAAAACAGGTTTATATCATATAAATAACATTTTAGCTTTAATAGCACTAATCTAGTGGATGTGGAGGTTGACATTGCTTGATGAAGGGTATATGACATGCAATAGGAAATCCAGCTTTCTCCAAGGCACGGGCAAAATTGTCAAATACCCTATTATGCAAGCGTTCAAACTAAATTCCAGCAATGTGCATGTGAATGAAAAATGTCACCAAGATTCTATAATGATGTTTTGCATAACATTAGGTGAGAACAGCAGTATGCAAGCAATACTAAGCCGAGCTAAGATACATGTGGGTCTTACCTTTTCCCACTCTCGCTCTTTATTGAGAACAATGACAACAAGCTTTGGGTATTCTTGGTAGCCATCCTCTGTGAATGACAAGTCCCTGCCATCCCATGTCACGTTCATCATGTACCTGAGAGCAAAAGGAGCGGATAATTAAGAAAGGTAGGGGGAGAGGATGAGAAGGGAAAGAGAGGAGAAGGGAATAAAATAAACACAAATGATCATCTGAAACTTAAATTTACAGTCTACAAGTTATGCATTTTGCCTGGACTATCACTATCTTTCAAAATTAAAGGAATTAAACAGTTAAAAAAATATGGAAATAATAAAAAGCCATTTTCAAATAAATATTTAATTAAAGAAAAAAAAAAGCAATCCAAAAAATTATGGCCATGTGTGAAACATATATAAAAGTCCTTGTTAAATTATGAATTAAGAGTGACTTTATTTATTTATTTATTTATTTATTTACTCTAACTTCATTAGACAAATTTAGGCCTCACTGCAGTCTGGTCTATATAATCAAGACAACACTTTAACAAAACCTGTCTGACTGCATGAAGATCACAAAAAGAAACAAGCCTAAATCTAAAGAAATTCAAACACAAATTACAAGTGAACTTGTTGACATCTAAAATCCAGGAAAGTGGTATGAACTGTTGTAGTGTTGCTTCTTCTGGAATCTGAATGACGTAAAGTCATTATTGGAATCATGAATTTTGGTCTTAATCAGAAAATACTGAAGCACAATTTCCTGCCATTGTGTTATACCTTAAAATGTAATAGTATTAGTATTATGCAGAAGGAAAATGATCAGAATAATAAATAAATACAAACAATGAAGCATAAGAACCAAACAAAGTTTCTTGTTCTGGAGGGGCCTAATCAAAGTCTAAACATAAATCAATTTGGGATGCTAAGATATGACCTTAAAAGATGTTTCTTGATTTAAATGTCCAAATTGGCTAAATTAAAACAAGGCAAGTGGGCCAAAACTCATTGCCAGTCATCATAAACGTTTAACTTGCAAATGTTGCTGCCAAGGGTGACACAGCCAGCCAGCCAGGCTTAGGTGGCAATTACTTTTTCACATAGTGCCAAGTTGGTTTGGATAGCAATTTTGTAGCTTAAATACATTTCAAAGTTCAAATTTCAAAACTTGAAATTGCTTTTTGTATTCACTTAGGTTATCTTTGACAGTTACTATAATTTTATTTTGTAGTGTGAACAAAATTTCATAAATGTGTTTTAAGGTAAATAATCTACTGTTTTATGAAAGTTGTTATTTTTTTGGCCTTTTGATGCAAAGCAATAACAAAAAACATGGATGTCTTCATCTGAATGAGAGTGAGGATTCCCTGAGATTGATGTATTCCTGATCTGACGCATGTACTCGAGAATGACATCTGCACTATGGCGGCTTACAGACAGGAAGATTATTGATCTAACTCAAGAAATATGATTTGTTATTATCATTATTTTTTAAGTGTAAAGCACAATTTATGTTTTATCCATGGTGATAAAGGTGGGTCTGTTGTTACTTAAAGAATTTTATTATCTTATTTCTATGGGTGCAGATTGTCTAACATGCAGTTTTTCTTGTTAATTTGCCCAAAAAGCTTTTCTTTTTTTCATTTATTTTCCCTTTGGTTAAATCTCCAGAAGTCTGTTTGTAAATTTGGGAAAATAATAAACTGGTCAACTTATTTCACAGAATCACTTGACTTTGATTCACATATTATACTTTACCTACAGCCACCGTTAGTCGTAAGACATAACACACAACCACGTACACACAGATTGTAATGGTTGACCCACATGGCAGGTCACATTAGCTAAGATAGAGGGCAGTAGGGAGATATTCTTGGGTCCACACAGGCTCCACATTAATCATAACTGTCCTTCACTACTCCGTCTCCTTTACTCCCTCTGTCAGCGCTCCTGTACGACACAGAGGAGTTTGCTCCGATTTTCCTTCCTCCTCTGATACGTCTTGAGAACAGGCGACAGGGCGGACTTCTAAATGGAGCATGTGGCCCAGTGTGACAGTACAAAGCCACAGTGGAATGCAGCAGGTGAGGTGTTTCATGTAGGACATTGTGCAAAGGACTTTGTTGCACTGTCAAGCTGGCAAGAGTCACAAAAAATGGTTTTAAGTTGAATGGAGAAAAAAAGTAGAAATCTATCAGAAAGTGCTTGTACGGAAGCTTTAAGTGTCTTTGCCCAGTGTTTTGACATGCTTGTGTCCTTAAAGACTTAGAGCATTATATTCCTAATCTTCAGTTTGTGAGTGAGCAGTTAAGAAATATTTTGATATAAATTGTCCCAAAAAGACTCTGTGCCACACCATACATTCTAATTTAAATTCTAATTTAAAACTACCTCCCATTCTGCTTAGTTCATCAAGTAGCTGTTTTAGACAGACTACATCTGGCACCATGGCTCATAATAAAAATAAAACGTACTATATTGATAGTGCACGGGGTGCAGACTATTGACAGATAGTGTTTGGTGCTAAATGATGCCCACATGTGCATTCAAGTTGTTGCTGCTGAGAATGAATTCATTTTATAAGCACAATTATTTGTTTTGGAAGGAAGAATACAGTGCTAAACAAAAGTACTTGATTCTAAGGTGCCTATTTTGTCTGTTTAGAAATAATCTAGAAACATAGCATGCTGTGAGTGCACAGGTTTTTGTTTGAGCAACTTACTCAATAATTGAAAAATCTTCCTGTTAGAAAATGGTAAAAGAAAAAATCAAACCATCAAATTAATAGTCTGTCATGAAAATACATCAAGCTTTGAACTTCTAGAAATGAAAAAAATTAATTAATTAATTTACACCGAGCATTCTTTGAATTTAAGCTAATGTAACACTACTGTTGTATGCTTTTATTAAATATATAACAGAGTGGTTATGTAGGACTCCTTTTCTGGCAAAGGCCCACAGAACAGGTGGACCGACCGGGTGTTGCTAGGATACGGACACAGACTTAAGTGTGTTTGTTTCAAACTGACCCCCATCCAACCTGGACGAACATTTCTGCTCACACATAAACATAGACAACCATGTTCCACACCTCAACAGCACTCCATGTCGCCCCATTAGTTCTGCCACCTACACTGAAGTGATTGTCCAGTTTTTTTTTGTCTTGTTTTTTTTTTCATTGTTCAACCATCTTGGTATCTGTAACCTCCTTATTCTTCAGGAGGAAGGAAGAGGGTGCAGACGTGGGGAGACAGCAAAGATGGAGCACCCACAGGAATGAGAATGGGTTGGAAGATGAATGAGGCCGAGTAAAAGAGATGGAAAGAATGCATGGCAAGAGAGGAAGAGGACTATCCTTCAACAAGGCTGGGGTAAAAATATCCGCAGAGTTATTTCTTGCTCCTTTCTTCCAATTTTGGCGCATAAGTGATTGTAAAAAGTGAAGTGGCAGACGAGCAGATGGGGGTAATAATAGCAGAGTAAGCTTAGCATGAGACAGTAGACAGAAGAAGGCCAAAAAAATTCAGAATTTCTGCTTCCCCCCCCTCTCTTCTTGTAAAAACACTGCATGTGACAAACAATAATAACTTTATTAGGTGGACATGGTTTTTATATTTAAATATTTAATTTATTAGCAACACTTTTTTTCTACATTTCATTCAATTTCATCTCAACACTATATTGCTGAAATAGAATACGTTTGAATTGATTTCAAATCAGTTCAAACTAAACTGACTTCCTTTGGACTGTACTTACTTAAATACATGGTCATATTGAGTTGTATCCTGTAAAGTGCCTTGATATTATTTTCATGATGTCAGTTTATGAATTGAACTGACAATAAAAAACTCATTTCAAGTTGTGGTTTACATTATGATAAGAGCTTTGCATTTCATTTGAGTCAGCGCTCTTGAAGCGGGGGTTCTCTCTACAAGGATGATAAGATGATCTGCGCAAGGCAGCATGCATCAGAGATGGAGACATTTATCCTTGTTAAGACAAGAGGTAGTCAGAGCAATGATGTATACTGTCAGAGCACTTGAGATCTATGAAGCCGACGAACGCACACGCTATGCCTGTGTGAGAGGAACAAAAGAGAATCTATTCAAACATAAGATAATTCAAAAGCTTTTTTCCAAGTTTACAACGCCAATCGGCTGTGCAATCATAGATTGATGTCTATTTGAAAATGTATTAAAAGCATGTTTTTAGAGGAGTTTAATGACATATCCAGCTCACAAGATAAACAAAATACGCAATTTTGGTTCAATTAAAACGCTTTTGAGAAACCTTATGTTTTCGTTTGCAAAATCACAGAGAAGTTTCCACAAAACTGCATTAGTGGTTACAATTAGTATCACTTTCATGCTGTTCTTTACAAATTCTACTGATTTCCCACAGAAAGAGGCAGAGATACTAAAGGTTTTTTGGGGGGTTTTATGGCTTTTTCCAGTCGGAGCATTACATAATTGTGTCTTTGCCATATCTGTTTCTGTGCACTGCTGATCAGATGGCTGAAAGAAGGTTATCACACTCATCCCTTCCTTAACAAGAAAGACAAACTTGTCTGGAAAAATTCTGGATGCCAAAAAATCTTCAGTCATGACGTGGAAACTAATGGAGTCCCATACATCACTCCTATTATTGTGAACTAACGCTGTCTTAAACATTAGCTTTCGAGCTGTGAACCTCTCCCTGATGAAATATCAAGCTAATTGCAGCTGTTTACAAATCTACTGTTTCTCCATAAACAGCAGAAAGGCAAGTATGTACGATATTGTTTAGAAAAGTACTAAGTAATGTGCTTTATTTGTTAATTATTTGAACTAAATTTATTGTATTTTATTGTTGTAGTGAGAATTGCAGTACAAAATATTGGTCTATTTGCATTTCTTAAAAGCAATCACATCATGTTTTTTTATTTTTTATTATTCTTACTTTCTCCTGCCAGCTACAACATTTCACAAGGGACTGCCGAGAGACAACAACCCGTCTTCAAGGTGAGAAAGTGCAAAAAATAAACAGCGGTGTCAGAGCAGAGAGATATTCTCATACTTCTGACAAAGGTTAGTAGAGTCACCACCATGGAGTTTCTGTACCTGCTGTGTGTGTTATAAGAATTCAACAGAGACCCCTTTATTACAATGAATAAAATCGGCAGGTGTTGTTCTGTATTTCCCCTGTGAGCCTGCTCAGCAGGAAATTTGGCATAAAAAGTAAACAAGTGCTCTTTTTCTCCTCTTTTGTACCGCTGTTTTTTGTTTTAGATGAAACATACAGTTCATTTTATGTACATTTATTATTCACGATCACATTTACAGATGAAAAGGTAGATGCTGCCAATGTAACAATATAAACCCACATCTGTCTCAAGGTAGCTATTGTTTTCATTTTATAAAAGTATCACACTACATTGTATGACTGCAAATAGATCCTGTTTACAAAAACTGATTGTTTCATTACCTTTTTGTAAGTTTAGGTCCGTCTCAAGTGACAGCAACAGCTTTTGCATGGAGTGTATGCACGTGGGTGTCTGTGCTCGCTCAGTTCTAACCATCATACATCACAGCAAGAGACTGAAATTACCTGTCAGAACAAAGTACTACCACCACACCTTTTCCACGCACACACTCACACACTGGTAAATAAGTGCTGAAGCCTTTTAAGGCACACTGTTCAAAACGACAAGGTGAACAGAACACTGTAAATCTGCCACGAACGAACACTCTTAACAGGGGATATTTCTCTTGTTTCTAGAAATACACACCCCCCCACACACACACCTAGGAAGACGCACATACACATTTTATCTAGACCACAAGCTGTCACTTGTTGTGATTGGGTCCCTGGCAGGCTCTCTTAGTTGGTCATTTGTCTCATATTTTTTTATTAATTTTATTTTTTTTATTACTCTGCAAAACATATTCATCTTAGCTGTGTCACTTGTGGATTTATAGTCTCAGCTGTCAGTGAAAAGAGAGTGAGGTAAAACATGACTAAAAGCACAGGATGCTGAGGGCTTAACAAGTCAATGAGACAACTAATTTCTCTGTCATTTCAAATCCATATTGCCAATCAAAATGAGTTTAAAAAATAGTTAAGGTTAATGTCATTGTTAAATTTTTCTTTCGAACACATAGGACATTAAAATCCAAAATAGTATACACGCAGATTTAAAGATACAGGTTATCTGCGTACCTTTTTTGTGTGTAAGAGCGTGTGCTTAACTACGTCTCATTAACTCCCCTGACAGAAACTGACAGATCTAACAACCCACACTGGCCCATTGCCTCGACCTAGCATTGACCAATCATGTTTCTCATGTCCTGCCCTCAAAGCCCTATTGGCTGAACCCTCTCACCCACAGCATAACCATCTGTAGGCACTCATCACCTGGCTAACAACCTAAGGCAGCAGAGAATGTGGAACACAGAATCAGCTGACTCTGAATATTTGGCATTTTCCATCAGTGTATGTGGGTTTCCTGAGAAAACCGCTGATCTGTTAGCTTGGGACTGGTGATTATGAACCTACTGGGGTACCCATTATTACACATATTCTATAAAAATAAAAACTGTATTTATTATTAGCTCTCTACAATAATTTAGCGTACGATGAACATTGACATATTTAATATTTAAATATGAGATTTGCCACTACTAAAAAGTTGAATTATGAAGACAATGACAAGTCCCCCTCTGAATGACTCCAAAATATGAATCAGTCTGATTAGCCTAGTCGAAGTCAGGACTTAAATCCAAATGAGACAATGTGACATAAACTTAAACAGACCTCCAATGTGGCAGAATAGGATTTCTTCAAAAAAGCGTGGGCAAAAGTATATTGACAATGATGTTAAAGGCTGACTGACAGTTACTGCAGGTTCCTGACAGAACTTATTAGGTTTGGGAGACAAGTACATTTTGATATAATTTGTTTCCTTTATTAATTTATTGGTTATTGATGATAATTTGAACACTTCTTTTGCATTAATTTGAATAATTAATGTCTATAATCAAAATTTGTTTCGTAACCTGTAATATTTAAGCATGAAATAAAAATGAATCAAAAGATAAATATGTAAGTAGATTAATAATTTTTGCATACGTGCAACAGAAACGTAATGGAAAGGCATTTTTCACTGACGTAAAACAGTGTCTAAAACAGATGCTAGAAAACTTTCACTTTAACAGGATTGAAAACGCACATGACTGGCTTTGCTTGGTAAAACGATGAAAGTCCATTTGTCCTTATGTGCAACTTTGACTCCTCAGCATAATTTCCTCTGGTTTCAAATGTAAGATCCATTCCAGTGCTGAAAGAGAACCTTTCTGGTTTTGTTTTAGTTTAAAAAAAACATTTAAGCTTGCTTATTTATACGCATTAGTATTCATTTTTTACACATGACTGGGATGTAAACAGGTTGTGTCTCTTCCCCCGCTGCCAGATGGAAAACCAGACAGAGCTGGCAAAACCTGCAACATCTCCCACTGGCTGCTGGGGGTTGAGCACAAGGAGAGGGAAGCACAGACGAGGAAATGAGATATGCAGGAATTAATGAGAAGAAGAGCAGAAGGACTCATCAAGGAGCTCTTCAGATTGAGAGCACACTCATTTGTAGTGGCTTCCCACTGTTATCCCATCTCAGTTGCTCCTCTGCCTCACTCTTCACTAGCTAAATCACAAACTACCCTTCAAACTCCATTCACGTCTTTTTTATTATTCTCTCCTAAATTTAGATCCATTGGTCATATGCCTAACAGTGATTGCATATTTTCAGAAATGGCTCATTTATGTAATGTGACAAATGGACACATTTTAAAAAAACAGACAATAGAGCACAACAAACATTAAGGCAATATTCACTGTGATTTATCTTATATTAACTTAAGCAATTTTTCACTGAAGCATTTTGCATTAAGTAGCTCGGTTTGTTTTCTTCTAACAGGGAAATCATTGGCATTTTATTGGTAGAAGCTCTTGGATAATTTGCCATTTTCAGTTCCCATCTCTCCAAATCCTACTTCCATTTCATATTCATCAACATATACTGTATACATATATGCAGTGGTTATGCATATATGCATATATGCATAACCACTATGCACACTATGTGCATATATGCACATAGTGTAATATTTCTTGTAGTTAACAAGAAATATTAACTATTTATTGAAAGTTGTACATAAATAAGCATGAAGTGCTCACATCTCATGCACTGCCCATTCATTGTTTTCTACATCAGTTACATTAATTGCAGTTCTGCTTACGTGGGTAGATCTTATTCATCTTATTTAGATAAGATAAGATTTTCAGCTGTTTTATACCTGACAATAAATTATTGAAGTGAACGTATAAATAAAGGAAAAGTAGTACACATTAATATGAGAAGAAACATAAACTAAATGCTCTTCATATACAAATTTAGAATTAATAGTAAGTCAACAATCTGCTTTCTTTAGACAAACCCTGTGAATTCTAAAATATTTAACACTGTGTAACAAATTTCATTAGGATTGTCTAATTCAGTGATTCCCGATTGTGTTTTTCCAGACATATTTGAAACCCTCCCCCCAAAAAAACGTATGGATTTTTCAGTACAATTTAATAAAGACCAGCAAATTTTATCGTGGGAAATAAATAGGATAACCTCTCTTTTGCCTCTACTTCATTTGGCTAAAATTACATGTAAGCTTTGAAAATGAGGGGCTCTAGAAGTAGAGATTTTTCCTAAAATTGGTGGGTTGCTGGTTCAGACCCCCCGCTCCATCTATCTATCTCAGTCACAATGTCATAGTGTCACTGGGCAAGACACTTCACCTGCTTTGTCTGCTGGTGGAGGTCAGAGGTCAGAGGGCTGGTGGCACCAAATGAATGGCAGTCTGCCCCAGGGCATCTGTGGCCACAATGTAGCTTACTACCATCAGTGTGTGAATGTGTCATTAAATGGGTGAATGACCGAAGGAGTGGAAAGCACTGTGGAGTTCTCAGCTTTCACAAAGCATTACATAAGTGAATGTAATTTACCATTTACCAATGTCATGTCTGAAGAGACTAAACTGCCAAGATCTACTATGATCAATTCACAGTCTCATGTTTCAGATATCTTTAGTTGGGACTTGTTGCTGCACATAAACCAAATTAAATTGAGTCTACACAATATGTATTTACATTGTGAATGCCAAGAAAGCTCCATTAAAAATACTTACTTGTGTAGTGCGCTAGGCGGGAGCTTTGATGTCTTTTCCATCGGGCCATAACAGGATGTCTTGGCTTCTGGGATGTCACCGTACTCCACCAACATGGCTGCCGCGGCAGACGTTATGATCCCCAGTCCGTCACGAACGCGCGCCTCCAACGGGTAGTCCCAGTCGTCATACGACACTGAAATCATCCCCGATGGAAATGCTTCCGGTGTTATCTCGGGGTTCCCCGTCGTGAGCGACGGTACAATCCAGATGTAACCGAATCCAGTCAGGCCCAGAGAGCGAGCCTCCTCCAAAATGTACACCGCTTCATCTTTAGAGCAGTAAAGCAGGACCACTGGAGACTGGACCTTCTTCAGCATAATCTGAGACCGGCTGTCTTCCTCCACGGCATCCAGAGTGATGATATTCTGCAGGTCCCAGCCCACAAAACTAAGGCAATAAAGGGGACAAGAGCAAAATGTTAATATTTAGCTAATAGATGATTAACTTTGCTCAAGTGTTGGCTGGGGCAGCCATAATTACCCATTATAGTTGATATCACTGGTCATTGTGGCAAGAATTTTAATAGGTGCAAGGTGCTTATTGTCAGGGGAAATATATTAAGGCTAAATGGAATGTCAATATTAAAGTCTCTCCTTTAAAATGATTCTGAGTATGTTTTAGCCCATAGAGTAAAAGCAGTAGCTGAACACACTCGTTATGCAACTCTGAAAGGTTTGAAATAGTTATCACTGTGTCAATTACAGACAGCAGCCTGCTGATTAAACCCAACATTAAAAACCAATTATTGCCAACAACGTAGACATCATTTCTCTCAGTTGTTTAAAAAAAAACAAGGAGTCACCAATAGACGTATTATTGAAAAACATTTTTCACGGCATTAAAACAAAACAATTTAACATGCTATAAATGTTTTTATTTAAATGAGACAATAAATATTTGTTCCAACTGCTAAAAATGTGCTAGATGTATTTATAATGATGTCACTGTTAGCATACTTTTATTGTAATTTGGACATTTATACATAGAAATAAGTAGATGGTTAACAGTTTGCTGTTCTACTCTGTACAACAACTAATTTTTACTCACTTATTAGAGAGTCTAATACCTGTGATTTATGCAAAAGGTTTCTAAAAAAAACAATTTGTCTTTGCTCTTTTCTTTTTTCCATTGGATTGGAGTGGTGTTTCTCTTTCAGCCAGCTAATGGGCAGTGTGCAGAAACAGATGGGCAAAGGGATAGCTCTAAACTGTGGACATTACTGTAGAATCTCATTAAAAGTACTTCAAGCTGACAAAAAATGCAACTAACTATTTCAGTGGGCTTTCAAACATAGCTTCTGGAAACTCGAGTCAGTACATTTGACTAGAGTTTAGCCAAACCACTTAATTTTGTCACTGAAATTTTCACAGAATATATTCCCATTTTATCATTGTCTAATATTATGCAGCCCTACAAATGACCAGAAACAGTTAAAGTCCCCAAAATTATTATGTTTAATCTTATTTGATTCCAATACAAATATTTTTTTTTTAAAGAGGATGCACCAAACAGTTGCATTTACTGCCAGACTGGGAAATTATGACATCAAGTATCCCAGCACTCAACTATTCCCAAAATGTTGCACATATCGATCATGTTGGAATGGTTTAGATATGTTTCAAAAAAGTTTAGCATTGTGGTGAAGAAGTAAATATAAAGTTAATGAGCTTACCTGTTGTCCACTGTAGTTTTTAGGATGTTGATGAACTCTTGGTATCCAGGAAACTTTGACGTGACAATTGAGAACACATGCCAGTCATACTCTTCCATGATGTTCAGCATTAACAGAGCCTCCTGCTGGATGGAAGCACCGAACTGGAAAAATGTCGACTTCACATCCTGTCAATATGAGGGATGGTGAGGAAGAGAAAGGTGGGACAAAGAAGAGGGGGGTGGTTGATTAGTTTGAGTAATCAGTTGCATTTTGGTTTCATCTCCCAAATTAATCCACTAGGTTCATACTGCATCACAGAAACATCAATCAAACACAGAGCATTTAAAAGTTGGCACAAAATGGGTACACACACACTCTCCAGCTCCCTCAGCCATGCACATAAAAACACAAGCAGAGATTGAAAGTAATAAGCTTCCTGTGAAAGAAATATATGGACGAGGGGCTCCGAACAATTCAATTAAGACAAAATTGGATTGGTGCGGTACAGACGGGCTGCAGAACTCCAGGCCTTGTTCTGGGGAATGAGAGTTGTACTCACTAATATCCACTCCATTAAATCTGACTGAGAATCATTTGCCACTTAATTCAGCCAAACTCAGACATGAACTTGGACAGTGCAGAGAAGTACTATTACATGTGGGCAAATTGTTTCTGTTCATTTATGTAGCATTTAAAATTATGCCATTATGATGTAAAAGTAACTAAATTGAGTGGAATTAAGTAAAACATGCTAAGCAGGAAAGAAGGACTGACATCAGGACAAACAGACCTGTCAGTTTAATGAACGTTTTCCATTTTGATACTTGTACCACAACTAAGGCCATATGTGCAACTATAGCATAGCTCACAACATGGTTTTACACTAATTCTTATATATTGCTGTTCAAACTGTAATAAAGTTGAATTGTGTGTTGAAATGCCAAATCCTTAATGTTGCAAAAGTTAAGTCTGATCAATCACGAGGTGTCCTTTGAGCAAGCGCAACATAAACTGTGCTATGAACAAATGAAACACTGCTGTTTGTGAATTATGTTTTGTAATTAGATGCTTTTATTAGCATGATTTTTGTGAGTTATGGCTATTTGCATATTTAAAATCACAGTGAGTTCAAATATCTCACTGTGGACAGACAAAAAAAAAAAAAAAAACAACAAAAAAACATACTCCACAGTTCATGTCTGAAACATGTTCACAATTCTTTATTACTTATTTTTGTCTGTATTATCAACTGTATTATCTACAAATATTTGTTCAACTAACTCAAACACATTATATGTAAACATACTTCACAAAACTTCTATTAATGATTTTTTAAATCATCCATGCAGTGAAAAGAAAGGATTTTTAAATATAAACATACAATATACTGTGGAAACATTGATATATTTGCTTTGCACGTAAACTCTCCAGTGTGTTTATGGGAATATTTCTCCATCCTTTCAGATCAGGCACTGATTTCAGATGCAATTCCCTTTCTCACAAACACACTGTATTTTATTGCAAATGTAATGATTCAAGTGTGTGTCTGGGCTCTGAGGAAGCGCCTGCACACAAAGATTCTTCATCCTTCCTGACTTTGCTTTGCGTATAGGTGCGGAGTCAGGCTGGAACTGGAAGGCACCATCTCCAACGTTCCCATATTGCCAGCAGCTTGATATTGTCTGTAGTTTGAAATGTTAAAAATCTGTTTGTATGATTCAGCTTTAAAAGTCCATTTTACTGGGCTCTACGAGGCCTAGTCGAATCGTTCAAAAACAACATAATTCTACATCATTTTACACTTAACTCAACACAGTTGGGAAAGTGCTGTTCTGTTGGCAACCAAAACTAGTCCACCAGATTGGCAGAAGTAGAAGCTGTCTTTATGCTCTAAATTCCAATAGCATCATACCTTACTGCATTTGATGAAGATGTATTGTAGGGTTTGGATGCTGCTGGTATGCTATGCAATCCCATTGGAAGAAGCAGTGTATGTATTGATCTTGAGATAATCTGAAGAGCACACAGCAATTGAAGGTGCTGATGCCAGGGTTGCAGCTCCTCCTACTGGTGGCTTTTGACTACAGCAATTTCACTCAGCATTAGCTTAAGTTTATTTATTTATTTCAAACATAGTAAATAGTAAAAAAAAAAAAAAGTTAAAAAATAAAGTGGGAGTTTTAAAAATTTCCTCCTGACTACATACAAGCTATCCTGAATAGCCCACTTCAGCAAGTTGCTACAGGAAGTTAGTTATTGTAAAATCTCTAACCTTCAGTGTTGTTGATGACTTTGTTAATATTGCATATTAGTGGCGAGTTATATTTGTGATGCAAGATAGAAAGAGGATGAGCATAAACACTGCCCCATCTGGGAAAATTGTGTTCAAATGGGTATGTTGAACTGCCTTGACAACACAAGTAGTAATCCACTCTACTCTTAACATTTTAGGGTCTTAAAAGTTGTGAATAAAACTTTACTACGGTCTCTAAATTTCAAAAGTAAGACTTTGCATTGCTTATGCTAAACATCTGCAGGATTTAAAGCATCTTCAGTATTGCATATACATTTTTACAACAAGTTTAAGACTTGGTTACCCACAAAAACCAGACAATTACTGTGTATTAATGTGTTGTAAGGTTCACTTTATAAAAACCAAATGCTTTACCTCTACTTTCAGTAGAAAGTCATTCATTTTCAAAGTAGTCTTGGAACATAATATAACAAAAAAGAAGAAAATGTATGTCTCAGCTGGTTGGGACATACAACCAGCTGAGTATGTGCTATATATGATAGCAACACTTAAGATATAGTATTTGCATTTTACAGCAGCATTAATTCACATTAATTTCATATATGTGGTTTCACTGGGACAAATGATGGAAAAAGTTACGTCTGGAAGGAGCATTTGCTGAATGGTTATCCTTATATCTAATTCCTACTGATATTTTAAAACATAATATGCATGTGCGTACAAGAGATGAAGTATATTTTTCTAAATGTGCATGTCTTTGTTTGCTACACTGCTGTATTTAGTCATTCTTTGCTACAGTTATGAGCTGAGTTTCTTTCCCCGTCTTGATAGCTTCTTGGTGAGATGGGATTCCATCGTTGCCTGCATTTGTCACCGGGAGAAAATAAGCAAACAGATTCCCATTTCATTCCCTCTACTGTAGATAAAGATCCTTGAGTGTTCTTTAATGATATTGTATCTGTATGTGAGATTTCCTCAGTCTCCGCTCAGGCTCAAATGCTCTTTGGAGAATTTGTCGGTCTGTCGCTTTTGTGCATTTGTTTGTTTGCGTGTGAGTGTGTGTGGTAGAAGCTGAAACAAGGGATGGCTGAGCATGGTGGAAAAGGAGGGAGGTCATGGTGTAAGACTTGTCAGTCCCTGTGTTCATCATTGCAGCAGAAGAAACTCCCACACTGAGCTGCAATATACAGAGAGAGTTGTCCACATGGCCGGTCACGGAATATACAGAAGGAGGTCAAAGTTTTCTGCCTTACTATCTATTGATCTACATGTGTTTGATTGTCTCCTTATATTTTATGCTTTTTGACACATGTAGAACAGTTTGATTCTACTGTTTATGCAGTGTTGGTTTAATAATGTTCTAATAAAGACTGTGAATAAAAAGAAGATTTTAAAGCACACACAGGTGACGCAGAGGTACACTGTAATGCAGAGGCAGTGTAAACACTCTCATATACTATAATGGGTGCGTAATTACTGCAGTAATTTGCAGAGCGGAGATGCAAGCAATGTGAATTGGGGGTTAGAAATCTATATGTGGTAAGGATGACTTTCTGAAGTTAAAACAGAAAAGAAAGGTGTGAATGTGTTGTGGTTGGTCTAAGTGTTTTAGAAACTGATGATTTACTGAAATTTTGGTGCACGGGCACGGCCATCTTTCAGGTTTACAAAGTATGGCACTAAAAGGCAAAACACCCAGTCAGAGGCAGTTGTGTGGATGAAAAGATCTAATTTATGTCAAGGGTCAGAAAATAAAGAGCAGACGAGTTCAAGATTATGGAAGGGAACAGTTGATGGAGTATGCAGAATAATTTCTCTAAAACCTCAACGTATCAAAAGGTTGTAGTATGCCGGCTACAGCAGCAGAAGAACACACAAGGGACCACTCCAGTCAGCTAAGTCAAGGAAATTAAGAGTACAGTTCACCATGGCTTACCAAAATTGGACAATAATGGCTCGGAAAAATATTGCCTGGTCCCAGGAGTCTCAATTTTAATTGCAACATTTAAACAGTAGGGTTAGAATTTATAGTGAAACAAAAGGAAAGCATGGATCCATCCTGGCTTGGATCATCACTTCAGACTGGTTGTGGCAGTGGTGCCATCGTGTGACGGATATTTCCGTCGCCCATTTAGGCCCAGTTAGTACCACTTGAGCATACTTTCCAGCAAGATAATCCACCATGCTACACATACATTATGTCAAACTAGTTTAAGCATTGTCGCATTTGATCAAATGGTGTCCAACGGGATGTGGACTCTAGCTGGAGATTTGGTGATCAGGAGGTGCAAAATCTGCAACAACTGCATGATGTTATCACATAAATATAGACTAAAGTCTTTGAGAAATTCTTGCAATTGCATATGTTGCACAAAAAATAAAATACTTCTGAAGAGATGAGGAGACAGGGGAATGTAATCTGGTACTAGTGAGGTGCGCTTAGAGTGTCGGGTGTGTTTAAAATAGAGAAATAATTAAAGAGGGGGTGCACTTGCAAGTGAAATATTCACAGACATGCAAACAGGGCACACCGGCAGAAGATACTTTAGTAAACGAAGTGTAATAAAAGACCGAAGGAGTGACTTGAGCGTTTTATTGTTCCTAATTGGGATAGCTCACAATCCGTGACATCGAAAAACAGTCAATCATTGCCTCTCATTTTACCCTTGTCAAGTGTGACATGTCTGTTTTCCACTCACTTTTAGTAACCGGGATTCACACACAAAGACACAAACCCACACACAGACACCCCATCACTTACGCCCTGTCAAACACGTTCCCCATTCTGTTTTCCCACTTTTAAACTTCACACACTGTTGCAGAATCTCAGGCACACCCAGAGCGACTCCCATACAAACACACACCTACCCCACAAGGCAGGACACGGAGTCTACACCGAGATTGAGACGAGTTAAAAATAGCAGTCCTCATATCCTCTGGTGCTGATAGCATCATGCACTGCCTGGTCCGTTCACACGCACATATACTCAAAACACACACCAGGTCTAATCACAGAAGCAAACACACAGATGAGGCTGTGAAGAATTGAGCATTCAGTTTGGGTGGGGTAAAAAAAAAATAAAGCTAATATAACAAACGTCTAAATATTTGTTCCATCAACATCCTTCTATTGCTTCTACATGTCGCGGGTGCTCTTATATTTGCTGGCTTTAGCAGCTCTGTTGTGGTAAAATAAGGAAAAAGTGGGGAAAAAAAAAAAAAAAATCTTCAGTGGCCAATTGCTAAATATAAACAGACAGGCCTAAAAATAGCCAGAGCAAAACAAAAGAGTAGGACATATCAGTGGAAACCAACTGAAATGCCAAGTCAACAGCACTCCTTATTCAATCCATGAAAGCTACAGCGAAGCTAATGTTACATAATGTTGGGATCACAATACATATTTCAAATCTTGCTTTGATTTATAGCAGATTCTTTCTTTGTTTTGATAGACATATCAAAAATATTTAATATATCACATTACAACATTGTTGTTTATGCAAACATGTTGCAATCTAAAAAAAACCCTGAAGATTCTGTTGCTGTATGTAATTATTTACTTACATAAAATGCATTATGTATGTTAACACAGCTTCTCATGATACATCATAAATTAGAAATTACATTGTCACTCCAGCTAAATCATTTAATGTTTTTTGTGCACTTAATAAGGGAATTGTGTGAACAGATATTCAGATACATCAGGCTGACATAATCAAAATAGTATCTGCTTTCCAACATCAGCTATTGCCATATGAGATGGCCTTTTCTATTTTATTATATTCAGTTTATACACCATTAATGCACAATCAATGCCTTCTTAAGGTCCTTTACAAAACAAGTACATCCAAGTTACTTACAAAAATGCAATTGAATTTAATCCAAGCATTTTCGGAAAGAGATTCAAAGTCAATTTTACATAGTCCCAGTTATATGGCAACGTAGTCAAGTTTAGCTGAAAAGGAAACCCAGCCGATGACTCTTCTTCTTCAAGCAGTATGTAGAGTATGTAGAGAGAGTGGATGATTAACTTACTTTCAATTCAAAGAAAATGAAGTTATTGTTAGAAATAATGGCAACAGTAGCCCTTAGTTGCTTCATGTAGGAGAAAATAAATCGAAACAGACCCTGTTCAAGCCAGTTCTAAACTGCAGGAACCAGGGTTTGGTTTTCCCACATAGTCATACTGTTTTATGCCAAAGCCTACTGAAAAGCTGAGGCTTACTCTGACAGGAGCAAATGGGTCAAGTTAAAATAACATGAGGGTTTGCAAACTTCACATAATACTCATGCTGGTAGGACACACGATGCTTTTTCTTACATGCCTTACAGATTCCGCCAGATGGTTATTATAGAGACTTGGTAAAAGGTTGTCCCCCATTTTGCAGTTTTTAAGCAGTGAATTTTGCTTTTGTTTGAACTACCCACACCCTCCTCCTCACTCCATGTGGTATCAAGATAAATATGGATCCCCGTCCAGTCTAGTAGCAAAGACAATGGCGTCATAATGGTACCCAAAGAAAACAGAAAGTCACATAACTATTTTTGGAGATCTTACAATCTCTGATCTCTGCTTTTTGCTGCTTTCTACAAAATGGAAATAAATAAAAATAATAAATAAATAAAAGAAAAGAAAAATTGCATAAATATTCACTCCCTTCAAGTCAGCATGTAGAAGATCCTCTTTCCAGCTAAAGCTATTTCTGTGTAGATTTACCTGGATGCTTCAGATTGTTGTCTTGCTTGAAAGGAAATTTTCTGCAAAGGTGTGTATGGAAACACTTGAGACACACTCACTGCACTCTGGTGATTTACATTCCACTCACTGTGAGACTGCTAGCACCACTTGGCTTGACCTCTGTTGAGTTAGGTCAGTCACTTTAAAGGGGGTGAATATTTATGCAATCGCTTATTTCATGTTACATATTTTTTACTTAATTATTATTTTGTAGGAATCAGTTTTCATTTTGACATTAAATGGTTTGTGGTATTTTCTAAATCAAAATTAACATTCTGTTCATGATTACTTATAGCAGCAATCAAAAGGATAAAACATCCAAAGGGGTGAATACTTTTTATAGGCACTGAATGTTGATAACATGTGTTTTTTAATTACACTGAACTGAAAAGCCATTGTCGTAAAATGAAACTATGCTGATAGTATTGTGAAGACCATGAGATCGGAGCAGTTTTATTAAAAGGGCTGGATAAACCAGCACAAAAATTAAGCATATTGGTATTTTTTATGTGGTGGAAAATGAAAAAAAAAAAACAAAAAAAAACATTACACTAACTACATTGGTGAAATCACGTCTTTTACTTACTCTGAATTTCTTCAGCGAACGCCTTATGAGCCTTCTAAATCGTACTTAGCTTTTTCTAAATTACAGAGTATGAGAGCAATAAGCAGATCTCACAACTTCACTGTAATAAAGAATAAGTACTTTAAAAGCGTGCTTTCATGTAAAGCACGGCATATATCCTCTGTTTGTGTTGGATAATAATTGCAGAGAGCAAAAGCCCTGAGCTACAGAGAGGCAAACACACACAGTGACACTCAAAGAGATAATTAAGCAAGGCTCTATTTGACGTCACAGATGGAATATTTTTGGCGTAGAAGCAGTCCATTATAGCAGATAACAGACATGGGGAGAGGAAAAGACTTATTCAAAGTTTATCATGCCGGGGCAATGAATGTGTGCATGTGTATAGAGTGTGTGTTTGTTATTTCTATCGTTTCATTGAGAGGACTTTTTAACAAGCAGTCAAGTCCCCACGGGAAACTCTGACAACAAAAAAAAAGTTATCTCCTGCTCTTTCTCTTCCTTTTTCTATCTTTGTCTCTTTGGATTTGCCTTCTTTTCTCAGTTACGCTATTCTCTAATAAGTCCAATGGTTTACATATGTACGTGTAGTTTGACTGACTCCCTTTCCAGGGTCTATTCTTCCCAACTTGCCTCAACCAACCCACTGTCTATATTTCTAATGGAGGGTGGGAAAAGTTAAACTCCACAAGTTTTTTACTCTGCGCGTTGTCCGCCAGGATCACTGACCCCGTCTGTACTAATACAAATTTTGTGTGTGTGTGTGTGTGGTTTTGGAAACTAAAGCCACAGGCAGCTTCTCTGCTGTCCGACCGTGATATTTGCCAAGCTCCTCCTGAGCGTTGCGCTAAGAACACAGGAGTGCTCTTGCAATTTGTTTTGCAATACAAAAACAAATTGACTCTCTTGTCTCAATTATACATATTTTTGCTATCTGGCATCCAAAGCAGGAAAACCTATGTGAATGAAAGGAGCTTTGTTGAAATTTGGTCATGTGGAAATGCATTTTATCCCATAAAAAAGAGGAAGAGAGCTGCAACTATTATGAATAATACATGCGATAGATGTAAAATGTTAAAATGCTTTTCTTTCCTGAGGAATATAAATAAATCTCATGTCTTAAGAATAATTTAGGTAGTGAACTATCAATATGAGCTGAACTAAGAAACACTTTTTGTTGGAAGGAGTAGCTTGGACCATACTGAGGTGTACCATACTATGTAGCCTGTTACTACACCTTCTTTGACATTGCATTGTATTTTACTTCACACATTTTTTTATAAAGCTAAGGATTACACAATTTTGCTAAAGAATTGTAGTGTACGTTGCTAACATAATTAAAATTGTAGCATACATGCAACAAAACCGCAAACCAAATAAAACAAATGCACACAAATGACATCAAACACACCGATGCACATTTGCTTAAATGTGCATTAATGTGTAAAAATTGTGGTCTCACAGTATTGACTGTGAGCGCATCCACACAACGTTTCTAGCTTCAGAAGGTAAGGGCTTACTTAAGGGAAGTTCTGTGTTTGTGTGCGTGAGTTTGACAGTGTTCTGTGTGTCTGAGCCAGAGGGCTGTGGATCATGCTGAGCTCATTCCAAAGACACAAACAACATAACATAAACCGCAGCACAAAAAGAATTGAGGACCACTCACTAAACAGGACACGATACAAGAAAACAAATTGTCTTGACTCGCACACTGACCTCAATATAGCACATTTAAGGTCACATATAGCACTATTTAGGTCCATTTATCCTAAATAGTCATGTGGTTTTTAGATGTATAAAATTGCATTTTTAGTTATCAGTAACATTTTATATGATTTTCAGGAATACCTATGGTTGCCTTACCAAGATCATACCAAATACAATTAGTAATTTAGAAATGAGCCGATGCACAATGCGGCAACTTTTAGGGCAGGGAAAAGTTTTTTAACCTCAAGAGTAAAAGTTAAAGTTTTCACTGCATGTTTGATTCAAAAGTGATGTTACTTGTCTTCGCTTTTTTCTACAAACAGAATAAATGTTTTGGCTGTCAAATTAAGACAGGATCTAGCATCAAAGTAAACAGTCCACATATTGATGTAGTTGTAACATGTGGGTGTGATGATCACTAACCATTAGAATAAGTTCTTTTTTGGATCGGGGTGAAGGGGTGTGTGTGTCTGTGTGTGTTTTGTGGGTAGGTGAGCATTTACCAAAATGTTAAACTGTGTTTTAATTCATCTCTGTTCAATTCGGTTCCAGCTCCATCAGTCTTGAGTTTGACATTTTGAATTTTGGGTGCAAACAGGATGTTGCAAATGCAATATCAACTTTGGAAATGTGAGTAGCTAACGGCTAATGGTCTCTGTACATTATTGATAACTTGTTTCTTTTAAAAGTAAGGTAGGTTTATTTAATGTATTTGCAGCTAGATCTTGATAACCAGCCAGGACTATCATTTTAAAGGGCAGCAAAAGATACATATAAAAATTACTCCCTAATCTTGTTTTTTAGGATCAAGCTTTTGATTGGTGGCTGAAGTTTAAATGCTTGGCAACCATGAGACAGCTGTAGAATCTGTTCTGTTTAGAAACACAAATGATTCTGACAAAACCACTACTGAAGTCTGGTATGCTGTTCTGTCTCAGGGCACCTTACCACACTGCATCTGATGTGGGTTAAAGGTGCCAAATGTTGCTCATAAATTAAAGGGACAAGCCAGTGTTTCCTTTTAAAGTTGCCTTGGTGAGAAAAATTGTTAGATCCCTAATTTTCAGCTAAAAATACTCAAGATACATTTTCTACTACATGAAATGTCTTATTTTGGTAAAAAGACAGAGGTTTTTCTTTAATGCGACTTACTCACTCAATAATAAAAAGTTAGATGGTGAGACATAAAACAGCACCAAGGACATGTCAACCCCCGTCATAAAAAGCCATTCTTCTGCCCTGACACACACCAATTTGGGGGTAAATCAATGCAACATAATGTGCTGATAGTTTCCCCCTCGGAGATGAATCAGGCAGCTGTGATGGTAATCGCTAACCGTGCCGGCAATATGAGTGATTCATCACTGCTGGCACTGAGAGACACTGACACCGGGAGACCTACTTTGAAGAGGACAAAAAAGAGCTGGGAAGGCAGGAGGAATGGGTGGAATGAGTGGCAGGAAGATAAATGAGCAGAGGGCAGAGACGAGGTGAGGATAGATGAGAAAAATAGGTGACGCAATGTGGGAAGAGATATGCTGAATATTGTGGAAATGACTATTATTATCGGTGGAGGTTTTTTCTTGGTCAGATCAAAAACCTCTATTGGTCTTATAGTTTTCTTTTATTTATCCAGCAGGGGACAACTGCCGTTTAGCCTGTGAGAAAAAAAGGCAAGAAATAGCTTTCCATCCAACAGTGATGTTAGTAATGTTGCCACTGATCAACAAGTGGCATATCAATTTTCGTCTCTCATACACAAAAAAATACAGTGACGAAAAAACTAAAATGATTCCACAATAAAAACGACATCATCCTTCAGATTGCCTAAAAGTATACTTCGAGTATAAAGGCATGGATGATGATTCAGCTATGCTTTTTCTATTCTTGTAATTGTATGGTGCGCACTATGGATTTTCTACATTATTGGGGTGTACCAACGTTCTTCGTTTGAAAGGTAGAACATTTCAACAATATGTTCTGTTTCAGATATATTACAAGTTTTACAAACAGTGTTTGACAGATCTGTAATCATGCACACTAAGTTGCATGATTACAGATGCAATTTAGTGCATCTGTAATCTGTACAAATATTGATTAGTCCCAGTATTTGGGTTTTAATGCCCATCCTATTGAACTGAGTTATTTGATTCAGGTTTGTAGGAGCAGGAATGCATCTAAAAGTTGGTAACTGTCTTATTCTTCGTGAGATCTTGCAAAGACACAGTTTTCCACCTCCCTAACACTCTGTAGTGTGATTCTGCTGCACATCCTATGTCAGCACACATTCCCATAAAGATTTTATCACATAGTGAAACTGGCTCAACTCTCTTAGACTGAATCACCATGCAGCAATAGTCCAGAAGATCACAACAAGCTACCACAGCATTGGTGATTAAATTTTTCATGATTGAGTTCGGGCCCTTCATGATGGATATGATGCCCCAAGCTTCACCCAGGACTTCAATGCGCTGTCAACCACAAAAATAAACACCAAAGAACTCACCGCAAACTTTCTGTTAAAGCTCAAACTGTTCAGAAACATAATTATCCATATTAAGAAGTCATAATTAGCCCAGCTACAATCATCCACATTCTGGCTGACTTCATATGTTGATGACTGGTCTTCATGGTCCAGTGTGAAAAAGCTAATCATTCCCTCAAGCCATCTACACATCTACTCTGACCAGCAGGGGGAAAAAATATATTATTTTTGCTTTTTCGTCTAGAAATTTGCTTAATAATTTTAATTCCTTCACATCTTGTAAACATTTGAACATCAAAGATGCAAGGTAGAAGAGAAAGACTGAATAGACTTCCTCTCATCTAAATTCATTGTTTCAAGGATCCTTTTACATTCAACGAGTTGAGTTTAAGTCCAATGCCCCAAACCCTATTGTCATCTATAAGTGTCCCCATTCCCATTTGCCCATTTGGCTGCCAGGGGGGCCTGCAGCATAATTGGCTGGATTTCATTGGCCCACCAGGCGGCTTGGACCCCTGGGAGGAGACCATCAGATGATATCTGTTAACAACTCACAGGTTTTTTTTTTTCACACACACCCAGACACGCACATGCCCACAAAGAGCCACAGGGAAATTCCCTGATGCCTAATGTACCTGTTACTATCACAGATGGGTCGCTTTGTTTCACACAAGAGCAGTAAAGAGAGGCAAATGAATGAAAAAAAAAGGGGAGACTGACAGCTATTGCAGAAAACTGAACCGTGAGAAAGGCAATACACTGGAAAAAATGAGGTGAAGAAACGAGGAGGGAAAGGGTGAGAAACCTGGTCGGGTTAAATAATTAATGAACACTAGGAGTAAACTTACATCAAGTTTGTTAGGTGTCAGAGGCACTTAAGGGGTTTTACACAGAATTGTTTTCAAACTAATCTTTTCTCACTCTCTTTGCAAATTAGCATTAAGGATGTAATGATACGAGCATTTTGTTCTACAATTATTGTGAGCAATACCGTTGCAGTAACCAAAATAATCCCAGTTTTATTTGTATTTCAGTAAAAAAAAATAACATTATTTTACATAGAGTGCTGTGAAAAAGTTCTTTTCTATTTTTTGTGTGTTTGTCACCTTCTTATATTCAATAAGTTTAATTTTCAACATATCCAGTCATATTCAATAAATGAAATTAACTTTACAAAAATATTGTATTTCAGTAACTCCTCAACTAAGTGCATTACACACACACATACGCACCCCCACGCACACGCACTTAGGATGTTAAAAAACATGAAAGCTTAATGAAAATACTTGCTAAAAGGTTATTTTCAAAAAGTACTTTAATTCTGACAAATAAGCCTTATGCATTTTCAAGTTTATTGGATATAACTTTAAAATTGAGCTCTGGGAGACTTGCTGCGAACCCCCCCCCCAAAAAACAGGCAAAGTTTGTTTATGGTGTGGTGTCCAAATAAATAATAGCCACTTCTCTGCTCTCTTGGAGTACAAAAGGCAACTATATTCTCTAACAATGTAACAACTATGGTGTTGGTCACATTATTATGGTGTGAAATAATCGGCAGAGATGAAACAAAGGATTGATGAATGTCCCTCGGTGCAATGCTAACTGAGGCTTTTGTTTAACTTTTGTTTTAGGAGAAAAAAGAAAACATTTTGTTCATCTAATTTAAGTCATCTTAATATTGAAATCAAATGTAACATGTCTTGGCAATTCTAAGCATGTTTATCTGAGCTGCTCCATGACCAAGACTCATGCTGGCAATAAATAACTGGAGGAAAAAAGTTTGGATTAAATTTATACTCCGATGAAAAATTGTGCACGTCATATTAAACATATATGAATAGTTGTGTAATGTATACTTTAAAATATTTATAGAGGCTTGTAGAAGAAACAACAACAAAAAAAGATTTAAAAAGGTAATTAAACCATCATTTTTGTGATGTCCAGAATGAAAGGGCAAACTATCATGTGGCGTTGTCAACAACAAGTATGATGTAAAACAAGAGTGAGTCACCACTGAAGCCGGTTGGAAAATAAACGTCTTCCAGAATCAGGGTCAGCCTCGTACAGCCTTCACGGGGTCTCTTGTATGAGCTCCAAGGTCAGTTACACTGTCTGACTTGATTTGTGAGCAGAGAGGAGCATCTGTGGATCACTGCTCCCACAAGAGAGGGGCGAAGACTTAACTAGGTCAGAAACATATTTGTACATGGAGGTCTGAGAACCACGTCAAGATGCTGGTGCGCCTTGTAAATCCGGTTACATGGATTTGGAAACTTTCTCCTCAGGTTTTATTCTGGAGAGTATGGCGAAGTGGCTGAAACGGCACTTTGACCACTGAAGATATCCCGAACATTACAGCTGAAAGTCAAATTTCTCTCACGGGGAATTAGGCAGGAGAGGAAAAGAGAAGACGATAGGAAAAGAGGCAAAGTTGTTAACCCACTTTGTTGCCACCAGAGTTTCAAATCCGCTTTGAAGACTGGGGAGTTGAGCCCGAGAGCTTGCAAAAGAAACGGAGACGAGTCGATGTAGCTTCGCATCTACAGTCATTCATGACGCGCATAGAGATGTCCATGTTTTCAGGATCCTGACCCCAAATTCTATCAATATATAAGTTTTGCTTTTCATTTCTCACTGCGTCAGATTTTTACCTATCTTTGCCTTTTATAAATGTTCATAGTTTAACTGTTTTGTTTTTTTCACGTCACAACCACAAATCTGATATAATTGAAAGAGTGACAAGAATTAAATAGTTATTTTAACAAAGATAAACTGAGAGACAATCCACGCCAGGGACAGAACATATGCTAACAAGCAATTTTTATTCTACAAGTAAAATAAAACAGTGTTGGCATCATTATTCACCCGGATACGCTTTTCAGAATATAGATTGAAGAAAAGCTGTTACATCAGCCAGTGGCATCCAAACATTTTACAATTTGGAACATAATTCTCTAGTTCAATTCAAACTTGAATTGTTTTGCAAATTATGGGCCTATTCAGACTTGCAATCAGACGTTGGTCTGCAAAGTGTTGATTCAGATTTTTATTTGCAAACGCTGATCGCCTTTGATGTTCTTTAAACTTTTCAACTATGCACTTCTCTGGGTTGGTCTATCACACACAATCCCAGTGAAATACATTGAACCTTATGATTGTGGCATAACAAAATGTAAAAAAGTTCAAGAGGTATATACAGTATATATAAAAATAGGCTCTGCACGTCAACTTATAAGGCCAGCAGTGAATTACACCAACACACACCATTGCACACCCCTCTCAGTGCTCGATACGCTTTGTTAGTTTTCTCATTTGACTTGGTCTATTTTAGTTCTGCAAAAACCCTCTCTCTCATTCATCCTCTCTCTGTTCCTCACTCCATTGTTTGTCTTTTTTATCCTTTCTTTCTTATCATCTGTATTCTCTTTCCTTCCCTTCATACCTTTGTACGCTGCCCCGAGCATTTTATTGACGTCGGTGATAAGATCTGCAAGCGATTGGCGAGGCCAGATAGAAGACGAGAGTAGTGTCTGTCTAGGGTGCTTTTCTCCTCTCGTCGGTCCCCCGCAGACTGGAGTCTAATTAACGAACTAGAGTTCATGCACATGCAGATAAACATGCACATTTTCACCCAGAAATTTATAGGGAAGGATAGAGTTTATGGATAATCACAGAGCAAGAGAGAGTGGAAGAAAAGGCACCAGAAAGGAAGAAAGAGAGAGAGAGAGAGTACAGTGGTGGGAAAAAACAGTTGCCCTAATTTGCAAATCATTATGAGTCACATATTTATAGCTAAATCAGCCTGAGGGGGAAATACTTCTCTCTTCATCTTTCCTTTTATCCCTTCACTTTAATTTCCCCCCATTTCATGACTTTATCATCTGACTAGCAAAATATTCCTCTTCAAATGAGGTAAAGTTGCATCTTGCTGTGCTCTAACACCTATTTATTTCATCCCATCCTCCGAAAACTAATTTCCTCCCCTGGAACACCTGTTTTCAAACTCAGGTGGAGTGATGAAAACATCTGATAAGAATTAATTTAAGCTGTTTGCATCTCTATGTTATTTTACTCTTTTCACGTGAAACACTCAGTTACTACAGTGATCTATTGTGTTCTTTCTCACACACCCGAATTTACCTTTAATGTAGATTAGGTTTAAAACCAAAGTAATTCGAAAACATTGTAAGCCATACACTATAATCAAACACGACATTATAACCGATGTGCTATTCCTGACTGGTCTGCATTAATGCACCCTCATATGCAATATATTGTGGCATGCTGTGTATTTCCTTTTGTTTTTTTTTTTTACTTTTGCATATCTAAGGTGCTAATTGCTGCCTTTTAAGCTCCTGTACTGTTTAACACCTCCTGGTCAATTTGACTCTAAAATCAGACTATGTCTCTCAAGGCATATGATTACTAAGTCTTTAGTAACCAATTCACAGAAGAAGGTTTAACTGCATGATTCTGTAAAGTGCCTTGCCAAAATATCCAAAGCCTCTTGAATGTTTTCCACATTATGTTACAACCACAATCGTCATTGTATTTTCTGGGATATTCTGAGATAGAACAACACAAAATAGTGCATGCAGTGGAACCCTGCCTATTTACAGATTTTTCTGTGGAATGTAACCACAAATTACTCATAAATAATTCTTGCCAACTTGCCAATATTTTTTATTGTTCATATTAAAATATTTAAAACAAGAAGCAGCTCGGGAAGCTCAATAATTCAACACAATGCCACTTGACATGCTTTTGGCTGGCATTTGCATACATTTTCTTGACGTTGATTGGCTGTACTCCCAAAAGCAGAAATAAGGAAAAACATCAATGTTAGCTTCTGTGGTAATGCTAAGACATTTTTACTGTTGTTAATAATGCATATTAAGGTATTTTTGGGGTTTGAGTTAATAAAATAGGGAGTTGTGAACTCTTTTAGAAGGGTTTCAAGTATTCACAGATTTTATCTCCTGGTAGAAAACTGTGGTCCCTAACCATCGTGAATACCAAAGGTCCACTGTAATTTTGAAATGGCAAAAAACAAATCTCTTTTTACCATAAATATAAATGTGAAAAGTTTTAAAGGATTCATTAAGTTTTGTAAGTACACAGTTTTGCTTTGTTTTTGTTTACACTTTACACTTTTTTTATATAAATGAGACGGTTAACTTAAAAAAAATATACATAGTCAGCAATCTAATTAACACAAAAAAGAGCTGAACAATATGGATACAAAAATATTAATTCTAACTTTTGTTTATTTTGATCATCAGTCACCAGTTTGACTTAACGTGTCACAATATACTTTAAAAAAAGCGATTCTTATAGAATTACTTTATTCATCCCAGCAGGGAAATTATTTCGCAGTTACAGCAGCATAGAGACAAGACACACAACAACCACCACTGAGTAGCAATTGTAGACAAGATAAAATAAGAATAAAATATGACATGCTGTCAATATAAAAAGCAGCTTAGAGCAGTCCTTGCAAAGATTCAAAATGCAGAACATAATGTATATGTAAATATATGTACAGCAAGTGTGCCACAGTGCAGTTGTGCGAAATTGGACTGATCAGTGCAGACCAGTGATTTAGCTTTTATTGTACAGTGAGATGGCATGTGGCAGAAAGGATTTTCTGTATCTGTCCCTACGACAGCGGAGCTGGAGCAGCCTATGTGAGAAGGTGCTCCGCTGTCTCTCCACTATGTGGTGGAGAGGGTGCTGTTTATTGTCCATAATAGACAGAACCTTCTTCAATGTCCTCCTCTCCACCACAGTTTCCAGGGACTCCAGCCTTAGTCCCAGTACAGAGCCAGCTTTCCTGACATAAGGAATACAGCATATGCAAACACTGAGGGGAAATATCAAGGAACTGGATCTGATTTGGCTTTTCATATGTAATAGCAAGATTAAATCTTTTTCATTGACTGCAAAGGGAAAAGAAAAACGCTAGAAAACTTTGAACTGTGTACCTCAGTTCAGACGGGGTTTTCAGGCAGGTGATTTGTGTCCGCTGCAGGAAAACATTGACACTAGGTATGGAAATAGCCAGAAGGTATTTTCAAAGTTAAACCTAATGTAAGGCCTTTAAAAAGGGGAGATTGTCAAGGTTACAGAAAGAAAAAGGTCAAACCCATGTTACCTACACAACAACTGACAGTCTCAGCTTGCTGAGGTATAAATCTTCCACATGCTTCAAGGTGCACAGGGACTATATTAATAGTTAATATTGTGGATGTTGCTTCCTGGGATATTAGCTTTGAGGTGCTGCGCTCTTATGTAAACACATAAAAGTCAAACAAACTTATCCAACTCCTTTAATCAGATGAGATATTTTTCTATGAATAATGGAGTCAAAATCCCATGCATGTCTGAGTATGTGTTTACATATTTTATGTGTGTACAGCCCTTTTTGATAAATTTAAGAATTTTGATTTTTTTAAAAATGTTGATATAAATTAATAGAATTTTTTTAAATTAATCTGACATGATGGAAAAAATGTTCATTCGCTCATTTGCATGCAAGTACAAAAAAAGTGAAGTCAAAAAGGTAAGTGAAACCGAAACAGGATTTTTTTATTAAGGGATTTGTCTTTATGTGGGCGAAGTGATGATGTGCAGGAACAAATACACATTATTCAGAAATGTGTATATTTTTGCCACTAAATATACCACTCCCTCAGTTTGAATGGTTCTCTTGGACAATTATTGAGATTAGGTAGGCTGTAACAGATATATTATTTTGAATAAATTATATTTTTTATTGCTTTTTCTGTACAATGCTACTTTTCAGAAGAATTTAAGTATTGAAATATATGATCTGTTGTGCCACAAGTCTGTATATTTTTGATGATTTGTATTCAATAGAGATGGAGCTGTGTTATTGATTAACACAGTGGATGCTAACTTGTTGATTGCATTGGGAATGACCATAACCATACCATTTGCCTGATTCCAAAACCAGTAATTTAGAGGTCTGTAAGAAATCACAATTTAAAAAAACAAAAAAACACTCTTTTTTAATTTTCTGATATCAACAATACAAAAGTCGAATTCTGCAAGCAAAGCATGTCCCAGAATGAAGTGGCTTACAACCATTTGACCTGAGCAATTTATAACCACATTCAGCACCGGCTTGTTTAATTAGTTAATGTCATGGTCTGCTGGATATTATTCGATGTCCCTCAGCACTGCACACACAGCCACACATCTTAGTGGCTAATAGAATCAAATTTTACACAGCTTTCCTGTACATTCAACTTTTCGGGGTGCATTGTTTAATCTCATCAGTGGAACTGCTCAATTGTTCCTTGATATTTTCCTCCCTTTTTATGAAGTTTTCTAATTAAAAACAAACCATTTCTTTTGTATTAGGTGTTAGGTTTGTCACTACGGGCACATTAAGACCATAAACGGATATCATCCAAGCCACATAAAGATCTTAATGGCCATGAAAACAAAACCATTGGTTAGATTCATCATGGGGACATTTAATAATCTCCCTTAGCATTTATTAGGTTAAAGATTAAATCATTTAAAATTAAATTTATTTGCCTTCAAGTTTTAACAAGGAGGATTGATATCTATCAAAAATAAAATACAGTTTGTCCACACATGTTGACAATACACATTGGTAGTAATAACAATAAACTATCTGTAAATTATATGGACATATAGCACTAATGTTTTCTAAATACTGAGATATTTCAGCTGGTGTCTTGGCTTTCTCTTTTTGCAGAGTTCTTTTATTGCACATAACTTATGGACTATTTTTTTCTATTATTATTTCTTGGTATGTGTGGACTGCTCGGGCTGTTACAGGCATCTGGTGTGTCTTTCATGTCAACAGAAAATGTTTTACTGAGAAGAAACATTGATATATTCAGTTCCTTTTTTTTTTACCGGCAGTGTGATTAAATGAGTGCTCCTTAATTGCCCCGGTTTCAAGTTGTGATGCACTGATGCAGCATTCACAATTTCTGTTTCGGCAAGTGAGTGTGGAAATAGAGACATTAGAAGGACAGTAGGTTGGTTGAGGGGTGGCAGCTTAGCAGACAGTATTGATCTGCTCCAAGGCTGGTATTTTAACACCCTGAAGTGACAGACTGGCAGTTCGGGCAACTTCTAAAGTGCCCCAGAGGAAGAGCTGTAATGACTGGTGCTACATCTTAATATAGTGGTGGCTGTATTGAAATGCTAGGAGAATTCACCAGGCGACAGTGAAACATGAGTTTTTGCACGCAGCTTGTTGCATGTTGCTGTCTTAGCATCCATCGGCGCCGTTTGCTCAACAAGCTAAAGAGGGTAATTTCAGAGACATTTTTTTTTTGTAACTTGATCTTTGTTGCTGGCCAAGCACTAGAACTTTATTGTAGATCGTCTTTTATGAAATCACAATCTACAAAATCTAAAAACCTGAGGGTGCAAACCAATCATTTATCATACATGCATTTTTCAACTTGCTTTGAGAGCACATAACTAATTCCTGACAATGTGTGTTTGACCCTTTTGTTTCTCTTAATCCTGTTAATTTTTCTCCCCTTCCCAGAACAGTCTTATGAAAAGTGGCAGGATATACTACTTAGCACCATTTTCCTCCCACTTTCTCTGCTTCTCTCTGAATACCTTCTCTTTTATTCTCCCCTATTTTCAACAAAGAATACATTGTTTTTATCGCATGTTTACGCTTTCGTTCGATTCAGCTCGTCTCGCTTTAGCTTGCTCCAATTTTCCTCCCTTTCTCAGACTTTTATGCACTTTTGCATCTCCATTTTTGTTCTGACACCTCCACCTGTCTGCTAATGACATATGAGCTGCTCCTTTCAACTGCATTTGTTGTTTTTAAGCTGCTAACTGCTAATAAGTCAGTCTGACAGTTTCATTCACACATTGGTTTTTCACAAACATTCAATTTTGCTAGAAGACTCAAGTCTTATACTAACTCAGGAGCTCATATCCATGAAAAATACATGCTGTAGTAATTGTGCATGGAGCAAAGCTCTCAATGCTTAAGTCTGCTCTTTACCATCTCTTTATATCTCAAACAGACGAGTTAGTCTCAACTAGCAATTCATTAAATTTAGTTCTAGTTCTGGCTGCCAGTGCAAACCTCAGGTCAGGTTTGTTTGTGTCGCAACTTTCAGCAAAAAAGCAGCCCAAACATGACAATTAACAAACAAGATTAAAACATCAAGCAACAAACATTACATTTTATAAAATGTCATAATCAAGTAACATGATCATACAATACAAGAATAAAAAACTAATCAATGCTCCAGTTATTACTAATGAAAAACAAATCTAAACTTTTATGAAAGTTCATAAAAACTGAAAACTGCCAGTAGCTTTTCTATCACCAACAGTGAAGCAGAGCCCATGAATAATTATTTATGGAATAAAATCTGTCATTTGATAATGTACTGCTCTTCAAATAAAATAAGTTCATGGTAACTCTGGAAGAGCTGCACAGATCCGTAGCACAGGTGCTAAAATGTGAATATCCAGAAGAGCAAAAGCAATTCATCCCCATACCAAAGCTAACCTACATTTAGGTTGAAACATGGTGGTGGCAGCATAGTACTACATGAATGCTTTTGACTCATTGGAGATGGTTGGAGCAAAATACAGAGCATTTCTTAAAGAAACTCTGTTCAAAGTGGCAAAAGACTGAAATAAGCTTGAGCAGAACAGAATGACTTAGGTCAAAGTATGAGGCAAAATGTCCTAGTCAAAGTCCAGATAAAGATGTACATGGCTGACAGGGTTTGTACACAGTCCAAAAATTGTTATCTATAAAGAATATTTAAGCTTTTGAAAAACAAAGTTGACCAATATTTTCTTATTCTGGGTGATTCCCAGTTTCAGCACACTTGATTCAAAACTGGCTCAAAAAAAAACCTAGGTGGTACTTTAAGAATGTATTTAATTAAGTTTTAATTAATTAATTAGGGTCCCAAATGTGGGACCCTATGAGCAGAACTGGAGACAACTGCCAAAAATGTATTTCATTGTAGTAGGATAGTGCTAAATTTATTTCATTAAATCAAAACACAAGAAAGAAGGAATTAGGAATCAAATGGTAAATTTGCTACCAAATCCATAAATAGTGGTAAGCACTATTAGTGTAATTCTGTTGTTTTTCTAATCAAATTTATTTTAAAGTTAAAAGGAGCAATGAAGCTGAACATTTACATCGTTTGAGTATTGCTAGTATCTCCTTTGTGTATTTAGGCAGAGAGAATTCCCAGCTGAAGGGAAGAAGTTTGAATACCACCGGGGTTTTGTCTGACAAGCACCACACAGGACCCAAATGCGGATTGGACTGCTCCCAAAGAGAGATTGCTGATCTCTATCTATCGCTCCTGAATCCAATTAGAGGATCACACTCCATCACACCTTGCATTCAAGGGATAAAAACAGCCATTAGTAAGCTTCATTCTCTCTTGTCAACTTGTTGTCTCGCTAACCCCTCAATCTATTTTCTCCCTAGGTTTCTTACTTCACCAGTAATTCTCATATATTTTTTTACTCTTCTGAATATTACTCCTTTTCTGCAAATCTGCCCAGTTTGCTTGGTTTTCAAATATATAAATATGGATATGGTCAGTTTGCAAAACTGTATCCCAATAAGTAGTCAAAGATGATTGTTGAAGTCTCTAATTTCAAATATTTTTCTGTTTATTAAAGTATATATTGCTTGCTCTTCTGTCAATATACTCTGCAGTTTTGTTGTTGACAATATACAAAAATAAAAAAATAAAAATAAATCCCCAGTTGACTGGTTAATGTCTTTACAAGACATAATCTGTCTATATAAGATATGTCTGCATTCTGTGCAATACAATATAACAATCTAGTCTGTTTTCAACTTATGTAACAAAATATTGTGTGGTATGAAAAACAGAGAACACTTTTTAAGACATTTTCAAATTAAAACATTTTATTTTATTAATATGTAGTATTTAAACAATTTTGTTTAAGCTCAACAAACACGGTTGGGTGTGGGTCAAAAGTATCTTTCAGGTATTAATGAAATATTCCCTACTTTTACTTGCTGAAGCAAATTTAACTCACAGATGCACAAAGACATAAGCTGCTGACCAAAGTTCTGCAATTTTTGTTTTAAAATTAATGTAATAAACCAATAAAATATCAACTACACAAACAAATTATTCAATAAATAATGAGCAAACTGCATTGCTTCTGTAAAAGAACAGCATCCTCACATTCCTTCTTTAGTCTTCTTTTTCTTTTTTTTTCCTTTTTGGCTACAGAACTTTCTCTAGTGCTGAGAAAGCACTAGATCCTATTTCTGAAGCTCCGGCAGAGGCCCATCAAATAAGTGATACCCAAAACACAGCTCCACAGCAATGAGAGAAGGTGTGCAGGGAGAGAGCACGACTTAAGAGTTGCCAATACCCGTAACAGCTTGCCAAGAATCGATGAGTGATAGGCTGATGCCTGTACAACAGCGCTGCTGGTACAAGCAAGTGCAAACCACCGAGGAGAGTCTAGGTTTACAGAAGAGTGAGATATTAATTGCTGTTTTCTGTTAAGTAGATTCAGAAAAGGGAGAAGGAGGAATAAGGGAGTGATAGGCATCCCTGTATCCCTCCCACTACATTCTTTCATTCATCTTTCTGGGTTGTAAAAGGGAAAAGAAAGAGAAGGAGGTTCTTCCAGTCTGCATCTTCAAGTGTTTGAATTTCTGCACATGACTGTGTACAGAGCAGCCAGATTGACACCATTATGTCTTTTCTCCCTCCCTCCACCCCATAAGCCAATTTATCCTCATCACTCTGCTATTAAGCAGCTTTGCATGGGCACGGCGATGACTGTAACTGTGAAATATATATATATATATATCTATATATATATATATTTTTTTAAAATAGCATACGTTTGAGTGCAGAAGGAAGAAATGGGGGACCGGAGGATTGCCACAAAGCTGTGTTGGCAATAAGCATTACCTCATTCTCAAGAAGCCAATGTGCTCTTTACTACGGCTTCACTTCCACAACCAACACCACAACTTACAGTGGCACATTCAGAAGACGCACTCTAAAACTTCTGCCTTTAGTGGGTTAGTTTAGTAAATAACCATCTATCCAATTGTAGGCAATAACACTACCCAAAATAATTATCTATGGTAGTGATTTTTATTTTTAGAAATCTTGCATATCAGTTTCTGGAGAGATGTCTTGCAGAAAGAGTAAAATAAATCCATTTTGGTTGCAGCTTTTATGGGACTTTCTTTAGTTCCAGGTAAAAAAAGAAAAAATTAGCAGCAAACTCTAAATGCAATCATTGACATCCTAATTAAATTGAACTATTGCTTAGGATCTTTGTACATATGCACCTTATTCTTCATTACCCCACAGCATTCTGCAGTACTTTCCACCGTTTCTTTACTGCAGTGAGGTCTGCACACAGCACTCTGTGGAAGTGCTTTTGTGTGTGTGCGGGCGTGTGTGTGTTGTGTGTGTTAGAGAGAGGGAGAGGGTTCTGTCAGGTTAACTCTGGGCTCAGTGGCAATCGATAAGTATTTGGGCAACAGCTCAATATCATTATAGAGGGATACGAAGAATCACCCTGGACAATATATGAGCGTGTGTTTGAAAGTAGCTTCAAACTGTAGCTATAGACCATATATGGTGGCTTTCTCCTCTCTCCCTATGTCTGCAGGCAGGCGCAGAAGGGAACTTTTCCAGAAGAGGATGCAGACATACTTGTGCAGCTGATTTGTAATAATGAAAAAAAAAAACACACTGGATAGAAACTTCAGAGTTTGACTTGCTCATCTGCAATCAACTGTAAGTCATTTCCTATTAAAATGTAATTAGCAAAATATCTTTTTCTAAAATCTAAACTTTTATCATAGTGTCCATCAATTGCCAGCTTTAATGCCTTACTGCTTGTGTTTATCTATATTTATTCTTTTTTTCCCCTTTTTGCTGGATTTATAGTAAGTAGTAATTATTTACTTGAACCTAGAAATCAATTCAGGAATGCAGTATAAAAATGAGCAAATATGACATAATTAGGTAAAACTAACTGCTAAATGCTTGAACAGGCACTAGTGCTATACAGCGAATATAGTCATTCTCAAAGAGTTAGAATATATTTTCTGATGAGGCTTGTCAGTCAGACTAAAAGCACCTTTTAAAAAAATGGCTTTAAGAAAATATCAAACATTTTATAATAAACCCACATATTTGCACTACCAAAAAAAAAAGTACTCCAAGCTGAAATATGATGTTGCATTAGCTGGAAGAGCAATAATAATAATAACAATAATATTTTTTATAATAATAATAAATTTATTTATAGGCGCCTTTCATGACACTCAAAACACACAAAATTGAAATATATAGTAAAAAATTAAGTACAAAACAAGAGTGTAAAATTCACAGAAAGAAGTGCTTACATACATACTATACATACACTAGCACATGTAAAGAGAATGCGTATTGCATAAAAGAACGATATTTCTTGCCAGTCATCTCCAAAGGTGCTCAGCTGTCAATCTGAGATCAAATTTAACATTGGTATTCTACTGTAAGTGCCAATTAAACATGAACCATCTGCAAAGCTTGACATCAAGAGTTATCAATAACTATGAATATTAGTTATTGCACACTGTAGCATTTTGGGTGATTTAGGATTCAAAGGCAAACAAACATAAATTCAGATATAAATAAATTATGTGTTTTGCTCAATTATTCTGGACTTGCAGGATGCTTACGCTTTCATTAGACTTAACTGTGACAGATGTCTATGCACCCTCTGCAAGTCACACAAGAACAAATGCATCACTGTTACTCTATGGAGTTTCTGCAGGAGAACTTGGGTTGCGCCAAAAATTTGAGTTGACAGTCATGTCTGTAAACATTACAACTTTCCCCTAACTTTCACTAGGATGCTTTCCAGTCAGACATAAAGATACCCGACAGCAATTCCACATGGATACATATCTTAAGGAAAGCAGAGTGAGGGTAAGAATAAAGACAGCAAATCTTTCCACAGAGGCATCTCTGCGATAAAATGGTGTAATCAGACACTTAAAAAAAACAAAAAGATTTTTTTTTTAATTCATAGAGGCAATAGTATTTATTTGGGGGTAAAACATAAGAATTAATGTATTACCAAAAACTGTCCTAAATATGGAATAGCTGTATTATTTCATGTATGGTGCTAAGGATATATATTAATCAATATATATGGTAATATCTTTGTTGGCATTTTAGCAATCAAACCCTTCTCTTAATTCTCAACCCTCTTTTTTTGCATTTCTCTACAGATATTTTGATGATGCTGTCCAACTCTTTAAAGCTGAACAGCATCCTTTCCATCGCTCTAATCATTAGCTCCTTCCAAACAACTACATATTTAAAAAAACAAAAACTGCTCAAGTGTTCAGCTTGACAGTACCGCAAAAAAATACATTTATTACATAATTCCGTCCTTACCAATAGACCCAAAAGAGTTTGATTTTATCAAATTGCTTGCTGCAGTGATAGTTTTACACTGATCAAGATTCACTCACCTCAATGTGCCAGATGCTTGAAACTGAATGCAAAAGAAAGTTCCTCTCTGATAAAATCAACAAAAAATTATTTGACCATTATCTGGGAGAACTCATAGATTTGCAATTCTATTTCCAAATGGTCAGCTGTTCCCTAAACATGAAACCATAAATAAAAAAGAAAAGGGCCAAATGAATGCATCCACCCTTGAGCTAAATGTACCTGCTCCATCCAGAATGGGAGAACAAGAAAAGAGACACACGTCAGCAAAATACGCTTCATTTCCTCTAGTTTACATGGAAGATAAGATTCAAAACTTAGTATGCAAGATAAATGCAGCATGACAGCAACTTAAGTGTGATCTTTAAAATTCAAGTTGTCCCCGCTAAGATTTTGTTTTCAACGAACTGAGCACACATCTTTAGCTTGCGCAAAGTATTATGTGTCTACTGGACCACAACCTGCCTACAAAAACACACTGTGCACAACAATATCAGTGTGCTCAAATACGTACTGAATTTCAGAAATTACAGACTTTCCCTTCAAAATAAATGCACTTTTTTTATAATTAAAAAGCAGACTGAGTGCAGAATACAAACTTTATACATGTTTCATTACCAATTATTCATGCAGGCCAGTCAAAGATATCTTAGAGGCTGGATGAAGCCTCTCACATAGCTTACATGTAAAGCCTGACTGGTTATCTTCCTGCTCTATAGAGTTATTATTGCATAAACACTAAAGGTCAGTTAAATCAAAGAATGGCTCAGTGCTACTGTAATGCAAAGGATAAGAAACTAAGCAGTTTTTTTTATATATATAACAAACTAAATGTTACCATTTTTATTTCTTCATTAAAATTAGGCATTTGATGATGGGGGAGAGCTGCTTCAGTTATGCTCTTTTTATTAACATTCAGAGCTCTGCAGTGCAATGATTTTGCCATCAACGTTTAAGTTCATACTTATGCTAATACGTGCAAACCCTTCAATCAGAGTGAAAGGAAGCAAATCAGGTAGCGTACCTGCCGAGTCGTAATCACTCTAATATAAAGTTTATCGCCCCCCATAAATCCAAGGTAGACAAAAAAAAAACTACTGCAAAAGGAAAGACCATGTGTAAGTAATTCTTTTTTTATTATTATTATTTTTAGTCGAGTTACATCTGTATTTGACAAACAAGCCCCGAAGGCACACAGTGGCAGTGGTGTGCTTGCTGTACATCACAGACATGATCATGTTTTCTGAGGATGTAGAAGTGTTTCAGATAAAGCATTTAAGTCAAATGGCTGGCTTAAGGCTTCTTTTTTTATTATCAAGAAAGCAAGTGTGGTGCCTGTGAATTTTACACTGATAAAAGCCTTGAGGTGAGTGCAGAGGGACTGAAGAGCAAGATAGATGGATGAAAACACGTGCAAACATGGCCTGACACACACACGCTTCCACGGTTAACATGCTTTGTAACATAATTAAGTAGGAAGAATTATGACTGATTCCCACAGCGCTGAGACAGCCTGCAGGTCTGTTGGTGTGCAAGCACAAGCACACAGACCCTTAAATCATGACGGATGATGAAGATGCTTTCATCTTATTTGTCCATTTCTGTGTTTACTTGTGTGCGTAACTGTTTGCGTGTGTGGGTGTTTGGTAGAAGCGGAGGAAATCACATCATTCTGCTTGCAAAGTCCCATGGGATGACAGTTGCATGGCATTTCAAGAAGTTTCAAGAAGCAGACTCGCCAGGGACAAACATGTGTCTCTGTGCATGTGTGCCAGAAATACAGGGTTACTTTGAAAAAAGAAAAAAGATTGCAAACTAAGTACGGTAGATCTTTGGACTTTTGTAAATGTGATCTGCCCCACAGCTTTACTGCATCTGATTCCAGGACAATGGATAATGTGTTTCAAGGCATCAAGTCTAACTTCACTGTCTGAAACTGGAACAAAACAATGTTGTGCACAAAATCACAATCATGAAGTACTGTATGTGACAGAAGGCAAACTATTAACAAGTATTAACAATTGTGGGGTATTGCAGATACCCCAGATTTGAAGTTATAGGATTAAAGGTGCTAATGGTAACTCTGTACCTTTAATTCATTAAAGGTACAGAGTTCCTTCAGTAAAGGAAAGGTTTGCGATTTCAGAAGTGTTGAGTGTTCATCTGTATATATCTCTGATTCTAAATATAAACCAGGATTAAGGTCTGCATGACTCTTCCCAGTGAAGAACATAAGTGACATGTCTCTCCTCTCCAAAATGCTTCACTTTTCCCCTCTGTCTCTCTTATCCCCCCCCCCCCCCCCCCCCCCCACTTTAAATCCTGCCTTATCTCTTCCTGTCCTTCCCTCTAGCTTCTTCTCATCATTTTACTTAAACTCTTCTACTAATGAGTTCTTCCTCCTCCTCCTCTCCATCTTCTTCCCTCGCTTTCATGCACCAAATGTCTTTGCCTGTTGTATCAGTCATGTCTTCTTCTGGGAAAGACAACAGAAAAGTCGCAGGGAAAGAGAAGGGGACATGTACGACAGCAGGGATATACAAAATGTGTTCTGTTGTATTTTAAGCCTTTGTCTTCCTCTGAATTTTGCTATGACTGAATGACACGCTTTCTGTGGGAGGTGATAAGAAGCAAAAAAAATGTATTTATTTATTTATTTTTTGTAAAAACACTCATGCAAACAAACTGCAGAACAACACAGTAATGAGGTGGGATGTTTATGGGGGAAAACATTGTCAACAGCTAAAAATGAACTCAATGTACCTAAAATCCAGAAAAACACCTTAAAAACAACCAAAGTCAAATAAAGCAAGCTAGCCAGTCTTTGCTATATAACAAATCATATAGTCAATACCAGGTTTTATTGGAATTTGTGATAATTTATCACAAAAAGAAAATATGCCTTGCAATATAACACATGGAGTCCACACTTACACGTGTCTGATGAACCAATAATGTTCCTGTTATCTGAACTTGTAAAATAATGCAAAATTTCCCAGGGTGCTGTTCTTACTAACAGGAACAATGCGTGCACTTAGAGTTTCCTCTGCACCCTGGCCCAGGAGATACAAGTCCAGCTTTGAATCAGGCTTTATTTTCACATCTGAGTCTGTGAACATGATTTATAACATTTAGATAAATGTTATGAAACCTGAGCCTGATTATAAGTAATCTAATCACAGCTCACAGCTGCAGCTAGGTCGTAGTAATATTACTCTGAACCACTCAAGGGGGCAGAGAGAGAAAGAAAAAGAAAGAGAGAGCTGCTCACATTCCACAACTACGTTAAAGCCAGCAGGTTTCCTGCAAGGCTGGCTCAGCTGCAGAAAAGTGCAACAACAATTTCTTTCTGGAGGGATTCTCTGAAGAAGTTCTGAGTAGTAACCATCTTACTAGCAGTGCTTATGGCGAGGTCAAGACAAAAGAGAATTTGAAATTTAAAAATGCTGATTTAAAAGTCTTAAACATTCTTTTTTTTTGTCTTTTTGTAATACCCATAAAGCAATGCTACTAATTATTGTCATTGCACACTAAAAAAATGTCAGTTACAAAGAAAAAAAAAAAAATAAGTTCAACTCACTGCTGGTTAGACTCTCATGTATAATATTTATTGTGTGCACTTTTTGAAAAAGTATGCAGTATTTAAGTATAAAGTGAAAAATGCAGAACAGTTTAAGAACAGTAAAAAGTTCCATTACATGCACTGGACCAATTTCAGTCTGAAATGGCTTGCAACTTGTGAACAAATAATTTGCTCAAATTTAGGAAAGAAAATCTACTATTTTAACAAATTAAGCTTTAAATGCTTTGTGAGTGGGAGGAGCTTCAGGAGGCGTTTTATACCCCCTTGAATGGAATTCGGCCAGAGAGGAGCATTTCAGTTTGTGTTTAACTCATATTAAATGCAGTGAGCACATTCCTCTCCACCGATCTTTCAGACTGTTCTTTTTCAACATTTCACTCTCTCCAATGGCACTGGAGAAGGCTGATTACCAAGCAGCCACCATGCCTGTGGGGGTGCGGGCATGTGTGTGTGCCTGTGTGTCCTAAGGATAATAGCCATTCAGCAAACCCCCTTTCTGACACTTGACCCATAGGGAGTTAGCTCACAGCTCATAGCCATGCCATATACATCAAGATCTCAACATCTCACTAACAGCAGATTATCTTCTTTTTTTAGACAACATTGTTGAAACTTATGTTGGTTTTTTTTAAATCATTTTCTTCCATTATAAAAGCCTTGTGTTTCCTCTTGCTAGCTAAAAATGCATATAAGCTGGCAGGAAGGTGAAAGATCCTTTTTTTTTTCTCAAAACACAGCAGTGACAAATATTGGCACCTCGAGTAAAAATGTATTAAAAAAGTTTGTTTTTATTGCAGATCCAAAATCTCTGTTTGAAATAAAAAAAAAACAAAGAAATTCTAAGCTGTAATTGGTGTGCATTTATTCACTGAATGAAATTTTATGTCTGGAAAATCATATCTGATTTGGTTTGGCCATATGGTTCGAATTAACCTTTTAAAAGACCAAATGACTACTCAGTTCTAGATTTCTGACAAAGCTTGTTGGGTTTGTATCCAAAATCTTTTGATGTTTTAAATATAGTTGTGCTGTGAAATTGTTTATTTGTATTCACTTAGCATTAAACTAAACAAGCAATATTTATCTATGAAACACAGCAAATTTTGCAGGGAAGAGAATTGTAGAATTATATAAAACTTTGATGAAACCAAAAAAATGCTTTGGAAATATTAACCCATACCCTCCTGTTTACTCAGTGTGGCTACTTAAATATACATTGTTTATGCTCAGTAACATTTGATACAGTTTTCAGAGAGTATTTATTACCTAACTTGGAAGTAAGTGACAATAATCTATTTATCCATGCTTGCCATTCATTCAATTGTTCCAGAATTAGCAATGGACAAATTTACCCAAGTAGCCATTTTCTTCTCGCAACCTAATGACTTATGAAGGGCGACCTACATCAGCCTCATGATAATATGATAAGTTTAAAAAGAAATTGTATTCATTTTAAACTCCTTCTCATGCGTATCATTAATAATGATAACCGCTGATTCTCTTAAACCGGTTCATGATTTTTGTCTCTACCGAATTCAAACTCAACGTTGAGTTTTCAAACATTTTCAACAAAGCAATCAAATTCAGTGCGTCTTCGGTACATTAGTGTCATGTAGCAAAATTAATTTGTAGTATTAAAATGATGGAGAAGAAACTCATAACTAGCAACAACAGAATTGCTTCCATAAAAATACAGCAAAGAGCCCATCACCACCCATCTCCTCTTTTGTGGCTCTACATCTCCCTTTTTTTTTTATGTTTCGCTGAGGCTACGGCGCAACTGGGGCTGATCGGCTGGATGGCCAAATCTTATTTCATGCTTGTTACACACACGCACACAGACTCTTATACTCCCACACCCGCGCGCACATGCACGTAGTCATCCTTTCATTAGCTGCAACAGGCTAATTGGGCTTAGGGAGCCTAGAGCAGGAGAAGGAAAGATAGCAGGCTGAGGAGGTGCAGAGGTGAGCAGAAAGAAGAGGCTGTCCTCATGAACACTGCGGATGGAGGAGATAAAGGTTTGCGTTATTGAATCCTGATGCCCCACTGCATCTGCTCTTGGGTGATGAAAGAGGGAAGGTGGGAAGCAGAGATAGGATGGGACAGAAACAGAGAAAAAAAAACTAATGGAAGGAATGATGCAAGGAAAGACATATAAACTTTGTGAATGTGTGACTTTTCCATGGGTTAACTGTGTGCATCTGCTCCTCATAACCAAGGTCAGAGTGCCTTTAGGCAGTTTATCTCAGTTGGCTCCACTAAACCTAGTTACTCAGAGACTCTCCCTCCATTCCTCCATCATGTCACACTTCTCTATTCCCTTCTCCTTTTTCTTTATTTCCCTTTCTGGGACCACAGATATAAATCTTATTTTATTTTGCTCACATACTCTCCTTCCTCCTTGTCTTGTCAGACTCTCTGTTTCTACTGGAGAAAAAGAGCCCTCTATGAAAACAGTCATCTCCCCATGGCAGTAAATCAGGTTTTTGACAAAAGCCTTTCTGCCTCCAAGATTTTCTTCCATATCTCGTGATACCGGTCTACTTCAGGTCCCTCGTGTTGTTTTCCTGATTCTTCATTGGCCTCGATCCACACTACAGTCCTTCTGCAACCGGGGTGAAATGCCTTTATTTCCAAAGATCCACGTTAACAAGATTATTATTTTGAAAATATATTGCACTATTCAAGGTTAGGATAAGGATAGTACACAAGATATGAAAACAAAACAAGAAACAAAAGCACATGGAGGGAAAGAAATAAATTCAAGAAAAAGAATGGAAAGACAGGAAGAAGAGCCAAAGGACAAAATAGGAAGGAAAGATGGAAGGACTGATAAGACAACAATCTCAAACTGTGGAGAAATACGAATGTATTTCTCCACAGTTTTTTTTTTCTTTTACCACACTCATCCAAAAAAAGGGAATAAAAAACTTTCCAATTAGGAAAAATGCTCTAATTCTGTCCTTTCACTGACCTTAAAACATGTGAGATTATAAAGACAACATAAAATTATCAATAAAATTTCCACCCGACCAGCTAATTTCAATTTCCTGGTCCATTCCCTTTGTCAGATACGGCAACAATTTTTGTCTCATGAGCACCAACCGTTGCAGATGTACTGTACACAGATGTTCAAGGTGGAATATCAAGTGGGCGGGACAAACTATGGATGCGCTCATCTGGAGAATACTGTGTGGCTGAATGACTGAAAATAGTGTGAAACGCTTTCGGGTCCTCTGGACGTGATAAAGCGCCATCCAAATACAGGACATTTGTTAAGTCCATTTTACTGAACTTAACAATGCTTTTTTTTGTATACTATATAAACTTTAAATGAACACAACTCTCTGTCTTTAAATTAATCAGCACTCTGTTTGGGGGCAAACACTCTAGAAACTGTGAATTGTTCAGCACACACTTTTGCTTTTTTTTTTTCTGACCAAACCAACTGTGACAGTTCCCAAAGAAGATTGTTGGAAATATGAAATCTTATGTCTCAACGATTAAACGACGGTTGTTGCACAAGATAGTGTCACTACCGCACCAGAGCCTGTTGCAGACAAGGAATAAATCCAGGGTGAGGTTCCCAGGTACAGAAGAGAAAGGCAAAGGAATGCGGCTTTAGCCTAATTCATCGTAGCGACAATACTGGCATAGAGATCTTTAATTTAGGATTGTTTTTTATAGCCAACAGCCTTGTCCTGGTAAAGAAAAAAAAAACATAAAAAGAACAAGGCCCACTCTTAAGAACATAGTGTTGAGGGAGAAACTTTCCGTCAAAAACAGATTAATTGTGCTTTTGGACAACTGATGTAGGAATTGCATTGAATTTGACCAAAGACCAAGACAGGTGAGCAAAGAGAACAAGACAGAACTAAACAATTTTAAATTGGCTGGTAAAGTGTAAGTGCACAATGGTATTCAGTATGCTAAACGGTGAAGCAAAACATGACCCTCATGTTTTATGTATTTAATTTTTATAGAAAAATATTAATGGAGGAATGAATAAGCACTAATGGGTTCACTTTCAACCGGTTTGATCCAAGCTTAGAACTTGTAATCGTCAAGGGAGAAGTTGCACAACACTGCAATTGCCAAGTAGGGTAATGGGTGACAATAACTGCTACACTTGCCAGTTCTACTTTGTAGTCACTCCACACTATGAAAACAGGTGCCATGTCGCAAACACACACTGATCTTAGTTTGGAAAAAATAATCTCAATGCAGAAAATTGAATAAACTGAAATATGCCTTTTAATGCTCAAAAGAGCACCCAGTTTTCACACCCAAAAAAGACACTTGAGGAGTAGTGTGTAGAAACATTTTGGAGACCAAACCAACAATACAGAATGCTGATTATCTGGCAGATGTAAGACTCCTGGTAAATAATTGAAAAAGTTTTTACACAACATCAACAAACTTTCCATCTGTGAGCAACACAGTTAAGAAGAACAATGTCTGGTTTACAACTTTGGCTTTGTTTGTCTGTCCACTATTTGACTCGGGTAACTGATTTGCTTATCTCCGTGCACTTCAAGCAAAATGCTTGTTTAAGTATCATACTACACCTAGGTTAAAAAAGGTATGGATGCAATAAATAAAACACATCCTTTCTTGCATTAAAATCACTGAAAGCTCATTAGTTGTGAATTTGACTATTTTAAGAGGTTATTTCCTGGGATAGAAGAATATTGGTGCTGTTGACCAGAACCTGAAGTTTCCTCTCTGGTGATCTGCTTTTGGCTATCCAGTCGGGTAATGGCTGTCATCCTTCCTGTGCCATAGGTTACAAATTGTCAGGGTTATTGCTTAAAACTTATACTCTCCAGTTGCACTCTTCCCAATTTCTTGTCTGTTGGTAACCAATTGAAAATAATCCACTGATTGAAGGAGTAATCCATTTCAGTTGAAGCCACAGATCTGGTTAAAGGTACAGCCACAAACAACAGGTAGGATATAAAATGTCAGCTTAAAAAGGACATGTCCATAGACGTGTGATTATTGTAACAGAAAATTAAACACAAAAAATTTGGCTAAAATTCAAATTAGTTACTTGAAAAAAAAGACATTTCGCTCAATACCAAAACAAACCCTGTTGTAAAGCTACCATGCTTGCACCAGAAGTTGCTAAAATATTCAATCCTTCAGTAGCACCCCTACAGGTATATGATGGATAAGTGACTTTGAAAATAGCTTTAAATATGTTAATTACATCATATTTATCATTTTATTTTAGTATTTGCGAATTTGTATGTGAATATTATCATACTGTTGTATTTTTATTATAGATAAATAAAATCTATCTATAATATATGTCTCCGATCAGGAAAAGCCTAAATACCAACTTTAGCTTAACAAATGTTCAAGCCAAAAAAGTTTTTTTTAGCTTATTGCATGTGTGATAAGTTTTATTTTTTGTCCAACTCAACACAAAAACTTTAAACAGCAGAACGATTTTTTTGCAAAACGTGTCGCAATACTGACCAAAATTCAGTGTTTGAATGAAAAGCACTTGCTCACGCAAACACGGGCAAACTATGATCCACATTAACAGACACTCTGAGATATGAAAGACAAAAGAGGCAGGCTTTGTTGTCCAAATAATTAACTTACACACCACACTCACTCAACAAGCAACCACAACTCACTGTGGAACCACCTCAACAGCCGTAGCATGGATTACACATCTTTTTCTGGTCAATAACAAACACCGTCATGCATTTTATGCCATGAGAGGACAACACAATGAGCAGGAAGGAACCCTAGTGTGAGCATGCTTCTGGGTAAGCTGTTGATGACTCTCCATTTAGTTTTATCTTCAGGTGTAATTTTAACATACTTTCAGGACTTGTACACTTAGGGTCTTATATAATGCGATAATCTAGGAGTGCGTGTAATGCAGCCTCGAGGCGTGGGATGCTAAAGTGATGCTGCATGAAATACAACACAGTTTGTATTGTGTTGTATTTCATGCAACACAATACGACACAACACAGTACTGCTCTGTGACCAGTACCACATTTAATACACACAATTTAATGTTGTAATAAAAATAACTATATAAAAAAAAGAACTATTCATGACTTATATTTTTAATAATTAGAATTCATTACTCTGGAACAATGGGAAACGTTGGATTGCCTATTTTAAGTTGGGAGTAAGTGACAGCTCTATAAAGGAGCTTGCATGTCACAAAAGGACAAAAGTCAATCTGATGTATTTTGACAACTAAGAAGATCCATGGCAACATCTTTGCATGCACCTGATGCTCCCCAGTCTGTCAAGAAGAGAATAGTCACTGTGTGACAAGAGATCGGCTGACATCAAGTCTGTGAAACTTTGTTTGAATTATATTTTTATTATGCAGTTAAGTGAAAATGTAGTTGCATTAACAGAAGTTTCAGCAGATTAAGATTTTGTTGTCTGTTATTAATTGCTTAAAATATAGGTCTAAATTTACATTTTCTTTTCAAATTCCAACACAACACACTCTTACAAGAAACATCAGTATATTAACATTGTTAACTGTATTAACAATGCTGACACATACATATAGTGGTATAGGTAAACAAGTTTGACCTTGCCTAAGGAAATTTCAACATCTGAGAGCTGGAATGGGACTCAACTTTCTGATTTCCTAAAAACAGCTGGAAGAGCTGACTTTGTTCACAATTACCAAGGCCTAAAACTTTAGTAGAAAAAAGAGCAATAAAGATCAAGCATCAACAGATCAGCAAAGGAAAGTAAGCAACTACAAGAAAAGTTGACTGTTGACTTATACTAAATAATGTACAACTCACTAAACTCATGAGTAGATTGCTGAATGAAACCTTTAAACTTCAGAGGTAAACACAACACAAAAGTTCTCCCTCATAAACCTGAAGGAGCGCAAATATTTCACTGTGAGCTCAGTGGTATTTAGGAATAGGCCGGTTTTTAGAACAAAGGTGTCAAAAGATGTTCAAAAAAAGTTACGGTTTTGTAATCTTTTGGAAACATTTACACTCAACTAAAAACAAAAGCAGTCAACGTGTCGAAACCAAATGAAAACTGCTATACCACAAAAGAAAACCTTGGCGCATTCACATGGCATGGTGGTTATATTCTCTTTTTCTCTACCTGCTCTGTGTTGCTCCGCTGCCACCTATCGGCACAATGACAGAACCACGTCACACAAAACTACACCTCAATTTTTAACATAGAACATCACCTTTTACTGAATTGGGGAACATATCAGACAGTTTGAGCGATACACTTGAGTGTTACAAAACTGCTCCCCTCTCTTAAAACAGTCATCTTTCAAGCTAAGAATGGGCTACAAGTTAACGGCTATTCATGTCTTCATTTCGCACACGTCAGTCGTTGACTTTAACACACATTAGACTTGTTATGCTGAAATGCACCTTGGATGGTTTTATTAGAAGCACTGATGTTTGCGAACTGAGTTTCTTCTAAAAGGATAAATAATCTTGGCACATTGGATAGTTGACTGCCAACCAGCTGAAGCCAGCATATGACGTCTAATTGAATATGAAGGGATGCATTTTTTTGATACAAGTCCAAGGCCACCAATGGATTTTACAAAACTTAAACTGGAAGCAGATAACCTAATAACTTACTAATATTAATAGGAAAGTGAAAACTACCTCTGAATATCTGTATTCTAGTTTAAGTCTTTTAAGGAAATTCAAAATATTAAATGTGGAACACATAATTAAAAATATCATTGTAGAAGACGTAGGAAAAATCCCTACATGTTTGCTCTAAATAAAATAGATTATGGTAAGCATTTTTGTCAAACTGCATAAATTTGTGGTATTTTAAATTCAAGAATGAGAACCTCACAACTGCCTAGTTCCATTGCGGGGGAAATAGGATTGTGCAGACGTCTTAAAAGTTAAACATAATAAAAATTAAAAAAAGTACCAGTGTACTTTAGGTAAACTCATATGGGTGAAACTGAGGCAAATAAAATAAAAGAAATCTTAAACCTGAGGGAAAGCAAACTTCTGCTGCTGCACCAACCTGGGAGGCATTGATCAATGGAAATCCTCATGAAAAAGCTAAATTCCACAAACCTTGTGGAAAATGCCTGTTTAAAGTACTCTCAAATCTTGGCAGCGTGCCTTATGAGTGGATTTTGTTGTAACAGTCTTATTCATCTCTGATCCTATTATACCCCTGCCTGTCAGCCTGGCATGTGTTCTGCAGCACTGGCTGACGAGATCACATAAAACACTGCAATGTTCTTTTCAATCATAGGCTCATTATGCTATATTACAAATACATTATTACATATCCATTTAACTAGAGGCAGATGTTCGTTGACAACATTTCAGTGCAAACTCCAGCCATAGCATAACAAAAAAAAAAAGAAAAGAAAAAAAATCTTCATTAAGCGTGCTATTTTCTGTATTTACATCATGGTATGAGTGTGGTCAGATTCCATTATCATGGATCCTGCTCGGCTCAGTAGAGGGACAGATGCTGCCAACACACAGACAGCTTTGCAGCGCTAGCCTCCGCTTTCTGGCATGGACATATGTGGGTTGCCGGGGGCTGCGGCTGTCATAGGCTATAGCTCTTCTTGCAGCTAGTTAATTCGAGCGGATGGGGTTGATGTGATTGGTTGATAAGAACAGAGCAGTTTGCGTGTGGGGGTGCGTGTGCGTCTGTCTGTCTGTCTATGGGAGTCAAATTTGGGAGTCAACAGGCTTGTTCATAAGCCTGTATACTTTTTTGCCACATCAACATCTGTGAGCAGATGGGGGGAACCAACACACCTACGTACACGTGTACACACACGCAATAATTCAGACTGAAAGCAGCCATAAAGAGAAGAGGCAGATGACAGGAGAAATAAAGATGATGGGACTGCATGGCTGAAGAGAGCAGACAGAAGAATGAATGTTCCGGGGAGGAGGCAAAAGAGAGAGGAGAGCGATACGGCAAAAGAGGGAAATGCTAAACTACAAGGGGAAAGGCAACAACTCGAGAGTGGAGAAGGGAGAAGAAGGAAGGCGAGGAGGCAGGAAGGGAGGGAAGTGAGGTTAGCTGGATAAGTGGGGCAGTGCTGCAGCGTGACACATCAGCATTCTGAGCACAGCGGCAGAGAGCAGCGCAACAAACACAGTCGCACCCACAATCCTTCTATCTCCCACGCTCACAGTGGACACGGACACGTATAAGACAGCTTGAAACATGCACAGCACAGCAAGAAGAGGCACCAAACATGTCATCTCATCCAACGCGAAGCTTTGAACGTTCCGATTAACACAGAAACTTGTTGGCTCGCAATCCTCCCCCCCAGAACACACAGGAGGGCGGACGCCGAGTGCAAATGCATTCAACACGACGGAGAACTGCTGAAGCACATTTTTAAAAGTGAGCACTGGAGAGATGCAGATCCTCCCCCCCGAAAACAAGAAACTTCTCAGACTGCGCCGACAGGATGTTGATGTGATCGCAGCAGTCCGTGTGGGGCTTTTTACACGCTCCGAAATGAACCGCTTAGGATTCATTATCTGGATGCTTGATTGGCATTGATTGGCTGACAGAAACGCAGCAGGTATTAAGGAGGTTTTCACTTTTTCCTGTCTGATGAGGATAAAGCTACATAAATATAGGCAGCGGTGGGAACTGAAAAATAATAACCATACGGCGAAGAGTCATAAAGGGAAAATAAGTCTCCAAAGGACATGAAATGTCCTGTAATGAATAGGAGTATGTTTTAAAGCAGTTTCTTTTTTATTTTGTTGTGTGGGGGCCTTGGTTAGGAGTGTCAAACACCTTCCACATTAATTGGCATTACAAGTATTTGTACAAAAACCGTCACAAAGAGTCATATGTTAAATGCGCGGGCAAAACCTCATACAGATTATATTTAAAAAATCCACTTTTCATTTTGAAGTGTGGAAAAAAATTCCACTGTGGTGGATAACTTGAATTAAAATATTGCACTGGTAACAACTCTTGTAATAAATGTACAGTGAACTCCCGCCTATTCACTGTTCAGTATTCATACACAGATTTTTCTGTGTAGCATGACACCAACTATTTGTGGATTTTTTTTTTTTTTACATTTTTTGTAGAAAGAATTTGCAGTTTGGGAAGTTGAAATATCTGGGTGCAGTGTTACTTGACATGATTTTGGCTGGCGTTTGTAAAGTAGCTAATCCAGGAGCTCCATTTATTCCCCAAGTTCTGTTGCCTGAATCCTCAGGATATGGACAAATTTAGACATTAGTTTTTGTGGTGGTAATAAGACAGTTTCCCTGTATGGCTTGATGTGTGTTTTGTACATTTAGTGTTTGAACTGTTAAATAGAAAATTCTAAGTATATTTAGAGAACATTTCAGGTATTTGGGGATTTTAAGTATTCATGTGTGTCTGTGTTGGACTGCAAATACCAGCAATCCACCTTATATTAGTTCAAACTGAGTGAATCAGCTTGAACTAATATATTATCTTTTTTAGTTCATCAGAAAGTGTACTAATCTATGGCCGTTCTCTTTAAATGTGTTATTTATATGTGACACCAAGTCAACATTTTTACCACTGTTCAACACACAGACACGAGAACATGCCTTTTAAGTAAAGAAATGCAATTTATACTGTTTCAAATAATCTTATTATAAATCTAGCCATGATTACAAATTGTAAAACATTAATTTACACTTCTCAGTGTGGCAGATTGGAAATTGGAATAATGGTAAAACTAAACATACTCACTGAAATATTTGGGTTTCTAAGAGTTTGATGATACAGAGAATAAGCAATGCCTTGTCTCTTATTTAATCCTCACTGTTGAAGCAAAGTGCTTGGCATCAAGAAGTAATCTACAAATTCACTTACGTTACAAAATCTGAAGAGAATATTGACTAGCAGCTCTTGGAAAATGACAGCCTTTTCTACATCTACAGTGAATAATTAGATGTGTATGATCAGCCATTAACCAACAAGTGGCACCCATAATCTTTTTTTGAAGTCTAATTTAAATGAAAATATTGTCTTCAGTGGCTTTGAAGATAACATGCAACAAGACCACAGTTGTAGTATAGGGAAGGACGTTTAAATCATTTACTGAGAGGTTTGATATTCTTCTTTATCTTTTGCCAACAGCTTACCCAAGAGTAATAGGCTTTTGTGTCTCTCTTCCAGAAAAGAAAGGCACAAAAGCCTAATTTATTAGTGTCTGTAATGTAAGACTGAGATAAACTGTTTGGAACATAAGTATTTACAAAAATGCAAAGTTAAGGTTGAGTATGATACATAACACCATAAAATGATCCCCACAAACTGACATCATTGGAAAATTAATGTATACCAGCAATTCAGTTCAAACTCATATTTATAGATCATTCCTCGAGGGCTGGTGTCATGCAGTTTTTATATGCATCCCTGATTTAACACATGAACAAAATGGCTGACTTTCTTACTTAGTATTAAGTCAAATCATGCTAATTGGCCAGGTGTGTTCAAGCAGCTGTCATATTAATTACTAACCGTGATAACGTACAATATTTCCACAGGTCACAATCATTTACATACAGATATAACAGTTGAAGGACAGCATTGAGGACTGGAGTTTGACATCTGTGCTTGAGAGTAATCTCAAAGCTACGTTTATCCCCGCTTGGCACACATTTTCCTGCCACACTGTTTTCCTTCCACTCAACCTTCCAAATGTGAAATACTGGATACAGCACTCTCCGAAAAAAAACTATTCTTTAGAAATAACATTTTGGTCTTACCCTCCTCATGATGAATGTAAATTATTGTGCGATTCATAACATGATGATAGAATATCATATCTGTATAAAATATCCTTTTTTATTCATCCTATACAATCATTTGAGAGCTTATTTTTTTCCCGTTGGCTGTAAACCTTACCTATCCAAAATAAAAACATTAAACATAATTATTGCCTGTAGTCAAATTATTTAACAAGAGTTTTAAATTTTTATTTAGAATAATTAATTTAATTGTCTTTTTTTATGATATTCTAGCTTACTGGCACAGATCTGTATATTGTCCATACACTGTATCCACTTGATTGTTTCTATACCTTTGAATTTGCCTTCATGGTGTCATTGTGACTCGAATGTGCAAGTCGGACATGCTAAATATGACACATCAACATGGATATACAGTGCGGCTGCGCGGACTGGAGCACACATTCACTTCTCAACTTCCCCCTGCATGTTCAGAAAGCAGCAATATATCACACTCCAAAGGATTGTGCAGCAATTCATATGTGAGTGATAGAGAGCCTCTAGTGGTCAGAAGCTGTCACTGCAATTCTCATTGAGAATTCCCATGTATAATAATCCATAATTTATTGATTTTTATGCATCTAAATTAATCACCACTGTAACTATGTTTACAAAACTTTTAAATTGACTGCACACAACACTTTCCTTTTGCACATATGAGGATTTTTTTTTTTTTTTTAATGTACAGACATTCACAGAATCAACCCCCATTGGAACCTATTTGATCTCATCGGTTTGCAGGGAGAAAAACATGGCGCATGATGACAGATGTATGCATGTTTATAAAGAGTAGCATCTGTTCTGCTGAGGAGTCCTGTGATGATTCTCAGCAATCTGCAGACTGCTGACCTACCCACGACTTTATGACCTCTGGAAGACACTGTTGAAGTCAGCAGTATTTTCAAGAATCAATACTGACATTGCAATCAAGAAAGTCAATTTAAAAAGAGAAATATGGGGCATATTGCATATTATGAATCTGGTTATCAGATGTTAGAAACTACTGGCTAAAAATGCTACAAATTTAAAACTGTGTCTGAATTCAGAGTCTGCATCCTTCTAAAGATGGATTTGTAGGCCGATTACGTCATAGCGTGGCGGCAAGGCCTGTCCGAATTTGAAGACTCCTTCAAATGCGTCCATCTTTTCCACAAATTTGAAGGATGGGTCTGGTGTATCCTTCACCGCCCACCATATCCCATAATTCACTGAGGGTTCCGACCAGGCATTCAGGTAGAGCACAGGTGTCAAACTCCAGTCCTCAAGGGCCGCAGTCCTGCAGTTTTTAGATGTGCCAAAGTTACAAAACACTGCAATGAAATGGCTTAATTACCTCCTCCTTGTGTAGATCAGTTCTCCAGAGCCTTAATGACCTAATTATTCTATTCAGGTGTGGTGCAGCAGAGGCACATCTAAAAGTTGCAGGACAGCGGCCCTCGAGGACTGGAGTTTGACACCCCTGAGGTAGAGCATCAATGGTGGTGAAGAGCGACAAATTATTTAGCTATATTACTCTTTAAATGACACAACATGATTTGGTACAACGTTTTTAGGCGAGAATGTAAGTGTGTAAGTCTCAAATGTCTGCTCGGTTCATCAATACGTCACCTAATTGCAATTTTGCTCTGACATTTTCGAACATGTCTGCTCCCGCTGCGTTAGCAGCCAGCTCCCCTCGCCAGCTGTTAGCTGGCCGGGCGCTCCAGGTTCGGTATACCAGAGGAGAACGCCTAACCCCTGGCACATTGTTATAAAATCTCCTGCTAGCTTTCCCCAATGAGTGGAAGTTAAACACCAATATTATTCAGACAGGTAATATCTGGTCGTTAAATGTTCGGTTTACTAAAGTATTTCAAAACAGAGCAAATCGGTTTGAATGATTAAAGTTAAGCCTTCAAACATAATAGGTTTATTTAACTGTAATGTCCTATCTGAGATCTGGAGAGTATTATATTTGTAAATGAATAATTTGCTTATATGTATTCCTTGTAGAAAAGTGCAATACATGTTTGAACATCTTAGAATCAAACCAACAGATTTCCTTTTTTACTAAGGAACATCCTTTACTATAAAGGTGAAGAATAACATAGAAATCAATAATACATGACTGAAAAACAAATTTCAGCTCCGTTTATTTTGTTCTTCTTCTTCTTCTTCTCTGCTTTCTGCTTAACGCTGTCACGGTTGCTAGGCAACATGAGTTACGCTGAGGTGGGGGCGGGGACAGTGGGTGAAGGCTAGACCTGTCCGAATTCACAGCTTTTCCCTTCCGGTCGACGTTTATTCGCGGTCTGTGAAGGACCCATCCTACATAGACGTGTCTTTCGAAGGATGCGGACCCTGAATTCAGACACAGCTTAAGTCTCACACATTTGCAGTGATGTAAAGTGATTTGTAGTGGGCATGATAAGTTTAAAAAATATACAACTGAGTGTATTTTGAAAACTTACAAGGGAACACTAAAAAGTACATATACAAGCAAAGATTAAATGAATTTTGTTTAGAAAGAAGAGTAAGTGACACTTTACAAAGTGTTTAAATTCCAAATTTAATTGACAGCATCAGTATCATTTACTCCTCTTCAATGTGGCGTTTGTCACTCCAGAGCTTTAAGAACTTACAAGCGCTTGGGCATATATCCAGTACAATACCAGGATATTTTGCCTCATTTTCTTGGTTTCTCTTTTGCTTCATAACTAGTCACTCTGATTCTTAAAGCTGACGTTTTTGGAGGAAAAGGGGCTTATTGGGTGTGCTTACTTTGTGTTTCCCTTAAGTGGTTCGGTTCCCTGGACACACTCAACCTTGGCAGCTGCCCAACAAGTCTCTTAACATAAGTCAGGAGTCATCTAGGAGGTAATGGGGAGGTGACAGACGCTTACATTTCCTATGCAGATTTTCTGCCGGGGTCATAATGTCCAACTGGCGACATTCCCAGAAACAAGGCTATTCTGCCCACTTCACTGCTGCTGCCACTCACGGAAAGAGCGTTTTTACATTAACAATAATGTAGAGGAGATGTAGAGGGTCCACTTACTTTACCCAGTTTACTACTTTCAGAAGAAAGCATTGAGGAGAATCTAGAGAAATAAGATTAGAACTCAACCTGCTGTACTAAAGTTACATATTCGGTTTCATAAAACAGTGAGAAATGATTGGTTGACTTATTATGTTCTCAGTTTCTTTACAACTTTAACAACAACTGTATTTGAGAGCTTAATTAGCAACATAATAAATGAATATGTATTAACACAGTCTACTAGAATATGCTTGCATGTAATTAAAGTACAACAACAGAGCCTGAAGGTTTTTATGCAATCAAAGGCAAGATCGAGCATCAACACAGATAAAAGTCACGTTTGCAGTCCTTTGGTTCTAGATCTGAACTTTAAATTATGCAAATCAGCTTAAAAATCATATGTATGTTTATTTTGGCATGATTGATGCTACAATATTGCAGCAGATGATGAGATTATCTGAGATTTGATGACACACTACAATAGATATAATCCAATACAATATATTATAATACATCCCAATACAATATAATACAACATATGATACAATACACTACATGTAAGTGCACTATGTTACAACACGTTTAGCTGTTGTAAATTGTTAAAATCAGGAAATGTACTACCATACAGCACAACATATGGTGCTATATGAAGTAGTATGACATATTACAGCAATAATAAAGTATGATGTAATACATCACACAATCAATGGCAAAGGTGTAACACATCAGTTTATGTTGGTATATGTCTGACCTTTTAATATCTAAAGAGAAAATATAGTAATCAGAGAGAGAAAATAATAAAATTATAAGAAAGAAGACATCCCTGAGAAAGAACCTGTGTATTAAATTAAAAATATACTGTAGCTCCTTTCAAGTTACATGTTTATGAGGCAATAATGCGATGAAAGCAAGACCATTATCAGCAGAGGCTTTTACATAGTCATTTCTCTTCCTTAGTTTTTAGGAATGAATCTTTTTTTTTCATTTGATAGGAAAAAAGTACATACATGTAGGATGTCACACACTACAGCACTTGTAGCCATATGCTAATTTGCAGTGCCTGTTCCTGGAAGGACCTTTATATAAAGAATAATTATAAGACATAATTAAATCAATCATGTGAATTCAACTTTGCTGTTCAACTTAACAGAAATAATCTGAATTACTTATTGGTAACACAAGATATTTGTACAAGTCACAATCATTTACATAAAAATCATTTAAAAAATTCACATTAAAATTCCATCAATTTTCTTAGCATTATTTTATTTTTAGTCAAATATATCTTGCGCTTGAATAATTTGGTATCTATTGTTAGAAGGTTTTTACAATTTTGCTAAATTTGTGGTTGCAGAACGTAACATTTTCTTTATTTACATTTTATTTGTGTGCTGAGATGAGTGAAAGATTGGTAATGTTTGCCAAGGGAGATGTCAGATCATATCAGCTTATTTGTCACCAACTGTTACCAGAACTCCAAATTCAAAGTGTACTGAAGCTTTAAACCTAATCTAGACAAAAGCCTTTCTTTCAAGCCGATTTGACCCCATTCTGCTAAACATTCGCCACATTAATTCTGCATGCGCATTAATAACCAACCGAATGAACGATCATCTAAACATTTCTATCATTCAAAGTAGAGCATATTATGTGAGAAAGGAAGCATAAACCTTCAACGAAATTATCCTGGCTCACATCCCTGACATGTTGTACGACGAGAGCTTAATCAATAAAGACATGCTGAGAACTACGTTTTCCTCCACCTTTGTGAAACACTAATACCGCATTCTTCTCCGCCGTTATTCAATTTCCCTTTTGATGTTAAATTATTCCCAAATTCTTCCCTCTCCTCCAGCCCCCAAGAGGGAGAAGCAGATGGTAGTTTGGTTGATGGAAGGTAAGCAGAGGGCAAGGGAAGGTTTGCTGCAGGGGGCTTGGGCAAGTAGTGGGGGTTGGGCAAGTAAGGAAACAGGGGTTACAAACACTGAGCAAGTTTGATTATGAAAAAGTGAGAATGGCCAAAAGAGTTGTTTAACTCAGAATATATATAATCAGATGATGAGTTGAAAAGTAGTACAAGATGAAAATGAAAGGGGATGTCATTACAAGAGACGCTATTCGAATTTTGAAGTTCCCTCCTTCTGAGTGAATCCTCGTCTCGTCCCATGTGCATTAGTTCAGAGGGTCAGCTGGGGACTGCCGTTCTGTCTGGTTTGTCAATAAAGCACACTATCGATTACCCTCTCATTGATTCCCACATCATTGGGAATTGCTCAGTGATGTGCTTGACAATACAACATGGCTTCTACATCTGTCATTCGCGGATCTTTCAACTCAGCCTGTCCTACCTGACGGTCCAGGATCTCCCGACGGAGTTTAATCACTGGCTGCAAACACAAATACACAAATCCATACATGCAGTTAACAGAAAAATCTGACACAAACATTTCTATCACCTCAGAAGGAGGTGTTAGAAGATAAGAGGCAAAAATAGATCAAAAGACGCACTCTGCGTTGATTGCTCGGCATAAGAGTGTAAAACCTTAATCCCAAGACCTTTTTTTAACTAAGACATGCATACTGCACCATCTACTGTCCACTGCCTCACAATCAGTAAAACAAAGACCTATACAGGGCACTTCTTGGTATTTTTACAAAACGAGTTCAAGTTGCCATTATTACAACAAAACTGCAGGAGATAAAAATAGAATTGAAAATTAAATCTAACAGAAATAATCAAAAATAGAAAACATTTCAGGTGGAGCAGCCTTGCCTCTCAGTGCCATGCTGTGGTTCAGTACTGTTTAGGTGTGCCCAGAATGAAACATGGAATAATGCTGTGGCCAGCCAGGAGTTAAAAGCTCATTTGGTGAAAGAGACAAAACGACCTGCAAGCCAGCGCAGAAATCGATGGAGCTAATGTGATTTAATAAGGGGCTCCCTTTGCTCGTGCAACACCGGTGAGCCTTGATAGATATCTTACGCAGCTGCTGCTTCTGCAATTTCATTTGGAACACATTCAGGGCCCTGCAGTGGCTTCAGCAACAGTTACAGAGACAGGGTGCGAGCGAGAAACCTCCGGGAAGGGAAAGTAGAGACGAGCAAGTAGGTACTGACGTGCAAATGAAATAAAGTCCTCTGACTGCTGTTTTGTGTTGTCTCTGCTTACCAAACATATGTATGGGTGACACAAGAGCAACTGAGCAATGAAATGCTTTGTAAAGCCGGTATCTGTAATAAATGATTTAAAACTATTTCAATAAGTGCCCAATTTTAATAACTCTGAATAGTAATATAACCACCATCAAATCTTGAGTCATTCGTCAAGCCAGTAACTAGACATAATTTAAATCACACCTTCTATATTAACTATCCATTATCTTAGAAGCTATTAGAAAGCTAGTCATTGAAAAACATTTAGCTGAGGTCCACCATGTCATTGCATTCCTTCTTTCCTTCCTTTCTCCTTTGCCTTGACCACAGTCCATAATTTTTCAGAAGGGTGGAAGTGAGGGCTCTTGGAAGACTATTCCAGAAGTTTATTGTTAGCCAGCTATATACACCTAAAAGCAGATTTGACGCATGTTTCGAATCAAAGTCCTGTTGGAGCACTCGATTCTATCAAAGTTTCAACCATCTGCCAAAAACTGTCTATCTGATAAGGAAACTGGTTAGGTTGTTCATGAACAACCCAGAAATAAAATCTTTAAAATGCTCCAACCTGGAATGAACTGCAATTGTAAATGAGCACCTTGAAAATTGACTGAAATTTGCAGCACATGGACAGGTCAAAGTTTATGGCAAGGTTAGGTTATATCAAAAGCATGGCTATGATTTGTCGTGGTCAATGTAAGACCTTTAAACCAAAGAAAACTGTGCTAACTGTCAAGCATTGAATTGGCAGCATCACACAGATTTTCCACCAAATTCTTGCTTTGCACAAAATGGATGAGATAACAAAGAGAGGCACTATTTCCAAATGCTTAATAGTCACCTCAGCAACAGGTTATAGTGACACACTGGTGTTCCAGCATGACAATGATCCTAAAAATACATCAAAACAGGTCACAAGTCAACACTATAGAGACAAGTTTGAATGCTTAAAAACTGATATTTTTGTCAGGAAACCAATCAGTTTATGTAAACAATATCAACTCTGCCAAGAAGAGCAGTCAATTATCCAGGAAGATTTTTCCAAAAACACATTAGTGGTTTCAAAAACCATGATTATACATTGCTTGTGTTATTATCCCAAATACTAGTTGGGTCTAGGTAAATATTTGAGTCTGTACACAATTGTGAAGATGGTGAAATTAGAGAAAATGCATTAAAAATTGAAAATGGTTTATCTAATTCTTTTTTAAAAAAATCACAATACATATGCAAACTTTTCTACTGGACTCTACTAGTCAGTCTGGTATGGACAACGTTGAAAAGACAGTTATCATACAGCGATATTTTAGAAACCTTATCCACCCTTCTTGAATGCAATTTCCGCAGTGAACTATTTGCATCATACCTCCTTGTGTGCTCCATCTAGGTGCCAATCCAGAATAATTCAAGTAATGAGAAGCTATTCCCCCACTGACAAGTTCTTGCTGTCTAGCACATGTGTTAATGGGCCACTGCAGACCTGAATATCTGGGAATTGTCTGAAGTTCATGCGTGGGGAGAAAAGAAAATGCCTTACAGGAGTTTAAATAGTGCTGAGACAAGAAAATTGTTACCTTTAGACAGAGGGAGAATTGCTAGTTTTGACATTTTGTGTCTTTGTGTGAAAGTAGCCCAACTAAAAGCTGTTACATATTTAGCATCTTAGTGTGATGGGCACTAGTGGGAAGCAAAATGTTATCTCAATTGTGCTGTGTGGATTAAAAAAAAAAGAAAGTCTTAAAAAACTGCCAGAATTCAATTTTCCAGTTCAAAAATTAAAACCACCACAGCATACAGTTAGAGCTCCGTGGATGCAAATAAGCGAGCTCCATGGAGTAATTAACCCACACTGATGACAAACGAAGGATGGGGGGGGGGTGTAGGGATAGAAAGATTGATGCACTTACAGACTGTTTAACTGCCTTGCTTTTTCACCAGGATTTTGAGCATTGCAGTTTGTCACACGCATGCGAGTATTTACGAATCAAAACACAGGGAGCGCTCATGTGGGCATGTGTCAGTAGACGGATATACACTTTGTATGCGTATGAGTTCACGCCACTCTCTGGAGGGGATTATTCAACAATAGAGATATTGTAAAAGTGGCAAAGTCAGCACAAAACCACAGGGACTCTGTCTGCCAAGGGCCGAGTGTGAGTGTGTGTACGTGCGTCAGTTTCTATGAGCATGCAATTTACAGGGGAGATGACTGCTGGAAGAAATATTGGAGGATTGGAAGGAGCCTGGCAAAGGGTTGTTATGGATATGAAAAACAATATTGCAGGAACAGGTAGAGTCAGAATAAAACAAGTGGCCGCATATAAACAGCACAAAGGGCAGCAAATGTTTGTGACATTTCAGAGCTAGTGGAAACAGTCTAGCATATTACAGTGTGGTTTCTGTAACCTAAATACGGAAGAAATTAATGAAGACTGAAAAAAACCTATTGAATCATTTTCATTTGTGTTCCTGGGACACATGTTGAACCGATCACCAGCTCAACAGAGGCTTAAATAGCCTTTATTAGTCGTTATTGCTCCTGTGAGACATCCATTGTTTTAAATTGCACACATTAGTAGACAAAAAGGTGTAAATGGTCCATTCCATAAAGATAATTAAACATATTACAGAGGTAACATACATCCGTCTGCTTTCTACAACCACTTAATGCTTTCATGTGAACAGGGCAATGAAGGTGCTGATGTAGTGTGTGGGTGAAGTGGACAGGTTGATAGACAATGAAAGAGTAAAATTCAAGTATAAAGTATTAGTTAACAAATTAAAACAGCCAATTAACAAGTTGAAATCATAAGTGTGGTCTTTGTGGAAGCAATATACATAACAGTTACTAAAAAGCAAACATGTCACTGAAGCTATTCACCATGAACAGAGGCTGAGTGGTCAGAAGTGGAAAACGCCTTTCCTTCATGCCTGTTGTGCAAGTGTTGGAGAAGTTTCTGTTTAGCCCAGTTTTATTACAAGATTAGTAGCTCCCTTCTCTGACCCCCCGAAAATGGACCACACGAGGGTGTTCATCAGATGAAGAAGTGTAGTTTTTTTGCAGATTAGATTTGTACAAGAATGTTTTATTGTCGAACAATAAAGTACCCTATTTGCATCAAACTATGCCCTCCTGAATTAGTTTTTTTTTTTCACGTCTTCTGCTGACTAGTGAGTTTGTTTCCTGCAAGAGTTCAATAAATCTTTGAAGATCCATCGATCATCCATCCCTATTTTCCTTTCAGGGTGAGTGGCATGCTGGTGCCTATCTCCAGCATTCAGTGAATGGGAGACAGGAATGGCCATCAGTTCACCAGAGTGCAACACAGGACAAACACACACACACGCTGATGTAAATACAGTTAAGAGAGGCTGATGAACCTAACACACCTGATTATTGCGTGCCTGTTTATGGGCTGTGGGAAGAGACTGGAGTTCAGAAAGACCCGGGGCCAGCATTTAAAACCCGGACCTTCTCCCTTCAAGGCAATTGTGCAAACTGCATATACTCAGCTACCGAAAGTTGAAATACAGGCAATCTAACCTTTAAGTTATTTAAAGTCAAAACATTAATAGTCTAAAGCATTTCTGTATCATTTTAAAATCCATCAACACACCCAGTTTTATACCTGCTAATATTTAAAATTTGATCTTTTATTGTTTGTGTACAATCTGCACTGTTTTAATGAGAGCTGTCAGCTAATTTATTGTAATAAGCAAATACTTAGAAATTTTATATGTAGAATATGGAGTTTGCATATTTAGTATTAACAAACTTTATAGTTTTAGATTTTTTTATAGTACTATGTTTATCTAAATAATCTAATGGTGATATTGTAATCTAGTACTACTATATTAAAATACAATTTAAGCATTTACCAGAAAATACTGTGCTTATTTGTCCTTTACTTCATTTATTTTGATTTAATGTCATTTAATGTCAAAATTGTACATAGTCACGTAAGCTGAACAAACCCTAAATAGCAGTATATTATTTTTTCATCAGCTTCCAGTCTGAAAAGGCATAAAAAACAAATGGGTGCAAAATCAATGCTGCAGTAGTGCTGCAAGCAGTTAGGGCAATGTGAAAATCCTGCTATGGCTGTGCAGAGAGAGGGAGACCAGGAAATTAGGCCAGAGAAGTGGTAGGGGAGGGGGTCTTATAAAAAAAGAGATGCAGAAAAAAAAAGTAAACAGTGACATAAACCGACAAACAAAGAGGAGGAGAACAAGACTGATATTGCAAGTGAAAGGGAGAAAATAGATGCAGAGACAGCAGGCGAGAAGCAGAGAGCCAAATATGGGCTGAAAATATGTATCAAGCTGTTCCATCATCAGACAGAGGAGACATTAACAATTAAAACCAAGAGATGCACACAAGTGCTGCATGCTTTCATTATGTGTCAAATGAATATAATTTATCCTTTTTTTCCCCTTTATTGTTGAGTGTTTGTTTTAAGCCAACGCTTTTTTCTTTCACACCTCTGAAGCACAAATTCTTTGCATTAGAAAGAAGGTAGGAAGAGCAACACAAGCATGCAGAGGTGTCTCTCCAGCTGTGGTTTTAATGATGTGTGAGTGGAGCAGATGGAGTCGTTAGCTCTGTGGGCCATCAGCCCAATCTTTCTCTCCCAAACATACGCTGACGAAGGTCCAAACTCACCTCAGCATTACCTCTGGAATTACCTCGCCTAACACTGACACATGACTCATACCCTCCACTTGCTGACGACTTATTCTGAGCACAGACTTGGTCCTTGTTACGGGCAACAATAATTATCAGCGCAAAAAAAAACTCTTTGCACTGCAAAGTAAGGTAACATACAACTGCATTATAATACAGAAATGATCGCAATTCTCTGCATATTAAGGTAATGTAATGTCGCAGCATTTCATAGAAAAGGGGGGGAAAAAGTCCAGTGAATTTCACAACATTTAGTTTTAAAGTTTATACATTGTTTTTGAACAATGCATATCCCCACAGAAAAAAAGGCTAACAATGTTGTATGTACAGAACACCCTATATATATGAAGTATTATGTGAAATTGTAATGTGCATTCATTAACTTGGCCACAAGGTCTAACTTAACTATCAATTAGCTTTTTTGCAACCCGGCATATGGTACAATACAAAGTTCAGGGTCAAATTTCCTTTGCAACATCGAAGTGGTTTATTATGGTTCAGTTGTTATGGAGGCATGCTAGTTGAGGTCCAAATGCACCAACATGGCATGGTCAACAAGACTGACCAAGTTGATCAGTCTACTTGTCCTCTAAGAACATGCAGCAATCTTAGTAAGATATTGCATCGTGGTCCTGCAGCTATGCACATAAAATTTCACCAAGCAACTCAGCCCCTCTAGGAGTCACCAAATACTGATTCATACCCAGATATTCTTATTCTTTTTTTTACCTTTTAAATAGAAAATAAGACACCAGTACCTATTACAGGAGAAAAATAGTGGGTGCAGATGAGGTTCTGCACAGAAAACCTCACCACCTGCATTTTCTTTTACTGCTGATAGCGTTACTATAGCAGCAGATGCCTTGATTATTAAATGATGACTAGTGAAGAATAAAAATGTTTTTTGTCAAGACCAAAACTAACGGTGGAGAACAGAAACCTCCCATCTGTCAAAGATCATCTGCAGTCTTTAAAAAGACAATGGAAACAAACTGTGCTACCTTTGGTGCTCCATGCAAAAGTGGTACATGTAGTTGCATGCTAGATGTTTATTAAAACTAAGGCATTATCACACTACACGCAACCATGTTATTGTACGCAATCATGGAACTTTGCTGTTTACTTACAGAACATGAAAAAGATCTCAGTAAGGCTAGCTAGCAAGGGGGGAAAACTAATCAAGAGCTTTGATTAGTTTTTAGTTTGATTGCCTTCAAACTAAAGGGGATTTTTCCATTTTGGTGCAATGCAGATATATTCCTGGGTTGGTACTGGGTTAGGTAATTCACCAGATGCATTCTGCTTTCACTGGTTTCTATTGTCCAAACATAAATACAGTTAACTTATTAAAACACTATATAATTATAGCAGTTTCCTTTATAACTACTTTGTTTAGTTTATGACTAATTGGTTTATTTACTATTTTAGTTAACTGAGCTATTTGGGGGATGCCGGACAACTACAAGATATAGTGAAAGCATAATACTCATATTGCTTTAGCACATTTCAATATTTACACTACTTTAGATGATGTCTAAATTGCCCATACATATTATATATCTGAGCTACAAATTGCTAACTTAGCTTATAATTCATCCCTTGAGACAAAAATAGTAAAACAAGTATCTATGAGAATATTCAAGACTGTGTAAAATGATATGTGATGCTGGCTAATGCTAAATCTAACTGTATGTTTTCATAGATGTTCTTGGGCTCTTGCTTTCCAATATTTTTTGTGTTTCAGTGTTCGAATACCATAAATATGGATTGGAATTTTCATCATTGTAAAGTCGGCATTTATATCACTTTAATTGGATGTCTGTTACATCACATTTTCAAAGTTATCTAAAGTTTCGTTGTTTGCAAATGTAAACACTTCAGTGACCCTAAGTCTTTAAAGTCATCTTACTTAAACAGCCATTACTCACTAGCATTACACAACGTATGACCAAACGCCAGTGAGTTGCAAGTTGCGTAAAAGCCCGAGTCGCATTGCTGACTCTAGTCTTTGGTAGTCAGCAAATGCGTGTTTGTTTATTGCATTCCACTGTGTAAAAAAAAGTACTAACTCTAATCAAGAAATTAAATGAATGCATCAGCAATTCCATCTAGTCCAGTTTAATGGGTCCAAAACCACTGATGGAGGACAGATATTAGCTTTAGCGCAAAACAGCAACAGCAGATAACTGGAAAAAAAGAAGGCAAAAACGAATCAAAAGATGCGTAAATGTAGCTGAAGAAATAAAGACAGAGGAGGGAGCAAGCAGGAGGGAGCGGAGAAGGAGGAGGGAGAAAATGAGCAGGAGAGAGAGAGGTGACTAAAGCTCCTTTGTTTCCCTGAGAAACCCATGAGGGAGGTATTTGAAAAAGAGAGAGGGAGACAGAGAGAGTGACTGCACTTTACACTGCACTGCGCCATGCTCTTTTCTCACATTAGAAGTCGTTCTCCAGCCTCTTTCAAGTCGCTTTTTCACATAAGTGTACACACCCAGAATCTCAAAAGCACTCACACACACCAAAACATACAAAAAAGTGAGCCACGGAGGCAGCCAGCACCCTCTCGCCCCCTCAACCATCTCTCTTCATTGGGTCTACTAGAATCAATTATGGATAGATTTCAAAAGGGAAGAGTGCATATGTCTATGAATTATGGAGTCATAGCCACGTACTGTGCACATCAAATCAAAGCACATGTTTGAAAAGGCCAGTGCAGCATTGCCTAAAAAGAAACAACATGGTACACTATATCACAAGATGCACACTGCTGCTATGTAAAATGATAAGGGTTCACTTGAGGATGTGATTCCTCTCTTAGTGCGCTGTTGCATATAATTACAGCACCAGAAGCCAGTGAAAAATCCCGCAGTACTGGCGCAGTTTTGTGAGTTACAGTAGGTCCACCTCTTGATTCATTGCCGTACACAGGGGGAAAGTTTCTGCAGTGGCAGCAACTGGTTGATTCATGTCCTCAACGCTCAACCACAGACAGTGTGTCGATGGTGCAACGCCACCAGAAGGAAACCTGCCTGAGTAGATACAGTTTTGCTTTACATACTGTTGTTTTCTCTCTCTCTGATGTAAGAAACGATAAATCTTAGCTAGAAAATCTTCTGAGGACTGCAATCTAAAGATGGCCCCTTGCAACCAACTTTCTGGCAGGCAGACAGAAGCCCTCTTTCTTACACAGACAAAATGGGCACAGCCAACTTGTTCTGCTCAACATTAAAGCTGAATAAATAAAAAGGAGGGCTCATCCCCTCCTCTTCTTCAAATTGGCTGTAACTGCAATGTAGCACACCATCTCATCACAAATCGGTCTCAGCCAAATAAATCCGACGCTGGTGCAGCGGTACAGGAGTAAAGGATATGATTGTAAATTATACATTAGGCAGTTTCAGCCAAGAAATCCAATTGGTCAAAGTGAAATACCAAGTATATTAATGATTCTCATAAAGAAAGCAGTATTCACTTCACAGATTAAACGTTAGGTCAATACCACTCATTTACTACAAGTTGCAGTTACTGCTACAAGTTAGAATTTCAACAAGTCATAGACATATCTCAGGTGTAATTGATGTGTTGAGGTTGATCACTTTTATAGCACCGAGCTTTCTACTTTCAATATCAGTAATCTCTTTGCCACTTCTTAAAATGTGAAACTACAGAGCCTTGTTGAACACCTAAACAGGTCCAAGCAGCAACCTGTTTACGTTGTTGTTTGGACCTAAACAGCAGAGATAATGCATTGGCATGCAGCTTAAGGTATTACAACTTGAAATCTGGGTGTAATGATGAATTCAGAACTGGAACTTCACAGACATATAAAGACAATTACAAACTCAGCCTTCACCACCAGGATTTTACTCCTAGAAACAACATTTCTAGGAATAAAGGACTAATGTTCCCACAAGAACTTTAGAAACTCAGTGATGCAATTGTCTTTAGCTGAACTGATTACTGCAGCAGTGTCTTCACAAATTTGCCAAAATAGTAAATCAGACGGCTGCAGATGATCAGGTTCTTAATAAAACTAAGAGAATAGAGCACATCACAACCATTTCAAAGATTACAGAATGGCACAGCACCAAAGTGCATTAGATGTTTGTTGTCATGGCAACCTACCAGGCCATTCAGGTCTTCAGGTTCAAGTCTATTCTGCATCCCAAGAACGACACATGGAGAAACTGCTTTCAGTTTCTATGCTCCTGTAATCTGGAACAAACTTCCAGGAAACTGCAAACATGCAACACAAATGAGCCCATCAATGTGAAACGATTACATGGTTTCTTTTCTTTTTTGTCTTTTTATAAATAAAAATGAAATGAAAAGAAAATGTAGCGTGTATTAATACATGCCACATTACTTATAATATATTGATACAAATATTGTAACCTTTCAATGTGATTGCAGCTGCAGGTTTTTGGGGGTATATTCTTACTGACTCTAACACATCTAGATCCTGTAATGTGTTATGATTCTGCTCTGCAAAATGGACCAAAATGAACCAAGAATAGTGCAGACAGATGGAATCTGTGACCATCAATTTTCCTGTCTTGCCACAGATAGGCAAAATTAGGTCTGAACTTTGACTGGGCCATTCTAACATATGAATAAAGCATTCCAATGTGGCTGTGGCTGTATGTTTTGGGTTGTTATCCTGGTATAAGATGAACCTCTGCCTATATGTTTCTCTTCTAATGGACACAACATTTTACTCTTTCAAAATTGTTATGTATTTAACTCCATCCATTTTCACATCAGCTCAGACCAGTTTGCACAGGATGATGCTGCAGAGACCAATACAAAGTATTGAAAACAAGAATGAAAAGAAAACTTTAAAAAGTGTAACATGCATTAGCATTAAGCCTGTTTATTGTGATACCCTTAAATAAAATGTTATGCCTAACTGTCTTCTGAACCGTAGTTTGTAGAAAGAGATAATTTGCGTAATTTTAAGTAAGAAAATATTAGTCATCAAATCAGGGACAAAAGGATCAGGTCAGCAATAAATTGACTCCTTTTCCTTCTATGGATAAGGACACAATTTGATGTCTTGGGCCCACAGGATGAAATTGAAGACAACATAAAATTCTATAAAATACATTAAGGTTTGTGATTGTAACATAACAAAATATAAGGGTTAATAATGCTTTCTATAAGATGCTTTAAGTAGTAAATTAGGCATACTAGTGTAGTGAATTGTAGAAGATGAAGCTAAAACAAGCAGCAGATTAAACAACTGGGTACATTTATCCAGATTGTGTTATAAAGCTGCACAAATATCTCAAAGGCTTAGAGGATGGAGATTCATGGGGACATTACAAGGGGAACTATAGAATGAAGGTATCTGGGGGTTGACTGGCTGTTTAATGTATCGCTTTAAGGGTGGGGATGTTGATGCTCTAAATGTAATAAACTTGCAGTGGATGGCCAGTAGTTGATAGTGTATTATATGATGAACTACTGTCCACTTCAGTGGTGTGTGTGTGTATTTATAACATAAAAATCCACAAGAAAATGGCTTTTAGATAGCTGTCCACCGCAGTGACCGATATGCATGAAGGGGGTTATCTGGTATCTGTCAAATGTCAAATATATGCCTTTCATTTTCTGATTTTTATGTGGTTTTTTTAAATTATTTTTCTTAGGATAACCATGAACATTGTAACATTGTAATGAAAAGCATGAAACACTGTTACATTAGTGACTTACAGTGAATTACCATATATTATGTAAAAAATGTATCATTAAGGCATGTGTTGTTTTTTTTCATGTGGTGAGGGTTTGTTTGGGTCCCACTTCCATTTTTTATTTAGTGCGACATCAAAGCAGGGCTAATTAAATATATATGGTGTTCTCAAATTTAATTATCAAGCTCCAATCTTTATCTTACACAGAAAGGTGCAAATCAAAATATCAAACATGCAACATGACACAATTGAATGCATATACACAAATGCTGAACAGGAAGAACATTTGCCAAAATATAGTTTTGTAGTCTAAATGAGAATATAGATTGTTTTGTAATGCACATATTTCTTGTCTCTGTATATTTGTTTTTCTGATCCTTTTTAATAGTGTCTATGGATAATGATAAACACACACAAACAAACAAGAATTTAACATTTATGTGAAAACAGTTATGAAAAAATAAATAAAACCTCTGTTACACATAGTGCAAGGTTACTCAATCAGGGCTTCAATAGAAAATGTCACACGTTAGACATTGTAAATTCCCAGCAGTCAGAATACCCATACAGACCAGTCCCCCGGGCCCACACATACCCACAGAAGGCAGTTGTTCAGAAAATAGTTTAAAAATTATCAAAACAATTCAATTAAAGACTTTTTACACATCATTAACTGACGTAAAAAGAAGCATGGTCAGAATGCTGCGGCTAAACTGCATGGTTGCACCAAATATTTCATACACATACATACACATATTCTGATCTGTTCCAATGAGGCTCATTTGTCAGAATTAGAAAACTTTAAAAAAAATAGTAATATTTAAGCAAGTAGCATATGTACTTTTCATCAAGCTCATAATTGTGCAAAAACATATTTGTTATTGGTCTGAGGTGTAAAAGTCAATGAAATGTTCTTTCATTGACTTTAAGTGAAAAAGCACCATAATCAACAAAAATAAAGGCTAGAAAATATTAGGCTGTGTGTAAATAATCCATATAATGCATTATACTTAGTGAATCGAGTTATTGAAATAAATTTACTTTCCAAAAGTAGTCAAATTTATTGAATTAAGCCGTATCGCTATAGCAGCTTCGGTTGCATATAATATTAAACACACAGTGTGCAATGCAGTTTGTCAAATTCCAAGGATCAATAAATTCTTCTTTGCATGCAATTAGCGTATTCTCCCTCATGGATGGAGACCCACTGCAGTAGATAGAATCAGTCAATGCAGATGATGGTGACAAAGAACAGCTAGAGAAGGAGCTGAAGTCCTTTTAATGGCAGATGATTGAGAGCGGAGTAAGAAAATTAAGAATATATTGCAATGTTTACTAATAATATTACTTCAGCTTAATTTTTGTATTTTCTAATACATATTGTGGACCCCAACTAATTGGCCTATGTTATATGATGACCACTTCCACATCCCCTCAGCCCCCCGTCTAAAACGCGTTCTGCTGATAGACTTATTTGCAGACAATCACGCATCATTTATGACAATGATAAATGACTTCGATTCAAAGAATAAAACCTGTATACTGTCACTTCATGAAGTCAGGTACCCTCATTAAAATACTTAGAATTTAACTTTCAATATTTCTCCTGCTTCCCTCCAGCTCCATTAGGGTTTAGGAAAACAACATTTCTTGCTCTGTGTATCTCTGTACCCATTATTCTCCCCATTAGTCTTCCACCTCTTGTCTCCTTTCTCTCTTTACATTTTTCACCTCTTTCTCTCTCTGCCTTCATTTCACTCTAAATTCTTTTTTCTTTTCTATTGAATCCCCCTCCACCCAGCCTTTATCTCTCTGAAAGTCAAGGCCGCCTTCTCCTTGATTTGTTCGCTATCAATTTCTTTGTCCATTTTCCATTTTCCATGAGTCCCGAGTCGTCTTCTCTTCTCACTCCTGCTGATCTAAATTGACAAATTTGTTCACATTGTTATTCCCCAGAATCTACAACATTTATAGCTTACAACAGTGACTCACGCCAACACACGCACACACACACGCACGCAGAGCTACAGTTGCCTTCACACCCCTGCTGACATCATGGCCAGCAGTGTTTTTCCCAGCGAATCCATTAGCACCATCAACAGCACGACCGTCACACCCGCACATTCACACATGAACAATAAATACGGAGCACAAGCAGTCGTTTTAACACACATGGCAACCTATGGACAGCTCTAACATTTAACAGTCTGTGTCCAAATACTCGCCTACAGCAAGGGTGAGCCTTTGAATCTTGCAACTATTTTAAGAACAAGATGTAAATAAATGAACAAAGTATGTGAGGTGGCATAACAAGTAGGTTATTTTCTCATTCCCTGTTCATTTCCTATCAGGGCAGCAACTTGGAGTCAAAGTCCAGACCTAATCGATATTGATTGCATACGGGAATCCTTCAAATGTCTGGAAATGCTCGCTATTCGATCTGACGAAACTTGAATGGATAAAACAATCCATATATGAGCAAACCAAGAGAGTCTTGCAGCTATTAATGCAGAAAAATGTGGTTTCTACAAACTGTTGACTCAGGAGACTGAAGACAAATCCATGCCACACTTTTCAGATTCTTATTTGAAAAGACAAATTTAGAAAGCATACACGTTCTGCTAGTCTATGAAACAAAACTCCAACAAAGTACATTGATGGTTGCAGCTGTAACATGACAAAATGTGAAAAGGTTTCACACCCATTCAGGTCTGCCTGTTCTCATAAAGCCTGTTTGAGCTGATCCCAGGACAGCCCCATTGCCTTCACTATTCCAGACTGTGATGATTAGCCATTACGCTCCTGTGCCATGACTTGCCTTTGCTGCAGTCTCCCTTCTAGTGTTCTAATTTAAAATAAGCTGGAAAAGAGGAGCAAGTAGATCCAAAGGCAGAGAGGAAAAAAAAGAAAAAAAACAAAGGTCTTAGCAAGGAGAGGACACGCTTTCCTATCCTGTCTTTCAAAGACCCCTAAATCTTGCCTCAAGAGTTTTATCCTCCCATGTGTGGATAAAGATGGACAGACAGATAGACAGAAACAAACACATCGTCCTTCATCCGTGTGGGGTTTAGAGGCTTTGACGGCTTCTTAAAGCGCTGTTGATATAGCATTAACAGCTCTAATTTGGGAGCGTCTTGAGGGGAGGAGTGCTGACTCTGAAACACCTTAAATCCAGTATATGCCAATAGATAAGGTGACACCTGGACCTCTAGGTGGGACGCTCTGACGAATTAATTAAGGAGCCCTCATCTCTGCGATCGATCTCGATAAAACTGCGCATGGTAGCGAGGCAGTGTGTGTAGCACAAATCAGTGAAGTGTGGGGCAGAGGGCTGATTGGAAATGTTAAAAATTAAAGATATTTCATTAGGGGAAGATGAGAGATCTTGATGCACGTGTCATGCAGCTAGGTGTTCCTATCCAATGTCAGTCCACTGCAATGTCAAGTTGTAAGGTTAGAAGGTTTTGATCTAAGTATTATCACTGTGATAGTTTATTTAAAGCTACAGCACAGCATGGCATAGGTATGAACAGGGCTAGAGTGCTGGGGAAAAGTATTTACCCAGCACTCTAAAACATCTCTTTTGCACACTTAAACTTTTCAGATCCTCTAAAAAAAAGTCATGCAAAAATAACCTGGCTGAATATGAAAGAATGGTTTTAAATTATAACCAAACCAATAAGAAAAAATATGGGTCCATACTGTTGAAACCTCACTATGGTCAATTATTGATTTATTTATTTTCCAAAGCTCAGTTTAATTTTAAAGCCACACCTAGACATGAATTATTGCCAACCCTGCAGAATCAAGAAATCACTTGAATAGAATCTTTTTGACAACATAAGGTAGGCTAAAAATGACACATCAAGCATCATGGAAAATATAAATTAAAAAAGGATCAAAAGTGGATGAGCAGAACCACAATCCTAAACAAACCACCAATAAGCCAACCTCTGAAGGTAAGCCAACTCATGAGTTAAAGTTCAGACTCTATGGATTTTCCAGGCACCATTTTAAATCAAATTTAAGTGAATATTAACAGGAGTTGTCAAAAAAAAATGCTGCATAATATCAAAAACAATTTAGAATAAATTTTACTTCACATCATAACCACATCTGATGTCTTGAAATTGGCTTCTGCCTCTTTAACAACCATAATCACAACAATGGTTGTTCATGCCATCCATTGATACCACTTACAACCGCTCTTACCGTTTGCTCTTACACCACCTTGTGCGGCGATGTAAAACACTCATTACCAGTTATCGAAGACAGCATTGTTGCAGGCAAGGTCGACACAACCACTTATTTAGTTTGAAACAATTTGTTTTTCGGTTTCACTTGAAAACCCCGTTTTGTACATTCCCAAGTTAACTTGACCAAGTTAATGAAAGATGTTAAAATGTGTTTGATGATCAAAACTGTGAGGAAAAACGAAAACAGAAGAACTCTGTAAAAGGGCAAATACCTTTTCACAGAACTTGGCTTAAAATCACATATTAGCTTTGTTAAAAAAGAGCAAGACTTTTCCAGCTAAAATGATACAAAACCGTGACATGACGGTTTCATTTTAGTTTTAACTGAATTGGAATTTAGCAAGTAGGCAAATCAAGTTAAGATCAGCTCAAATCAATATAGTGGAAAAGCTGGATTGCTACTGCAATATGACTTTTTTTTTTTTCTCCAAGTATGAGCCAAGCTGCAAAAATGCTGCATCGTGCATTTTCTATAATGCAACTGAGCAGCAATTTGTACATCCTCCCTCTCTGATAAATGGAACCATCTATCAAACTCTACTGCCCCATTCTATAATGCAGGCCTCCACTTATAATCTGTTCTGTCTCTTCAAAATGCACCCTCTGGAGTCAAAGAAGACATTACACAAATGGTTCTGCAGTAAAACGTTATGTAATAAAGATGAGTTATCCTTATGCACAAAAACACAAAATGGGGAAAGTCTTTAGATGAGAACCCGGGTGTTAATAGGAATAGGAGAGTAGACATGTGCCTATGTGTGAGAATATATTCAACCAGCTAATGCCTATTAAGTAGATGTTAAGACAGTGACTCTACACCAAAAGGGAAAAAAATAAACTCATCAAAAAGAAAGGCTTTTAAAAGTTTTTTTTTTGTTTTTTTTTAATCAGCAGTTTTTGTCAGCTGCTAATCAGATCCTGCAACCGGAAAGGAGGGTAGGATTTCACTTTTCAGAAGTCAACGAGTAGACCTGCAAGATCCTGTTGGAAGTCAGCTTCACAACACAAGAAGGGAAAGTTGCATGAGAAACGTTATCATAACTTTTCCAAGCTGTGGTACAAATAATATCATTGGTGATAGTTGGACTGTCTTCAGAAGTACTGAAGATTTTTGGTCTCAACTATTTACAAGGCTCATACAAAGGAATCTGGCTAATCCATGATGAAAAGCTGATAAGCACAGAGACATGGGTTGCCAATGTGCCTTTGCAGTAATTGAAAACTACTCAGAAGAGAAGTGCAGAGTATTTCAAGACCCCCAATTTAAACTGATGTCCTGGAAATGAAGTGAAAACAATTGTGGGTAAAACCTATTCACCTTTTTTGTCATGTTAAAATCACAAATTTCAATGTATTTTACTTCAGAGACCAACACAAAGTTACAAAGTTGAATGCAAATGCTTTATGGTTGTCAAACATTTTTGCAAATGCAGTTGTTTTCATTTCTCCTACAACAATAAACCTTTCACTGCAATTACAGCTGAATGCTTTTGGGGCATATCTCTAACAGATTTGGACATCTACAGACTAATATTTTTATTATTAGTTTCCAGCAACACACAACTTTTTTGCTCAGTTTTGCTTTGTTCCATTTGCACTTACACAAAGCACACAGGATTTGGAATTCATTGCCAGTCCGTACTAGACAGGCCTCGCCATTGTGCATTTTCAAATATTCACTGAAAACTTTTCTTTTTTTTTTCTTTTCTTGTTTTCATTATTTTGAGCAAACACGTGGGAGGTCATATGACTTGTTCAAATTATTGACAAATAGTCCAGTGAAATCTGTTTCCATATCAAGTCTACTCAAGACATGAACTGACAAATGTGCAAATGTACTGCTTGTTACCACAGTTTCCACATCGTATAAAAACACACAGAAATCTTCATATTTTGGCAGAGCTGCTGCCGCGAGATTTTGTTTACTTTTCCAACTTGGACGTTGCTATCCATTTGACATGTTACGTAAGAAGACAAGGTTGACGACAGCCAGAGAGTTGCAAGTGAACAAAGCACAACACCCAAGCTAAAACCAGATTTGGAAATTACCCACATAAAAAAGGTGAACTAATTTAAGCTGCTGCCCTTTCTCCTGCTCTCGTCTATTCAACATCATAATACTCGACCTTTTGTCTGACTCTACCAGAGCATGAGATATAATTTTAAATCCAGCGACTGTATGTTTCTTGGCAAAATGTACCCCTTGTGTTGTGGTTCAGAGGGAAAATGATTTATGAAGCTATTTAACAGTCCTAATAATGATAAAACCCTCCGCAAACTAATTTATCTAATACTTGGTAGCTGCTTTAATAAAAGCCACTTTTCCTAGTTTAGATAAGATAAATCAGAAATGTTCTATTACATAAAAAAAGTACACAAGAAAAAACAGCAGTAGGTGCTCTGTGCACCAACCTTTGCTGGCAGATTTAAAACTGCTTGTGAACTCTAGCAGAACTGTCAGACAGATGTTAAAGCTCTGACCTCTGGACTGAATGTGAAAGGGAGGCTTGGGAAGGTAACACATTTGAAAATGTCATCTGTCACCTCTAGTCCCCTGAGGGGTTTGTCACAGAGCAGTGGTTTGTTGGCCTGAAAAAAAAAAGAAAAAAAAAATTCCCCCAAAACGCTGGGGTCCAATGTGTTAAGGCAGACAGCTTCGCGTCCGACTGTAATGGGTTTTGCACAGCAGATATTGGAGTCAAGTTCAGCATCCTCTGCACTGCATTTAATTCACTTTTCATGTCAGCACAATGAGCCTAATACAAGCTTTAAAAATAGAAACTGCCTCCAAAACCACCTAAATCACACAATTCCTGCCGCTGTGTAAGAGAAGAAGTCAGATGCATGAAACCGTAAGAGAGGATGACGCTACTGCACACCCATTGCTTCCAGTTGTAGATAGCTTCTTTCCTGAACCTTTAATTTGTGGCCCTCAGTCACTTCGATTCCATGCTGCTCTGTTTACGTGAACTAAAACATGTGTGTCTGTGTGTGCTTAAGGAAAGCGAACCATGTGATTGGCTCATGAAAAAGTTGAAAGTTGCAGACGAGTGCAAAGATCAAACCAAACGCCGCGAGCCTGCATGAATCTGCATGTGATGATGTAACACAACCTCCACTTATTTCCCCTTCCCATGTTAATCTGCATGTGAGTCTTTTACAGCCTCCAAGTGACATTACTTAGCGTGTCATTATGATGACTCAAATGGATGTACAGTGCTTGTTTATGAACAGTGCTTGTTTACGTACAGTATGTGTATGTACTGTATGTGTCCTAAAGTGAGTCCGTAGGCCGGTGTTGTCCTGCTCTGCTGGATGACTACAGATCCACATGTCACTGGAAGTATTTATCCGTGTGCGACGCAATAAAGTGCAACTTCTCCCTCTTCCAATCAGCCATTTTTCTTCTTTATTGCTTTATTTTACAGAAAAAAATCTGATTTTGAAGATGGTTATCATTTATATAGTTCTGCTTATTTGCCTATTCTTCACATACAAAAAAATACAACAAAATAACCATTTGAGATATTGCTCTGCCTTTATGCAACTTCTGAAACTTTACAGTGGGTCTTTATATGTGGTACCGTACAACCATAAATTTCAAGGTATTTTATGGTGATTTCACGACTGACCGATACAAAGTTGCTCATAGCTATAAATAAGAAAATACATGACTTTTAAATTTTTGACAATAAAACCTTTAAAGTATGGCATGTTTTTGTATATGTATTTGTTTGCAGGCACAAGAGATTTGGAACAGGATAAAATACTTAGTTTTATTTAGGGTTTGAAAGTATATTTTTGTCTCACTTTTATTCTATGTGTAAATTATTTTCTCCTGCCCTTCCATTTTACAGTCAGGCAGTATTTTTGTGCCTTGGTCCGGTAGATAAAACAATTTTGTTTAATACCTCAAAAAGTTAACTACATGGAAACTGACAGAGAGGCATAGTGATTTCAACAGATCAAGATATTGCAGGTGTTAAAAGTTTTTTGCTTATGCAACTTATGTGCATCTTTTTAACCGAGTTATTGTCATTTTGCATACTTTTGTTGTTTTAGTCTTTTCAATATAAGATATGGAAAAGAAACCATCTTTCTCAGAAACTTTGCACTGATGATGAATCAAGTCAAACCAAATTTATAAATATGTTAAATGCCTGCTATGACAACCAGTGATTTCAGCTAATTTTCTATAATCAGGACATAATCAACTGTAAGTAAATGTAGTCATGTTGATGTAATAGGCAATATCCCTGACTTTTTTTTAACTTAATAAAATATTGTAAATAGGGTGTTCTGTAAAATATTTAGAAAATAATATACAGCTCATGCAGTTGATTTAAAAGTTATGAATACTCAGGGTTTCAGATTTAAAGATTTATGTAGTTGTTTTTTGTCTTTCCTCTTCTGCCTGGTGGGAGTCTTGCTTTGAATTTGAGAATCTGATTAGAGTAATGGCAAAGAGGCATTCTGATCTCAAAGACTTGGAGCTCATCAACAAACATAAATTGTCAGTTTTTAAAAAAAAATTGAGCATTTTCTTGAATTTTTTTTAAATTAATTAAATATATAATAATATAAACCACAAGAGTGAGTTGGGTCCACTTCCAACAAAAGGAAACTTGCTTCAGTCAAAATGTAAAATGTTAGGCATTAGAAACAGGGCCTTTTTTACTTCCTAGGCACATCCTTAGAGGTTGGAAAATTTCAATGCAACATCTGATATAAGATGTAAAAATCCAGACAGCATACTGTAGAAGATTCGTAGCAGTAATTCAAACTCCACCAAACCGTACAGTAAAATCAGTGGAGCTAATGTATTATAAAGGAGCTTTGCAACTGCTTATATATAAACCAGCGGGATGGAGATGCTATTTTGCTGAAGCTGCACCATGTGTTTCATTCAGAACTTAAACTTCAAAGATTTGAAAATAAAAAAAAACATATTAACCCTCTAAATGTTTTTTTTTTCCTTTCAGCTGATTAAAGTCACTTCTTACAATGCAGAAGACTGCTTTGATGTTCTCCAAACAAAACAAAAAAAACGAATATCATGTCCTTCTGTGCCTGATTTTCCTTTAATCTCCCACCATTAGTGTGGTCCGTCTTTAGCCTTTTTTTCATCTTTTTCTTTACTTCTCTTACTAGACGAACCTCAATTTCTCTTTTGCCTGGCTTCCAAAATGAGGCACGGTAACAAGGAGAATTGCTGCATGACGTCACACTCAAGCTTAGTACGAAAACTAAAAAAAAACACACAAAAAAAAACACATCCACACACTGTGCCAGTCAGATTAGGAACTCCAGTTATTCATCAGACGGCTTCCTCTTCCATTTGCCCATTTACTCACTGACACACTCTATGCTCCTTCAAGAAATTCTGCTTAGAAAAACGAGTCAGCAGAATAAGCTGTCATGCAGGGTTATGCAGAGGCTGACGCATGTTTACGTACACACTCGCAGGCTATAGTACTGCGTCGTCTTTAGGCAGCTTATTCTGTTACAATGACCAACTCCTCTTTCCACTGCTGTATCTTTCATAACAGACAGAGAGAGATGTGGTCATCCAGAGTCCCCTCTGTCTCCGGAGAGCCCTGAGAAAATAACAAATTATGTGCAAAAATGCCTTTTAAAGGGACAAATTGTGATGGGAAAAAGAGAGAATATCCAATTGTCCTAAAAATTAATATGTATTTTGGAGATAAAATGCCTTATTAAAGCCAATTTTACACCTCTACCAAAAAAAAAAAAAAAAAACAGAAAAAAGTAATTAATGTCAGTGTTCTCCCATAAGTAATTATGTTTTTTTATTATTATTATATCTTCTCCTCACTTTTCCCTGTGCTGTCAAAGAAATGTTGCACAAGACATTGTATTTAGATTTGTACCATTCTGATCGCCAAACTTGCAGCAGAACCTTAGCTAAATCACAATAAAGTGAACAGTTAATAAATAATCACGTAAAACTATAAATGCTGCTTTCATAAATGAGTGTTTTTTAAATAAAGAAAGCAACATTTTCACAATTCAATGTAGTGATGTATGTATATCGTATATGTATATGTATATCGTTGATCTACACACACTGACTTAAAATGGTTCCACTTTCACTAAAGGTGACACAGGCAGTGGATTTAAAAACAAAATCCAAAAACCAATTTGCTTTGTAAGTAGGTATTGCCCTTGAAAAAAGTGTCAAAGCACAACTGAATTAGTTCGAAGTACCGGGAGGATACAAATAATAAACAGAAGATTGGAAGCAAAAGCCAACATTTTGGAATGAAGAGTAAAACAATGACGCATAACCATGACCATCTTGTTTTTTTTATTTTATTTTATTTCTTTTTGTTTTAAACATGGAGCTTTTTAGTATTATTTTTCGGTAGGAACAAGCAGATAGAGCATTATTGATGACCATGGAAACATTTTACTATTAATTTGAGTTGGAAAATCATCAATAGGAGGAAAGCAAAAATTTAAGTTAAATATTAAATTAAATACTGCCTGAAAAAAAAATTGAGACGGCTTTTAGACTCTTTCATTTGCCTTCTATATTTTGAAAAATGCAGAGGGCAAAATTGTATTAATTTACATAACTTCAATATCAAGAAATCAAGAAAAAATAAGTAAAAATAAATAAGTTCACATTCTTTTAAGGTTGTTATCATTTAGCAATTTTGTTGTTAAATTTCGCCTTCTTTTGTGTTCACGGGAGGAAATCTTTCTTTCAAAAATTTTTTCTTGGAAAAGAAACAGTCTTATAACGGACAATATTTAAAATATCTGAAAGTACGTATTTGGTTATATTTAGAATAATTTAATAAGTTCTGATAGAGACCTATTTTCATCTTGACTTTCAGGCCAATTTGGAAACTGACATTTAAAAGGCAATTAAAATCTCTCTCTCGGAAAGAACTGCAAAGTGACAGCACTTGAAATTGTTAGATGACTAGACTAATCAGCACTATAAATGGGTTCAGGTCCTCAAACAACCTCTTCAGAACTGAGATAGACAGTTGAGTTATTAAGATGAACGACAACCAGGAATGGACACACACGCACACGCCTGCACGCCCACCTACATCACGCACACACTCAGGAGATGAGTGGGGGCAGAGATAACAATGAGAGGGTGAGAGGGTTAATAACCGTCTCCATCACAAGGTTGCACTTGTTTATGCATGTACACACAGGGACGAGAGCACACACAGGAGGATGCACTCTTAGGTCAGCCTGATGAAATTGCACATGATAGATTGATGAGGCAACTGACAGGACACATCTTGTCGTGTTGCTGTCTCTTTATGTCATACATGAGTGTGTGTCACAGTGGGACCGAGACGAAGAAACGTAGTGACGGAGAGACTCAGAGGACGGGGCGTTGGAGATTAAGGTGAGAGGAAAAAGACGACGGGGGTAAGAAAAAGAGAGAGGAAGCAGATATGGAGAGAATGATACCGTTTTAGCCAGGAGGGCACCTCTTTGTCTTCCTAATGGAGCCATTACCTACGGGTGTTTGACCCCTGAGGGTCACCCTTGTGCGCACTAACAGACACTGATTATCGTATGAGTAGAAGTGCCAAGAGCTGACAGACATTTACAATGCTGTGTAACTTTTATTCTATTAGCAGAATTGTTGCTTAATAATATCAGTCTTTTCATTTTCACATAATTTCTGTGTAATTCTTTCAACCATTCTCTTGTTTTTTGAAAGAAAAAAAAACTCATAAGGCATAAAGATAAAGCCATATGAGCTTCCTATTTATTTATTTACTCTCCAATGAAAATCCAACATCAACTCATTTGTTGTCATCGCTCTTCTGTCTCACCTTCATCATTTTCCATTTGATTTGCCACACATCCCTTCTCATAGCAGTCCCCGCTGCTTAATTTAAATTGAAAGTGACCTTTTTGTGAGAAGAGGATGCACATGCGCTGACAAAGTGTGATGAAACCGACTTTCGCTTCAGAAAGTCCAGTTTCACTTTTATGCAACATTGTGTGCGCATATCTGTCTGTCGCTACAGGGCACAAAACACAATAACATTTTTTTCCTTTGAGGCTTTTCATTTGCTTTTTGTCCATTGGGAGCAAATTAGCCATAATGCAGAATCTAACATAAACTCACTGACCACAGAAATAACAGCAATAACAATTTCATCTGAACATTAAAATGAAAAGTAGGACATTGGACATAAAATTGTTCAATTTGAACATTGCTGCTGGCTCTTCATACACTTCCAAGCAAAAACAAATAGCACTGAAAAATGCAGAGACCCCTCTTCTGGGTATACTGAGGTCCAACTGAAAACCTTTGGCAATACTTTAAAATTTATGTGTAAGTGCACAGAGAAAACTATTTTACAAGACACTATTGGGTAAAACTCATAATAAATGGGTGAATCCATTCTAAATTTACAAAATGGAAAGTATATTCACTTATATTAATATCTGTAAATATGTGTTCTCCAGGGTAAATCCAAAAACTACAAATTAAGATGCAATATTATAATCGAGCATTTGACTTTAAGGATTTAACCATCTTCGGCCTAACATTCAAGAGTTTATTGAACGTAGTTCCTGATTGTGGAAACGCAGACCTGTTACCACAGCTTGCGAAAAATGTGTTATACTGCTAAATAAGAACAACCAGGTCTAATGAGGACTTTTCAGCCATCTTTAAGCGCACTAACGAATAGTGAGAAAGCTGTGAGCCTTTTTAAAAAAATATTTCTCTCATTGTCGGCATCCTGACAGGGCCTAACTGAAGAAAACAAAAAACTCAGACGTGGAGGATCAACTACTTTGTGTATATGATCAGAATTGTGTTTTCATACTACAATGGCAAAGTGTTAGCTAGAGTGCTGTAGGTGGGAGAGCAAAGCAGAGAAGAAGATGAATGGTGAGATAAGAGGACGGTGAGTGAAGGAAGAGACAGACTATGCTTGAGAGTATCATTCACCAATTTGCCTCAGTGGATTGGGAATGTGTGTTAAGAGTCAATCTTCTGGTCTGCCAGGATGACTGCGTGTCACACAGCAGGTTTTGAGTGTCTTGAGAACAAACTGAGCTGAATTAGATTGTAAATTGGACGGGTGGGATTGAACATGTTGCTGACAGACTTTATCATCTGGCTCTATCGTTTCTCACAGCCTCCGCTCTCAGAAAGCAACAATGACAACCCCGATGTTACTGCGTCCGAGTCCTTCAATATAGGACAAAGCAGGGATAGAAAGGACTAAGGACAGTGGCAGACACAGAACTTTATAGAACTTTTCTGATGAGGAATAGAGGAGCGAGAAGGTGAAGCCTCAAGGCACCGGCTGACTTCGATAGCTTTTTCTCCCATTCTCAGCCCATTGCTGCCACTCAATTAAATTCTGATCAATGGAAAAGCCTCATTATCCCTACTGCCTGCAATGCTGTGGAATTGATCTTTCTCCCAGTGGACCAGCAATACAATGTGTTATTACAAAGCTCTGGTCAGGATGACCGGTCTTCCCCAGTGCAGGACGTGTACCATAAGAAGGAGCACCGCTTCAATTCCGCAAAGAAATAAAGTTCTTCACTGCAGACGAAAATATTCTTACGAAATTGTTTAATTAAAGGCTACTTATTACACAAAATTGTCTTTTTGCACCTGTTTGTGTGTCCATTGTGGTCTTTATTTCTTCTAGAAGCAGTCCAAGCACTAAAACAAAAAAGAAAACACCCTGCAGCTTTTTGGAGACACCTAAATAATTTGCTGGTGTCTATAAAATGAGCCATTTTCAAAAGTCTCCCAGTTGTTAAGTTACAATTGGCAGGCACCTACAAACACACAAATTTGAACAATCTAAGCTGAATCCTTTTGGTACCCCTGAGCTGTAGTTAAAGCTCTTCCCGAATCACCAAGCTCCTCTATAGCGCAGAATCTCATTTCAACATCTCTTAACCAGTTTTTTTCCCCAACCACAAGATAGCGGTCCACCCCCTTTTTGGTTGGACATATTTAGTTCAACATTTTCCCAGCTGTTAGAAAACTTATATCATATTTGGGAGTGCTGTCTAGCATCCAACGTTATTGTTCAAATAACCGAAGGTATGAACTTGCCATTTGTCACCTCCAGTATGCAAAGTTTAGCCAGCTGGCAAAAACTGAAAAGAAGGTGAGTGCACGCCCACGCACCCCTGCACGCACGCGCACCCCCACACATGCCTCCCCACATATTCACCAAATCATGTTGACGTACAAGAGATGTTAGTGAGGGCAAAGAAAGAAAAAATTGGGTTCTCTTTGACAGATTCAAGGACAGAAGTGTCCAAGGGAAGGCTTGTTTAGAAACCACCTACCGTCGACCCCCAAGGAGGCCGACAGATGATAAGCCACAGGGACGGGAGTGCCTAGCAACTTGATGAAACACACAAAGCCACACTGCATTTTAAAGAATGTGACTTCTAGCTGATGGGGGTTGGAGAGCATAAAAACTATTTACCTCCATTAATACAAACCCAAAAGGTTTTATGTGTGTGCCATTGTCTTTTAAATGCTCACACACATACAAAGATACAAGTGATTCTAAAATGCTGTAGCAAGCACAAACAGGAACAGTAAGCACACATAAGGGGGGGAATGAACAGAAATGTCGCCCAATCATATATGCACTTGTGCTATTTTTGAAAATGACAAAATTGAAGAGTGTGGAGGAGAATATCAGAGTTTTAAAAAGGGAAGGAAAAAGAAAAACATATTAGTAAAAATAAAAAACTGAATTTAGCCATAACCCATAGTCCACAGCACACAAATAACATACAATAATCCCAGAGAGGTACAACATATTTAAAGTTCTTACAAATAACTAAAATATATATTTTATTTTAATAAAAACAAACTTACATTTTTGTCAACACCTAACAAGGATAATAGCAACAAACTAAAATATATGAAATAAAACAACAATTGGTCCTTTTTTACATTTATTTGGTGTTGTAAAATACTTTGTTTCTAATCATCTTTATCATAATTAATATTTCTTGCTCAAATGGTAGACACTGAAGGTGAGACAAAGATGGCTGTACCTCATTTCAGACAGAATACTCGTTCGTAAATCCAAGCAACCGTTTTCATTTTCTTTTCTTTCTTTATATCACTTTTTAATGTTGGCATGCAGTCATATTAAGTCATAAGACTGTTAGTAACTTTTAATAACTTAATTATGTAATAAATCTAACATATAACGCACTGAAAAACAAGTTGATACAGGTAGTACTTCTGCCTTTCTGAAGGGGGCATGTGTGAGCCCATGGACTGATGCCATGCTGAAGATGAGTAAAGTGCACTGCATCATGAGTTTGGACACCTAAGCTTACAAACTTGCAAAACAGGGGTTTCAGTTTAAAGTCAAAATGAAATGGCATTACTTAAAACATTTTAGACTTTGTGATAGAAAAAAATTATTCCATTCTTTTTCAATGTGTGATATCCTAAACTTGCACAGTTTTTCTTCGCACTCAGGAAGTGGTACTGAGTATCCTACTGCAATGCATGAAGCACACATTTTTCAACGTGGATATTTTTTTTATGACTATTTTTTATCAAAAAATTTGGATGACATTTGGTTGTTCAGATGGACAGCCAGGCTAAGTGCTAGAATGCTTGCCATTTTCAGATTCACACTGAGAAGGGCTCGCAGCTCTATGACCCTACCCTTAAAAACAAAATGACATAATTGCACAATGTCAGTATGTAAGTGCTGACATATCTTGCTGGTAGATTACCTCCCAAATACATTTTCCTCATACCATTGTATCTTATTGCTGAAGTAAGCTCTGACACTGACATTCCGTACCTCACCACAAATGAATCTCGCCGCCCATCTCTACCACCTGTCCGCTGTAGTGCCACAGGGAACCCGAATGAAGCAGGGTCAGGGATAGCATTACCCGCTCAGCTAGGATAGGCTATTTCTCCTAAAATCTCCCATGGGACGGTTGACGGAGAATAACTTGCTGTCACTTCTAAATTATTCACTCGCACTGGTGAATTGTCTTCTTTTTTTTTTCCTATTACCATTGCTCATTTTCCCTTATCTTGCAAAATGATCACAAAAATGTCTAAATGGGTAGAATTGGCTTTTTGGGTGCAGGTGATGCATTCGCTATGGTGTATGCAATTGTCTATCTTGTCAAAAAATGCTTACTACACAATTTGTCTTCACTTTCATGTAGTGAATGAAGCAGGAAAATAAAGATTCAGAAGGCTTCAACTGGATTGACTTTTTATAAATGACTGATTCTGTTTGTGACGACAAATTACAGAACCAGAATAAACTAGAATAGATGATCCAAATTTGCCTGAGGGGGTGACAGGAGAAGGTAAGTGTGTGTGACAGCCACTACTGTCTCCTCAACTAACTATATTTACTAAGACTCTAACAAGATCATGAAAGGAGATCGTGTGGCATTAAAACATGATATTTCTTGTCAAACTGAGATCTGTTTCGTAAAGTACAGTCTAGTTGGAGTAAGAGCCTAACCTAATATGATGAACACTGGAAAAGATGCTTCTTCACATCCAGCATCATAAATGCATAGAGACTCTTATTGTGAAGTAAGAACCGAGTCAACAGAGCTTTATTTTCTGGTATCATTTTGAATACCCAGTAGAAAACAACAAAAAAGTAAACCCACTTAAGTGATATGCTGACAGTGAAGGAATTGGAAAGTACAGTACTTCACAACAGGCACCTTATTTTGACAAAAAAATAAGTAAATAAATAAAAAATTGGTGCCATTATTGCTAGTTGTTACGAAGCGTTCAGAGTGTTTACTGTTCACTGCATGCAGGTTTTCAAGTAAGTTAAAAAAGAACATGGGAAAACTTTGGAAAAACAGTAATAAAATCAGTCGAAAGTCTCTTCAAAAGTTAATGAATGCTGTGTTTAACAACACATTCTAGTGATTTCGATGATTACTTGCCTTGTTAATGCCGTGAAGATAAAGAGAAGCTATTTATTCTAAGTGTGAAGCAAGGACAAGCCAAACATCTATCAAACCATCCAACTTGCTTCATCTCAGTATAATCTTTCTTCTGAATAGCCTCTGCAGTACTCCACCAGTGACCTCAAGCATATCCATAGGAGACACTTCACCAGCTTCTGCGGCAGCCAATGAATTTGAAGATAAGACAGAGGCGATGAAATACTGAGCAAGATTTGATTTGAGACCTGGGCTGTCTTGTGAAATGTTGCAGCTCTGAATGTTTATGACCAAGTTAGCGCGCTGTAACTAACTGTGCAAGAGGCCACTCTCACCATCTATGTTGCCATTTGTTTCATTTTTACTTGAGTTCTGCATCAAAGGTAGACTAACTTACAATTATCACATGCTTAAAAATGTGGTTTTATTTCAGTTTATACTTTACTGCTATAAAATAACATCAGCCTTTGCAGAGAACACATTTTTAGATCAGATTTAAAGTGAGTCATGCAGTTTGAATAATGTCTGTAATTCAATGTCCTCTTCTTTGTTCTGTATGATTTCGTTTTCTAAGCTATTAGAGATACATTGACGTGAGGGAAATATTGCACACACACACATAATTACAAAACACAGTCGCTCCGAACAGAATGCTAAACGGCCTTGCAGAGCACTGACAGCACTGCAAAGCCATCATTTATATATTTGCGTGTGTGTGTGCGGGCGTGTGTGTGTGTGTGTGTGTTTGGAAACAGTAATAAATTACAGCCCGCATATTTCAGGGAAAACACATTTACATTCTGGAGCTTTAAATCTTTTATCAAAAGCTTAAAAAGACTTAGCACAATGTTCCTGAATATAAGTTTTATGGATAAAGGTAAACAGAATCCACTTATTATGTCATTTTAACGACATAATATTACGTAGAATGACATCTTTTATAATAAAACTAATTTTAAAGTTTGTCAATAATTGTCCACCAATAAAACAAACACTTGATCTTGCTAATTAGGCATCTAATAATAAAGCTCTATCATATCCCAGGCATTTGACATGTGTTTCACCTCATCCCAAAGCAGAGCAAGTATCCTTCCTGAGTTTTTTTCCCCTGCAGGTCTGCTAAAATGAAGCTCTCCTGTGCACTGTCATCTGCTTTCTGTATGTTTAGTATTAGGGAGAGGGGAAGAGACAGTGATTATATAATACACATATTAATCTACTTAGCGGAGTTTGAACAAATTGAAAACGCAAATGCCTTCTGAAGTTTGACGTATTGCGTCAAACTGAATTATAATTTGGCTGAATCTTAGTTGAACTGCAATACACTGAAATGAACTGGGTTGATTTTAGTTGTAATTTCAGTGGAATGTCTTTTGTAGATATAGTTTTGATTTGGTGTTCTATGGAAGAAACATTTAAGCTTAATGTAAAAAATAAATAAATAAATAAAAAAACGTACCAATGAGAAAAACATTACCAATAAACCTGGAAGCTATGTTGTGTCTCTCCAACAACCAAAAACGTCAATGTTTGCTTCCAATTTGGAGTAAATCTTTCTACAATGAGAGAGTATTCATAAGTGGATTACACACCAGCAGGTCATTTTGTTGTCCTTACGCTGATGTAATCTTCACAACAGTGCTAATGGAACAAAATAACCAGTTGTGACTTTTAATGTCTAAAAACCATGGCAGCCATTACTCATGTTTGTAAATATGCATTTGAACTACTAGAGGTAAGGGTCAACGTCGTAACATCCAAGAAAAGAGAGGAATATGATTCACTGTAATGGAAAGCATACCAACTCTTCACATTAGTGTTCACTATCGCCAACAAATGGATAATTGGTCTCAGGTTTTACATAAGTGTAACAAGACGTGGCCTTCTCAAAACCATCAGCCTCTTTCACAGAATACTTGATTAACATACTGACAAAAAGAAAACACCCTTAAAACTGCCTCGGGTCACTCATAAATCACCTACACTAGTTAGGCCCTATACTACTCAGTTGTAATGTTTTACTTAGTCTGGATCTCTGAATCAACGGGGTCTTAGTGGGGACAATTGGAAAATGTCAAACCTTGCCATTTCCCAATGTCCACCCTCTTGAACTTGTGGTTTTATAAGCCATCCAACATCACTATGACACACCTTTAGGTCGTAAAGCCGGCTAACCCTTAGAGAAGTCAACTATTACTGGACTGTGCTATCTCTCGTGTGAAAGCACAGAAAGACTGATATCCTGTTTTTGCTCCTTTGCCATTCAAAAATCAAGCAAAAATGTCCAAAAGCGTCTTAAGCTCCAGTTTAAAATATTTGAATTTAGTATGTACATCTTTTTGATGGTTAAAACATTTACTGAAATTAGTAGATGCAGTAGAAGATTGCAACGGTCCAGTCAAAATCAAAACTTTAATGTAGCTGAGACCTAAAAAATTGAATAAATGCCAATAAAATTTGGATGTCTTCTAAAGAAAAGTGAGAAAAAATGTTTTGGAGGGATTTAAAGGCATGACAACAGGTGACTTCAGGTCACTACTGCTACTACTAAAAGGTAATCCATCTGGGAGTCTAGCTGCTGTTTTACAAGCTATTGTCTTTGGGGTTGGTTTTGTGACATAAATAACAGTATAACATGTAGCAATTCTGATTTTCTGACAAATTTTTAGGACCTAATGTAAACCAGAGAGCTGCCTAATTGACTTTCGCTGCAAAGGAGATAGAATTTCTAAAGGTTTGTTCTACCTTTTGTGTTTTTTGTGTGTGCCAAGAGCCATATTGTATTCAGTGAGATAGATTAATATATTTCTCTTGTGATTGTGCACATTCTGTTAAGGTGCATTTCTCGGTGGGTGCCCTCTCTTCCTTGTCAAGGTTGAACTGGACCAGCATCTCAAACATGCACAGACCGCGCACTTTTAAGCCAACAAAAAAACTCTTTATCCATTTACACCCACACGCTTGAGCCAGTTCACAAAAACTATGCAGGCAAACACGCGAAAACTCACCTCATCATGACTCCTTATCAAACCACTGAATGGAGCCATTGAAAAGTCAGTGATTTCGATTTATTAAAACCATTTAATAACAAGCCTTGGTCTCTTTCTGTCCTCAGAGGAGCTTCGGCATTCAGACGCTGAATAACAGGGTCGTCTAGGCGGAATGAGGGCTTATTGTGCAGAGCCGCATAAAGGATCATTTCTTTCAAGGACATGCTTACCGGAACTATCATGAAGTGGTGTCTTACCTGGACAGCAGGAGGTTCATTCTAGGGACAAAAAGTTGGAGCTCTTAGAAATGTTTCTGGCTAAATAAAGAAATAGAGGAACACATTTTAGTGCCACAAGAAAATACTCACATGCTCACAAAGTTTAAAGTTTTTAAACTAGGTGAAACAATGACTAAAATGACTGCCTTGGGACAAGACAGCAGTTGCGTTTTTTTTGCTGTCGTTTGTTTTTCTAAAAACAATATTGCTTTACTTTCTGATTCCGACTAAATGAATGAAAATTATGAACAGATTCTGAATTGGTTCTATGAGTTTGCTTGAGTTGCTCTTTAGTCCCAAAAATTTTTTTTAATCTGACTTACAACTGCATCCTAAAGACTCCAGTGTGTAGATTATTTGTGTTAATATTTAATTTTGTTAATCATTGTGTTGATATTATTATGCCACTCTCACCTGCTGGACATTGTTAGTATGTAAAGGAATTTTTAGGACTTACTAATTTACTGAACACTACCTCACATTAAAATAGACTTTGATGAAGTGTTTGGGCTCGGAAAGGCTATATTCATATTCCCCCAGATATGCGGCCTGCAGCTCCCTCATTGCCCCACATCCAATCCCAAACTACTTTCTGCCCTACTGTAAAAACTAAATATGTTGAGCTTTGCAAATACGCATTATAATGCTGCGTGCATGAGTGCTAACAACATGGTGTACTACTATATTATGAACACATGGAGCTCTTTCAAATAGAGCAGGTGTTTGCGGGGTGGTCTAATAAATCACACCACAGATCCTGGTGTGACAGTTTACTGCTACTAGCTGCAGCCTCTTTTTGAAAATGTGAATGTAACCCCGTCTATCTATAAATAACAGGAGCGTGAGGCTAATATCCCATCCTCGCCAGAAATACTTTGGACTCACTTCCTCCCCGTCTCTCTTTTTTGTTCCATCCCCTTGCATTTTTTCTCTCTCTCTGGTGTTTCAGCAGGTAAAAAGCCTATTTCCCTGCTCCCCTAAGGGAATGCTGACCTAACTGTCGGTGCTCCCTGGAGCTCCAGCTAACTCTGCAGACCCATTTGTCAACGTTGACCCTGAAATCGTCCCTCTCCCCATCCGTTTCTGTTCATATTCCAGCCCTACCTATTTTCTTTCTTCTGGTTATTTTTAAACCCTTCCCAAGTGTCTTGCTATATGCCTTTTCTTCCACAAAAATGAGAAAGTACCAAAGGCTTCAAAGGACCAGATGAAAGGAAAAGGACAAGATGGAAAAAAAGAAAAGAGAGGGGAAAAAAAGACAGGTAACCTTCTCAAAGATATTGTCCTAAATCAGAATAAATTACATTTTAAAATAGGAACTTCTTGCTATGCTCATCAGCATTTTCATTTAACTTTGACTTGCCATATAATGTTAAAGATGTCATTCACAACAATGAAGCTAAGGCAAATTATCTCCTGACTCTGCAGTTCCCTTCAGCTCAATGGAGCATTTTAGCATCCCTCAGCAGCTTTTTTTTTTTTTTTTCAGAATCACAGGCCAAATTGCCATTGCGTCAGTTTAGTCTCAACTCTCGCAAACCTAATTTCCAGCTGCAGCTGCCAGATTTACTCAACTAAAAAGCTTTAAACCCACTTTAGAGTGTTTGGCCAGCACCAAGCTACCGATTTATGAATTTATTGGGTGATTATGAAAATCTAAGGAGAAGTTTATGAAATGAAGACATTTTCCTAGGGAGGATAAACCAAATTGCAATGTAATAAGTTGTCAGTGTTGGTCAATAATGACTGTAAATATAAAACTTCAACAAGGAAAAGTAAAAAAAAAAAGAGCTAGTTTTGTCTTTTTCAGTTCAGTGTACCTAAAAATTTCCTTTTGATTTCATGGTGGTTAACTGAATGGTCTCTACATATCTGGTTAGAGGCTGTCTGGAAGAGGCCTGGTATGGGAAATGATGACTTATCCATGACATATGCCAAACATCAACCTGAATGCAATTTATTATAAGACTGTTGGCACTGCAGTTGTTATATCCCTTAGAAATTAAAACACAGAAAAAAATACCAAAAGCAACCAAAAAAAAAATAATTATGCGCATGCATCTCCAAATTGCACATATAACTTCCCCTAGTCTTTCAGGGTTAATGCTGAAAGTCTAGAGGAAGTTGTGAGTTTACAACGCTGCAATGGAAATATAATGCAACATTACAATAATAATAGCATGATTTAAAATAAATATTAGTACATCTTTAAGAGCTTTAATAGCCTGTGATCAGTATAGAACACTATGGAAAAGTTTCACGTGTGAAAGTTTCGTAAGACCCTCAACTAGATTCAATTTGGTACAGTGCTGCACTCTTCTTCTTGTGCTGCTGATGAGGAAGAGTGCTTGAGTCTCCTTCTTTGCAGTAAGGCCAAAATTGAGGCACAGAAACTGCCTATACATGCACAGGGAAATTCTCCAATTTGACAAACTATCCTAGTACAGATGTGGCAACTATGGTGGCAGCATTATGATAGGATGATCAAGAACGCCGAAAAGAAACACCTGTGGGCTGATTCCTGAAAGTGTATCAGGGTTGTTCTTGCGTTAACACTGAAGTAAGATGAGAATGCTCCACACTACAGCAATATTCAAATTGTACTGTAAAGCCAGTGTAAATGATGCTCAACAAATTGATTTAGGGTCACAAAGTTTTGTTTTCATCAGAGCGGCCATACAATAACAGCAGGATGCAACTGAAGGACATAAAATGACTCGCACTGGCTTTTCCCAGCAAGTTCTCTATCGTACTATCAACTTAATTAAAGAGTGCTTTTAAAAATAAAATAAAATGCCCATCAGCCTGGCCCAGGTTTTTACTCAGGCCTCTTTTATTCTCATTCTCATCCGTGTCCCTTTCATCCCTGCTCCTCTGTGCTCACTCGGAAGGAGGAGAAAGCTGTTGAGTCACTCCTTCGTTGTCCCCATTCTCTTCCCGCTATCATCGAAGTCAGCTTAATCCAACAACAGCACAACGCAGAGAAGGAAGAGCTCGCCGCACTATGTTAGTTACATGATGAGACATGACACTTTAAGGACTACATATTAGGGACTCCGCAGTAAAAAAGAAGCGAGAGTGCTGCGATAAGTTGCAAAGTGACCTGAAAACCCAAAGCAGTTAAGCCTAAAAGAAAAGGGAAAAAAGAAAATCAACATGTGCAGCAAGATTTAAAGAAAGGAAATGATGAGGATGTGTTTGCTGACCCCCAAAAGTCATTAAAACGTTTTTGTAAATCATGGTGCTTTAACTTTGACAGCATGCCATAGTCTGTGCAACAGAGGGCGTATCTATCTACCTACATAAAAATACCACTGCAAATTTCTGTGAAAACAAGATGAAATAGTATAAATACTCCACAACATTTAGTTCCAGGGGGTTGAAAGTATGTCAGGTAGAAAAAAAAAGAAAAAGGACAATCCAGTTTCTTTTCAGGATTGACAAAACCTCTTGCGTTGTCTTTCATGTTAATGGACATAATGCTCCATTTGTCTTTTTTCTTTTTTCTGATGGAATGCTGTAAGAGCAAAGTGCTAGAGGTACATCAAGCAGAGAGACGAATAAACCATGAGTGCAGATAAAACATGAATAACGCCATTTTCCCAGAGAGCACCCATCCCCCCCATGATGCTTCCAGCTTGTTCCTTGCACTTGTTGTGCGATTCATCTTTTTTTTTTATTCCCCCCACCCGTCCATTCATCTATCCATCCGCGCGCCTGCCCGTTGAGACCGCTGCTTTGGAACAATTAAGGTTGACTTCATGCACCACGGGGCTTTCCATCATAATGGAAAGGCGAGTGGAACAAGAGAGAGGCTCATTGAAGGGATATTTAATTCATGTTACTCTTACTGCCTGCATTTCTACGTTGCCTGTCTTTTAGCACAGCTCACTGCCCCAAACATGGTGCAGTGCCGGCTAAGACTGCACTATTTGAAAACTAAAGGGGGAGACCGGTCCGTTTTAATGGAATTGTGCTGCTGCAGCGGAGGAGCTCTACTGTACTGCACGCAGGATGCCATGAGAATTGATGAGAGCCAAGCCAGCCCAAATCTAACACTATCGCTCGCTGCAGAAACAGAAGAGGAACGCCGCATTTCTGCATGACTCGGACTTGCATTAAAAGCCTGAATATTTCTGAGTGTGTGTGGTGTGCCTGTACTTTTTAAGTGTGAAGCAGATGAAGCAAAGGGGTTGGGGCTGGGGGGGATGGGCACAGAGAGAATACATAGGCTTAAAGGGAGGTATGGCTGGATCAAACAACCAACATATCCGTGGCTGTTTAAAGTGTGCAGTCGATTTGTGCAAAAAGTGTGCAGACAGAGGGAAGAAGAGTGCGGTTGTTGCCAAACCCTTTCGACACAGCTTCGATAAGGGCAGAAATCTCTCGCTACGATCTTCAACCGCTTAATAGCAGAAGCGATGAAAAGCGAAGGAGAGCGCGGAGATCAGAGAGATTTCGAGATTAGATGCAGATGAGAGGAAGAAGTGGGGATAGAGAAGGGCTGCAGGAAGACCTACTTTGACGGAACAAACTCGAAAGATTCTCAATAGTTGTAGCTTGCATGATTCTTTTTTTGTTTCTGTCCGTTTTTGTTCTCAGGGCGTGATGGATGGGTTAATGTTTTTGGAGAAAATACATCACCTGTTTTTTTTCTTATCCCTGAGGATTTGGAGGTCTACTTTGGCATTGCTCTTTTAATTTAATCAAACTTTGAGTAAATGCCTGTTGTCTGACCTCTGAGCTTGATGGATTGTAGTTCAAATCTCAAATCCCAAACTGGAAATATCAGAGTGGCTCCACAAAAAAAAAGCCAGCAGACTGCACCAAAAAAGGCTGTGGCGTAAAAACTATGCAGCATTAGAAGAGGTTGAAATGCTTCAATGTGAGTGCAGATACGTGCTTATCTTCCCAATGTGCTTGCTGTACCATTTCCTGCGTGCTCCAAGATTTCCAGTCAGATGAAACCACATTAGCATCCTGACAAATGAACATCTAAGCACTAAAGAAGATTACCCTTCATGTTCCAGGTATTTATCCAGAAACAAAATGCCACAGGCCTGTATGTGGACCTGGACAAAGTTTGAATGAACTTAATATATATTCAATCAAATGTAGGGATCTGATCAGATTGAATTGGAATGACCAGAATTGATTTTATCAAGATGTGGACTGAAACTAATTTTGCATAGTAGGGTAATCGAACCGGTATTTTGTAGTTTCTCCCCCCAGTCCCATCCCATCAGGAGTGAGGTCATCATAAAATTCCTGAAACTATATAAATAATTGGATGGATTTTAAACTCTATGATCTGGCTAAGAACCTTCGCTAAACTAGAATCAGATTTTTTTTTTAAAGTTTGTGTGTATAAGCCACACACGACAGATAGATGAGATTCAGTGATTTGTTTTAGACAACTAAGATTTTACTTGTGCATCCTGCCCTGACCATAAGAGGATCGGTCGCAGGCAGCCCCTTATCTTCCATTAGATATTCTGTTAGATGATTCACAGCAGTGATATTTGTCCATAACTTGTATAAAATCTGTTGACATCTGCTAAATAGTATCAGTAGGGTTGGGCGTAAAATGGTGTAAACTTTAAACCTGAAGAATCGTTCAAAATTTCTTTCTACTTCTGTACAAGCTATCATCTACCCCCTCCTATCTGATTGTTGTGGTGGATAAAATCCTCTGATTTATGTGTTATGTGCTGCAAACACATTTTTGTGTCAACAAATATGCTATTATGTCAGCGCCCCTGAGGGAACGGTGTTTAAATTCATGTGTGTGACTCAGGAGCACGAGTGACAGCAGATGGTAGTCTGGAAAAAAATGTATGAAAATACTTGTTGACATGTTTTAGCGATTAATGTAGACTAATGTAGTCATTACATTAATGACTACATTAATGTAGTCATTATTGTAATAACTACATTACATTATTGACTTTAAACTGACAAATTTAAATTTGTAAATTTAAAATATGCAGTTTAAATATCCCGAAAATTAGATTATCAAATGTATTTCTTCTTTTTCACATAGAAATGTGAATATTCATAACACAAAGATGAAAAGTGAAATTAGGGCCCATGCCAGGGACAGCCTGAGGCATAAGCAAACTTTGTGATTGCTCACAGCCTTCTGTTGGTAGGAAAGCACAAGGTGCAACTGGATTTACATACAAGTACCCTTTTAATGGTAACTTAATGGTTTCTGCTGTTGTGTTTCAGTTGGTGTCAAATTGAATGCACACTGTAACTTTACGTAAGCAGAACAAGAAAGAAACCCTGCACATAATCACTAGACTTCAACATCAGAATTACACAGGTCTTTTTGGCCATTGCATATTTAATAAATGTGTTATACTGTTATATATTGTTTTCTTATTTTATGTTCTGGCATTGCCTTACATTCGCATGGAAATAAGGCAGTCTAGTTAATTTAGTGGTGAAATGTATCCGTTATAACAGTAAGTGCAAGGTAACAACACAAAAACACAAAGATTGAGACATAATCCAATCTTAGCCAGCATTCTGATGGTTTATCCTCATAATAACACATCAGAGCGACAAAAAACTAATGAGGAAACAATGATTTCAGCCTCAAACAAGATGTCTGCTTACATGAGACAGACAGAAAGACAGATAAATAGATAGATTGATGCAGCCGTATCAATATGTGCCCAAAGTGATTAAAATCACTGCAGCAATAACTGGGAAAGAAATGAAAGTAGAGAGATTTAGTTTGGCTTAAAAGGCTGGAGAAGCAAGTCGCTGCTCAAGGATGAAACGCAAGATGAAGTGAGTAAGGAGATTAAAGACAAAAGCAAATGTCAACAGAACAGGAGTATTTTAACAAAATTAATTCATCTTTGCGTCATTTTATAATACAAGATGTTGGACTTTTTCCACTTGGATTTGTCAGTGTAATACTGAGAAAAGTGCTTTGGTATTCAATCATTAGTAGAACCTGTCGTACATCATCTAAAGTTTTCATATAGTGATATTCAGAATACAGTGAACCCTCGCTATAACGCGGTTCACCTTTCACGGCCTCGCTGCTTTGCAGAGTTTTTTGTGCAGTTTTTTTTTCACAGTGCATTGTATTCTGTGTCCTGATTGGCTAAACAGTCTCTGCGCTTCTTCTCTACCTGTGTGCCAATAACGTTACGGTATTTAAATATACGTAATACAGCAAATTTTGGTAAATGTTTTAGCCCAGAAGAAAAAAAAGAGTGACAACAACTACAGATAACTATTTTCTACTTTCGAAAAAAAAACAAGATTTTTTTGCACCACAGGCTTCAGAAAAAAAAGACACTAGAGAGCGGAGTTAGGCCACAGCGTCACAGTCAGAGGAATAGTGAAATATGAGTCACAATTTGTCCTACTGTACTTTGCATTGATGATTAAAATGATTATTTTACTGTAGATATTTGTAAGAAACCGTTATATTTGTTTAAAAAATGCTTGGGCCTGAAAACAGGTTTTGTTCTTTGGTTCAATGTAGAGTATTTAATTATGCTGTATTGTAAAAAATAATGGTAACTTTATTTTGATAGGATTTCGCCTATCACGGGTTCTTTTCGGAACGCAACCCCCGCGATAAACGAGGGTTCACTGTATTGGAAAATGAGTCCAGATGAGGCTTGATTGTCCGATTAAATGTACATTTAGAAAATAACGTTTCGGCATTAAACATACTTATTTTTTTATTAGTCTTGTGTAATACTCTTAAATGTGTTTTCATTACCATGATTCTTGAAAATCTTGAAAAATTACTTACGGTAAGTGTGCAACTAATCTGTAATTGATTTATCTTAATAATAGTGATACTATAATAAATGAACTACGTAGTGTTGTGCGTGAACACCAAAATGTTTAGAACCCCTACATAGACCTGCTGTGCTCCATGCCTGATTTTACTGTTTTCTTTTACAGGGAGAGATACATTCAACATTGCCTTTTAATGTTGAAGAGGCAATGTTCAACATTGCTTCTTCATTGTTTCTAGCAATAGCTAATTTGCAACTCCTGCCCCAGGGTAGACTTCCAGGATTAAAACAAATTTTAAAAGAACAGAGGTATCAAACATTACAACCAGTAAAGTAAAACATCAAAATGTTTTCAGATTACTACATGAATTGTAGTAATCTGCAAACAGCACTTGTTATGGCTTTCTTTTGACAGTGGCTTTCCTTTGGGCTATTTTTAGAGGTGTCAATAAACAGGGCAGGACAAAAAGATATTTCACAGTATTTCTGATTTATTTGTTAAAACAAAATTAAAACCAAGTAGTCTTTTCCTTTGTGTAATAAGTATGCATTTATTTGCATTGGTCTATACGATACAAAGAAATACAAATTCTTTGTAAAAGAATGTGAAAAATGTTCAAGAGGTGTAGAAACTTTAACAAGTTAGGAGAGTGTTTGTTGTATTCCTTGGTGCATATGTGTTGTTGCAATCTCTAACTGAGAAATCCAAACAATGGAGTTATGTAAAAGGAAAAGGAAAAGAGTGGGAATAACACTCATACTCTCAGCTAACTGCTCTATTTCCTCTACTTGCACATATTCATCCAAATCGATTCCCCGCTGAGAAGTGAGGGGCCATTTCTCATCCTCTAGACAGCTGAATCCAGCTATTGGAAACATACACACATGCAACTTGGATGCACACCCCCGCACACACACTTAAGTGTTCCTGCGCCTACAGTCCCATATTTACACAAACCCTATACTTGAAGAATACAAAGTAAAAAGAGCTAACAAGTAAAGTGCCACCATGGGATTCTCACTGCGGACAGTGTTCCTGATGTAATAGAGGATCTGACAACACCCCGGTGATGCTATTATCGTACTCTTCTCCCCTCCACAGCCAATTACAGAGACACGAAAACAAATCATCTTGGTACCCAAAACATTGATACAGTATGTGCACATAAATATAAATGCACAGTGTGAATCTGCAGTGTGGTATTCTAGTTTATTGGGCTGAAAATAGAGAAGTGACTGCATGATTTAAAGCAAAGGAAAAATAAATAAATGCCTTCAAAAGTAATTGGACAAATTATTCTATAGAATATGTAACATGAGCATCCTCTCTTGCTGTTTGTTTTGCTGTTTGACGCCACCAAGCAGCAGCAAACATCACGAAGCATGTTTGCATGAGGGTGTGTGTGTGTATGTGTGTAATAAGACCCCCACCCCCTGAGGGGTGACAACAGGGATGGATGAATAATGTCCTTTGATCACAGTAACACCACACTCCCACAAATCTACTCCATTAAAGCTAACAGTTACATCAGGTATGTGGGGCTAACTGATAAAAGAGTTTAAAATTTTACCATATCAAAAAACTTTTTTCCAACCAAAAAGCCTGCAGCCTTTTACGATGGCAACCTTTAATGGAACATGGCATAAATTCGGATAGTCGGGGATGCAGTATTCATAATCCCTGGATTGATTGTCAAATAGAAACTGGCCCTATGAATCTATAAATTACATAAACAAAGCCACACTGTGGGTACACTGTGTGTCACTGTTTAATTAGTGGAATGGAAACATTGAGAAAGAGTCATTGATGGAGGGATTCCCTTTACAACGATGTAGTCAGTCTTAATAAAAAAAAGACCTGAAGCAGAAGGGTGGTAGAGGATCTGTCAAGTGACAGCTTGTTCGTTGGTTTTAAGAAGACTGAAAAGTCACATAGTGTGGGCTAAGAATTTCAGTGACACAAAAAATAAATAAATAAACAGCGAAAGCTGTATATTTATATAATTCACTCCGCAGAATGGTGGGATGCTGGCTGTATATCACATGTGCACTAGAAAACATTTCCAGGAAAGGATCTGGGTGAATTAGGCAAAAATGTTAAAAAAAAAAAGCTAACATAAAATATTCACAGGATATGGTATGTGGTAAATTTACCACTTCACCAACGCACATAAATATTTTATACCAAAGCATTGTTATTTTGTCCCTTGGTAGCTCCATTTCATATCAGTAAACAAACCATTTTGCATCCAAATACTTAAACCGTTGTCTATTGGCTTACTTGTCACATAAGTAAAGTAATTTTAGAATTATCTGGAGAGATTGTCATAAAAAGGCTCGTGGATCAATTGATTGTATATTAGTATCTATAAACTTTTCATTACATCCTGTTTGGTTCCAATCCCCTTTTGGGCCATTTTAGGATCCCTGATCAAACCAAAATTAAATTAAAACGATCAGTTTTCACAGTAGGTGTTAAGCGTTCCTGTGGTGGATGTAATTGACACGTTCACAGTACAAGATGTCCTGCAGAGGATGGCACATTTGAATCTTGCAGAAAGATGAGTACGAAATTATGACACCACCACATAAACAGATTTTTAAATAATCACATAACATTTGAGCAGTGACTACAAAAGAGTTTTGAAAACTGCTTATTTTCTCTTCTTTTTTTTTTTCCTGCAGCTGCCAGTGGCGCTGCAGTGATACACTTTGCTTATAAATAGACTCGAACAGCAAGAAGATTCACTTGGCTGGATATTGTAAACCATTATACTTCAAATGGATGGTTTATTTTTTGTTTTCTTTTTTTAACAACACATTAGGAGCAGGGTGATTCCTTTGTTTTGTTTTTTTTTTCTCTTTCTTCCCCAAAATCCAATTTGTCTTGTAATTTACCAAATCAGCTTCTTATTGTCTCAAAATAACATGAAGCAGTAAAGGTTTGTAACCCATTTATAATGGTAGATAAAAAGTAAGAGTTGCACAGTGTGGGATCTCGTACAACAAAGACTCAGCAAAAAGCTCTTAGTGGATGCAATACAAACATCAGTTACTCTAAAAGTCTTTCTCGTCTTTTTGTAGCTGCTTTTGATTTTACATATTTCAACATTTATTGTATAAATACATCTTAGTTATAATAATTTGTTATTTACAACAAAGTTCTTTAGACAAGATGTGGCTTTGAAACCCAGACTGGGAACCACAAAGTTCCTGCTGGCCTGTACAGAAAATGCAGACATAGAAAATTGTCTTTCTACACATTTAGTGTAATTTTTTGACTTACACAATGTTTGTCACTCCACATATGCAGTCGTTTTTTTTTATTTTTAATGCTTCAGCTCACTCTTAAGTAATGAACAATGCCAAATAACATCTGTCTGCATTTAAGAATTAAAGCTGGATTTGAGATTTTTTTGCTCCCCCTGTTTTTATGTCATGGTTTAGGAATTGCACAAAACTGCCAACCCTGCCATATGGCCTTTTGCAAAGAAAGCAACACTCAATAGTGACTTCTTTCTCGAGGATAAAATAATTCCACAATTTCGTGAAGAACAAAACCAATAACACAAACATGCCTATATTCCCATGAACAAAGACAACTCTGGAGGAGGGGAGGAAGTGACACAAGGTCTTTTATTGTGTTTCGCTTGCAGAGTGCATGAACTCAAAATGAGAAGCAAACTATAAGGGGAACTTGTGCAGCCAGTTCGCAGGTGCTGCTGCTGTTGCTGTTTGTGTTTGAAACTATCTGACAACACTGGAAGCTGAGAGAGAGGTTTGTTTGTTTTTAGAGGCGAGGGACCTTCCTGTCACAGAGCACTGGCGACAGTTTGTTTCCTCTACAACAGCTGCTGCGAAGGTATGATAAAGCAGTTGCATCTGGCAGTAGCCAGAAATCTGGTAGGAGCGCAACGGTTAAGTTTTTACTGGTTTAATCTGTAGCCAGTTTTGGTGAAGCCACTGCACAAACAGGCTACTTAATACGAACGGGCGAGATTACCCATATCAACATTTCAAAGAGTTACAATTGTAAATGACAGATTTTCTTTGACTATGTGGAGCATAGAGTAGTGCTGCGATTCCCCCTCCCCACCACTTGCTGCACACTTCTGATCAACTGGCTTGTTCCCAAGCGGCTGACTAATTAACTGAGCAATTAGCATGAAGAATTAACCCACAAATATCAGCTTCTTGCAGGTCAACTTATTTTCAGATATTTTCTGTGAAACACTATTACAAATTGCTCACGGAAAACCCAACTATTCACAGATTTTTTCCCTTCATATAGCAATATCCCAAATATTTGAAAAAAAACATTTACATGGGAAGCTGAAATACTTCCCATGCTAATTGACATGCTATCAAATTGTGTTTGCAAAGCAGCCAATCTAGAAGCACTATAAATTTTTGGGGGGTCCCTAGTTGCGGGAACAATACACATAAAGGTGTATTTCATGTTTGAACAAAAAACATAGACAATTATTAGCATTTTTAGAGGAGTTATCAAGTGTTTATGAATTTTTGCTATCAGCAAGAAGGTGTGGTTCTTAACCCCCATAAATATCAGATATCAGGGGTCCTACTGTATAAGTCATTGTATAAAAAATTATATTTTTATCATAAAGTATAATGCTGATGCATATTTACTGTCTCAACATATACTTTCATGAATTCAAAACATGTTACATACAAGATTGTCCAACAGATGAATAGATATACAATAGATTTGCTGTGCTGTATACAGAAATACTGGGTAATAATAATACTTTGCTTTATTGCCTCATGTTTTTCAACACATACGAATAAATACAGAAATAAAGATTGCAGATAACCGTGGGATAACTGCAATAAAACATTTTAAAAAATAGTATTTTATCAGCATTGAGAAAAATTGTTGCTTTATATGAATTAAGTACGAACAAACCCATCATTGTATGGAATTTTGTTTCAAATGTTGGGGAAAGGACCATGGCTTGGAGACGTGATATTTTTCCTCAAGGTTGTCATAATCTCATGAAAGGCTCGTGCCTGTTTTTCAGTGCTATAAATTTTATCTGGTTTACTGGCCTACAGCTGCTGGAGAGCAAAAAGCGGTTTAATCAAAACATAGAAGCCAAGTACTCACCCTTGAGTACATGTCAAAGCTCCACAGTGCACCACATACAATATTAATTCATTTGTTTTAATTTTGTGCAGCTAATTAATAGCACATGCATAATGAAGTGCCAATTTTAGCTTGCTCCGGGGTTGAATGTTAAGGTGAGATCACTTTGTGCTACGTGTGTGCGCTAAACAGCAGCACAAAACCACTTGAACACACCACCACTTACATTTCATGGATCGCAGAGCATTTTTTTTTTTTTATTGCTTTACCCAGAGGTGAATTCATGTCTCTTTTAGGGCAAAATCAAAATGGGTACCACTCTAGTGCATTTGTGGTACAGAGGAACATTAGATGGATGAGAAGTGCTACTTACAAGAGAAAAGAAAACATGAGCGCCAGAAGAAGATGGTAGATAAAACTATCAAGGCTTGAAAAAAAAAAATGCTCATGACAAACTTCCAGCTGCTATTGCTGTCCTTTGAGCGAGTCAAAAACTATTTAACGCAAGAATTAAATGATGCCAGTCAACAAACCACCCTCACCATTCCACCTGCAGAATAAATGAGAAAGCAACCCATTACAGGGCTCTGAAGATGTAGGAGAGAAAAAGAAACACGAACAAAAGAAAGCAGAGCGAGGAGATTATGAAACAATCTTTTTTGTTTGTTTGTTTTTTTCTTTTTCTTTTAAACTCATGAGGTATTAAACAGGTTGTCGGGGTGGTGCATTCCAACAAGACTGCTTAGATTGCAGTAGGGAAGGATAATTCTTCTCTTAATCAATAATGTATTCATTTCAATACAGGCAGCCGTGCATTATTCAACAAAGCCTTAGAGATGTATGGGAGGGACAAACACAAGGAAATACAGCAATATTTATCTAATTAACAAGCATGGATGCCGGAGAGAGAGGGACAGCAGGAGAAGTAAAGAAAGAAAAGAAAAATGATGCAAAGATTAATTTTCCTTTAAGAGGGGGAGCTCTCTGATCCTATTCTCATTAGATTGACGAGAAAAAAAGATCTTAACATGGAGTCGTCATCACCTGGAGGTTTTGCCCGTAAGTGATTTGTGAAGAAAAAAGATGAATGGTACTGGGTCGAACTCATCCAAAGGCACAACTAAAGTATACAAACCCTGCAAGATTTGACACAACTGTGTGCATGTGTAATCCGTAATAGACAAATACGCTGAGGGTCTTACAAGGCAGAATAATTGAGGGTGAGTCTCTCTTCATAATTCACATAAGGATTAGGGAAAATGCGCACCAAGAAGGCATTAGAAGCCTCCGTTGCCTCAGTGGGTAGCTGTATAAACGTTAACCCACAGGCGGTGAGAAGTTGATAAAAATGTCAGGGAGAGTAAAAAATAAATCCATATCCTTAGGTGAAAATGTTTTCATTTTTGTGAACATATGTGAAATACTTAATGCTTTGATCTGTTTTTTTTTTTTTTTTGTAAATATATGATTAAGGAAATTAGATCAAAAAACATCCTTAGTCTTTTAGTAACTGGTTTCCACAAAATGAAATTAAATACACCCTTAAAAGTAGCTGAAAACAACCTTTTTTGTGTGATAGCACAGACAAAATATGGTCCAATCTGAATTGAATGAGTTTGATCCATCATACTGAGTTAGATTCTCAACACAGATATGTTAAAGTGACCAATGGTGGACTAATGGCGATGTTTTAAAATTAAAAGTCTAGTGGGATCTAAAAAAAATCAGGTGTAGCAAAAATTGTTCAAATTGGAAGAAATACAACAATTCAATATTTTTTTTTTTTCCATTAAGTAAAGGTGCCGCATCGAAACACTAAAAGCTACATTTTGTTTTATACCCAAGTTGGGATTGAAAAGTCTATTTGCCATAGGATGTTAATTCACACGCAGCTTCTGAATGGTTTGTTAAGTTGGAGCTAATTGACCCAGATATGAAGTCAATGGTAACGACTAGAACAACAAGCTATTTGCATGCCCAGGCACTGATATCCCTACCAGCAGTGAAGGTTTATAAGCCTCAAGTGAAAGAAATGAACAATAATGGAGAATAAAATAAATTTTTATGCTTTCCCTTGGGTCAGGCACTAAATGTGCAGGTCTGTGGCCCAGTGGGAGGGGACCAAGGCACTGAGACTAATGTTTCCAATTAGTAGTAGTAATTACAGTAATAGTGCTAACTGCTAACAATGAATGCTAAGGAGAAACTTAAAATGTAAACATCCTCATTTTGTCTTTGTTCTAGATCAGTACAGATGTGTTTCATAGCAACAGCTCTCTCACTCACAGACTGTTTTGTCACCTCTGCTTCTGAAATGAATAATTAATGACCACTTATTGTAAGATAATGCCAAAGAAATACTTTGTAAGCTGTTGGTAACACTTAAAAAGAAATTGGAATCTGCCAAAATTGTTTGGTCAATGATTTTACAAAAAAAAAACAAAAAACAAAAAAGACAGGAATTGGAAATTGGCCACAAATCTGTAGCTGCATGTCCAGCTAAAACTATCTTCAGCTCAACATAACATCAGTTTTAACAACTTAAATCCAGCATTTATGTTAAAAACATGTTAAAAGGTGTTTTTTTTCTGCATATGAGGCCTGATAAATTTCAAATTTAACCAAACCTACTTTTCCTGCCTTGACCAAATGACCATTCTGTACTCACTAATTAAAGTTGAATTTAAAGAAAAGAAATCCAAACAGGCTTTTAATACATTTTTTTAACTCAATGCTGGCTTATTTTATGTAATGTTGATTATTTTTTTTATCAAATATGGCCAAGGGAATGACTGCTGACACTTTTTTTATGAACAAAATGAAAATGCACACAGCCAAAAATTATCCTTTAAATTTTTGACTGTGTAAAAATGTTAAAATGAATAAATAAATGAACAAATGAAGCAAGTCCATCCCTTGTCCTCAGAAGTAATAGAAAAAGGGAGTGCATGTGTGCTCCTGAAGTACTTGGGAGTAAAGCAGGTGCCATTCAGTACATTCAGTAATCCCTTTTCCACTCAACATCACCCCTGGTCACAATAAGGGATTATCCCTCACCCCTTCGTCTCTCTGTTTCCCCTCTCCACCTCCTTTATTTTACACCACCTCCTTCTTCCTCCTCTGCCGCCCCTTCAAACTTATCTCCTTCTCTCCTTAATGCTCCCTACCTCTCACAGACAGATGCCACATGTGCCATTACGGGATCAATAAACCATTACCGTGGAATCTGTAAAGAACATTTGTATTTACTTTAAACAAATGAAGAAATGTCCACACTAGCCTCTAGAAATGTTACAGGGAAGCATGGTTTTGGAATTTCTGTGACAGCTTCAGCGTCACTGCATACTTTTTGAAGGAGGGTGCTCTTAATGTGAGTGCAGCTTCACAATTATGACATTCTTTAATATGGGGATATTGAGTGAGAAGGAATGTAAATTAAGAGATCTTCAGAAGAACAGTATACTTATGATAAAACCCCTGGAGCAGAGAGTGAGATTTGGAGGAACTATACTGCAATGAGACATGAGTCAAAATCCAAACATGTTGATTTAGGGGATTTTGTTGTCAGTAATTACACAACCACCATTTTTACTGTTAAACTAACAACAACATGTTGATATTTTGAACGATTTCGAGTATAATTACACCATAATTAATCCAATTACGGTTTCAAAGTCACTTTTTAAAAATGTTGTGTAGGAAAAAAAAAAAATTTTTCACAGAACAACTTCTACCCTACTCTGTTGCCCACAATAATAATAAAAAAATGTTACAGTAGCTAAAACGACCGTGGTCAGCAGCTGGTAGTGTCTGTGTTCCTGCTTGCAAACAGAAAGCATGCAGACACGTGTCACTTGCAGACAGTCCCAGTTGTGACAGGTCGTACATGTTCCAACTCTGTCCAAACAAACAATATGTTCACTGGCAAAGTACCAAGAGGAGAGGAGGTGGGGGGTGCTGTCATGCCCAGCTAAGGATAGTTGTTTGTGAATTGCTCTATGCACTACAGTGCATGCTCAGTAGACAAAGGTCCTTTTAATGAGAATGCTGAATGTGCCATTGATCAGCTGCTCAGAGCATAAAGTGCTCAGTACCTGTTGCTGCATACTGCCACTCAGCTGGCTAAAATATCTCACTTCAAAACTGATAAATTTGGTTGTTTATAAGTATTACCTAATATGCCAGGGGGTGTTTCGTGTGTCATTTTGCACTCGACAATGATACGTCTCATATCCACTTTGAAGACAGATGATTTAAAGTAATCTTAAAACGTTCTAGTCAAAATCTGCTGTAATAAAATTTGACCTTATTTTTTTTAATGAGCAATATCTAACTGTAAAATATTAGTGATTTTGGTTTGATTAGGGATCATATTGTGTCATACTGCAAAACAATCAATTGTTCCAAAGAGGGTTCAGAACCAAAGTAAATAGAAAATGGTTGTGATGTAAAGAGTATTGAGAAACTAACATCAAATTATTAAATAAAATATGCATTTGAGCCTTTCTGTGATTATGTCTCTATAAAATTAAAATAGTTTATGACAAATAACAATAAAGTGACATACAAAGGTTTCACACGTTAAGCTATCATTTTCTTTTTTTTGTTATTCTTAAATTGAAAAACAATTACCCATTTTTTATGGTTTCTTTCAGTTTACTCAAATCAAGTCTATCTGCCCTACTTTTACTTTTTTATTTTATTTTATGTATTTATTTATTTATTTATTTTAATTGAAAACATAACAAGTGTAATTTTAACACTTCATGATGAATTCTCTTAGAAACCTTATTTCACATTCTGGAAAAATATATTTCAAGTTCAGGTTCATTCTAAATGTGGCAGTGATGAATTAAAAGATCTCATCACTGCATGAATCCACACAATCACAGGCTGCTCATTCTTTTCCCTTTTTAGGTTCAACTTGATTGGCAGGCCAGCAAGCATTGCTTATTCAAATGAGGGGACCAATCAAGCATCTTTTACCTCTACTGAGGAGATTTTTGCATGGTGAAAGGGGATTTATGATATTAGACCTCATTGAACTATGTAGCTGATGTACGCCACAGGCAACACCCTCTATTTTTATCATTTTTCTTAGGGACCACTTTCTTTTTTTTGAGCCTGTACACCAGTTGTTGTCAAATTCTTCACCACTCCAAAATGTTTCTTCTGAATCTTTTACTTATCCTCATCTATCCTGTTTCCATTGCTCACATCATTTCAGCTGTCACAATCTGATTTGTTCCTTTCTCTGTCTTCTTTCCCTAGATACAGAGTGCACTTGTATTTTCTTGAGTTACAGCTAACCGAAAATGGGCTCTCTTCAGGAAGTAAGAGATTTTCTGCTCCCCAGAGTTCTGACATTCAATTATGAAAAGCAAGACATTTTACCAAGTCATTCGCAAATGAGCAACACAAATTCACCCATGCCATGTAAGGACTCAACATTCACTCATTGCCACATCTCTAAATCCAGTCAGTGCCACATACCTTGTCAGCCATGATCATGGACGAGCCTCCATGGATGCCCAAAATGGGTATGAGTGTCTGTGAGGAAATAAAATCCAAAATCTGGGCAATGGCCTCTTGGTCAGTGCCATCCCCAAACACCACGCCATGGATCTTGGTCCCTGACATCAGGTCACACATGTGGGTGATGATGCTTTTGGGGTCGGTCTTGTTGACCAGCAGTGTGACCACGTTGACGTCAATAGGGTCCTCTTTGCTCCACAGCGCCCGAATGTCCTGGTCTGAGATGTAGCGCGTGCACCCCAGGATCACAGCGATGTTCAGAACCGGCACTTTATCCGAACCACCACCCGCCCGCTGCTTCTGCGCTGCTACGGGGTCCACCATGGCCGTCACCGCCACCAGAAGGGCCAGGGAGAGCAGCGCACTTTCACCTCCACCGCGACGATTGGTGCTCCTTCTACTCCTTTTGCTGCCGAGGGACATGGTGCTAAACCACTTCATCCCCTGCATGGAGAGGGGATAATGGGACCAGATGTAGACAGATCAAGGAGTGAGGAAAAAAGTGTGGCAAGATGGTGGTGAGAAAAAGCAGAAGAGATAAATTGTTAATGCGCAGCTCATTTAGCCCACACATTGAAGTAGCAACTTTTTTTTTTTTCATATTCAGTTTCTTCTCTGTGAGTTTATTGAAAATCAAAACCTTGCGGGGAGGGAGATGGCCTTGGGAGGATGTTGAGGAGGGGTGAGAGGAAGAGAAGATGACTAACAAGTTTACACTTTATGGTCACGACTGCTGGGATCAGATGATTATGGTACAATCTGTGCTTGCTGAAGAAATAAAGAAGACTTTTAAAGAACTCACATTTTTGTCTTAATTTTGCTACTTTACAAAATATTAAAACACAAGGAACTGATTCATTGGATGATGATTTCATGCTTAATAGTTGAATTAACTATATTTTTCTTGCAAAGTTTTGTTAAGATTTCGGCTGAATGCATTAAATGTACGGTCATATTCGACAAATTAGAATATTATTGAAAAGTTGGCTTATTTCAGCAAATTATATTCACACGTTCTATGGCCTAAATAACAAATTGATGTTTTAAAGCCTTCATTTCTGTTAATTGTGAGGATTTCTTGCTTACAATTAATAAAAAACAACAGCAAAAATACATTTAAGATTAGAATGTATCAGCCCAATAAAACCAACATCATTTTTATTATACAACTGTGGGCTTCATGGAAAGTATGTTTAATTCCTGCGTGAAGGTTGATGTTTTGATGAACCTCATCTGAATGCATATTCTAATTTATCAAATGTGATTGTAGTAAAGCTAAAATGAACTTCAAACAGTAATTAATCATGTATCAAAATTTTTATTTTCCGTTTCAAAGTATCAATGATCCTCATAATTCAGTTGCATTGCTTTGTAGCTGCTCTTTTTTATACTTTCTCAGAAATTAAACTGTGCAGGAAAGTTATTAAGATCAAACATTTCTGTTCTACTAACAAGTTAGTTTTATACATGAAAAATGTTGTTTAACTGTAAAGGACCTCTAACCATCTGTGGTCTCACACCAAAAAACATCTATAAACAATTACAATGGGACAAACAAGTGGGCTCTGAAGCCTGCACCAATGTTTTTAAATGATAGTCGCATCTAGATCCTAAAAACATTGACTCATTAATGCTAAACCCCTACTATTTTCTAACACTGGCCTTTCAAGATCATTAATAAAGCTATGTTTATGCACGTCACTAATTATTGCCGTGGCCAGTGTGCCATAGCATCAGTTCAAAGGGACACCTCCTGAGCTGCAACAGTGCTGCATGCCTGGAGAATGGGAGCTTGCTGAAATTATACAATGTGTGATGCAGCTGTCAGACACACATACAGATTAGTTTATGTCAGAAGCACATTGTATTGGAGAACATTGCATGAAAGAGAAATAGAGGCGAGTAGTAAATTTCAAATTCATATCACACGTTCTCGGTATTGTAACAAGTTTGCAAAGGTTGCCTGTTGCTCCAACAAAAGTAGGTTTAATTGAGCTCCTCAAGCTAAAACACCAGGGTATCAGTTTGGTTTTTGATGCAGACTGGGATAACCTTTAGTGATATATGGAGGATGCTGTGTAGCTAATTGCTGGTGAGGTAACCAACTGACAAAGAAAACTAAGTGGGGAAGTTTTGGGGAGAAGAATTACAATCCAGGCCAGGCCAACTTGATTTGTTACGGCCAGAAGCATATTCGAAGGCAAGAGGCTGTGGTATTTCAGTACAGGCACCATAGCCTTTAATCCAACAGGACTTTTGAACAGGGTAACAGCAGACATCATTTTTACAGCTATTACAGACAAAAAAATGTTGAGTCTGTTGGGAGTCCTAATGCAACCTAGCTAAAAAAACCCAAGGCAATATAGCCATATAAGTTGGTTACCATAGAAACCAACTTCTACCTTGGATGCAGGATGGAGAAACAGGTAAATACAATTTCACTGAAATCCCCAGGAAACATTTTCTAATTTATTTGAATATGACTAATTACTTTTTACATGTTAAGTTACACGGGAATCCTAATCTTGCTTCTCCGGTGCAGTACTTCGCTGCCTGCCTTGGCACATAGTCGACTGAGGCATTGGGATGGAGTTTCACAGCTGTAAAGTTGTGACAGTCAAAAATTATAGATAAGGTAAACTGGGTATATCACTTGCAAATAAAATGCAAATTGACCTCACTTTCTCTACAACTTCTCTTCTCATATAGAAAGTACTCACTGGCCTCAACCTGGCTCTCTGAGAGCATAAAAAATGATGAAATGTCATAAGACGAATGAGCAGGTGTGTTGACACGGGGAGCGTGAGTCAAATCCCAATGACATGGAACGTATGGTCACACAGTGAGCCCATGCATACGCTTGATAATTTACAGATTTACTGACAGAAGTGTGTGTTTTTGGATCACCAAGGAGAATGCGGGTGCGAGATTGATTTACAGGAGCTATCATTTCTCATGCCACTCTTTGAGGCAACAAAGTTTTAGGAGCAGAGATCAGCTCATGATCTCTCCTGTTTGGACTACACCAATTGTAAAGCTAGTTCTTATTTGTTGGTATTATAATCAGTAATACATTTAACTTCCTAATATGTAGTAAAGCTTTTGGTTATTTGTTTTTGTTTTGCATGAGTTTGACTAACTTTTGTACGTGTAGAACTTTAGTCAACGTTTTTAGGATGCGTCAGGTAAATTTGACAAGATGGGACTAAATAGATTTCAACCAATTGAACTGGGAAACATGAAAAAAGTGTAGACATAGTTATTGACACATGATGCAACAAAGTTATTTCAGGCACAAAAGACTAACTCATGATTTGTTTTCAAAATAGCAAATGCTTAAAGTAAAATTCTGTGGAAAATCTGACAATAGATATGGATTATTTATTGTCAGATAAATATATATATATGGGGGGGTGCGGGTGTGTGTGTATATCTCATAATGCACCACAATGTGGTCTATTATGTATTATGAGATAACATAATACCCCACATTTTAATGTTTAATTTTAAAATAAGATTCAAGAAGACATTATAAAGGGAAGATGTAATAATTGCTGTCCTTGAAGTGCATTTTTCTTTTTCCACACTCAGTGATTGTTTTAAGTAATTATGATTTCAATTACAATCAAAACCCATTTTTCATTCACTGCTCAGCCCGAGATAAACAGTTTGAGTATTACTCATCATGTCTAGTCTCAAGAGAAGACCTACAGATAGAGCTTTTTCCTCATGTTAGACTCTGCTAGTCAATTTCAGATGTCGTGATTCTTTGGCTGTCAACCTGGCACCTATTTGGCCTACTTATAGAGAGGAGCAAGTGAGTCCGTTGCTGACAAGATTATTCTTCGCCGTGAGCCGGTTTTGTCTAAAATCTGGAAAACGTTTTTTTTTTTTCTTTTTTTACTTGTCTTAACTCTGCAGCACTGCAAAAAAATTTAGGACAAAGAGTGCCCATGAAAGCCCTATACTACGGAAGAGCTATAAAGAGAAAAAGAAAAAAAAAAGAGAGAACATGCTCCACAAAAGCACATTGAGCAGTTTGTTGTCACATCACTGCCATTGTTTTTTGGCACTACAATAGAGAATGATGTTTGGCAGACAAATCTATACTACATGCAATTTGCTCTCCACACATTCATACAAACTTACATTCCCATCCTAACAAGAGGTTGAACATGCAAATAATTCGCAAACAACTCCTAAGCACCAATGGTTAGAATATGTTTCAGTAATTTATAAATTTCCATTTTATTCTTAATCTACAAGTGGAAAATAACTCATACCTACCAATTATTTTTCACTACAGCCAATCTTATCAGGTTCTGTGCAGGGCTGAGTTTCACATGCATCGATAATTCATCTACGTGATCTTTGTGTGATGATTAAAATGACTGCATTCATGGTGTCCAGATTAGTTTTTCCTGCTCTCCTCCCAAATTGAATTAAGTATGGACTAATGTACAGTACACACTTAATGGATGCATTGTACAGAGTTGAGGTCTGAATGATGGATACTGCAGATGATAAGTTTTACCAAACCACAGCCCAGAGGACACGACTATGTGTGTTTATTGTGCATACTAGAGCCTTGATATTGAATTGCTTTTCTGCTCACACTGCCTTCTCCATTACTCTACATTCATTCATCGCTGTGTCATCTATTCACTTATCTGTCCATCACTTTTATTCTTCACGTTGCTTTTATAAATTAGTCTTGCATCCACAGTCAACCATTTTATAATGTAGCGCAGAAACTTAGGATATTTTTTTTATTTTTGTTCTATGTAGGGATGTGTCAATATAAACATTTTTGATCATGTTTATATAAAGCAAAATCAATCCCAGTTAATAATATAAAAAAAATTTTAAGGACTTGTTGAAAATGTGAAAAGTCTTACTGGCACTGGAAGTTGCTGCAGTGGTGCACAGAGCATTACCTTAGTTTTCCAGCTGCATACATTTTGTTATCAATAAGATTTTATAACACTAAAATGATTTGTCTTGAGAATAAGACCATTTGTCACAGAGACAAAGGGTTACAAAGTTGTCAAACCTAGCAACTAAATTACATCACAGAGTAATTACGGTCTGCAACTTGAAGAGAATTTGGAACGAACCTTCACACTGTTATGTTTTCACAAGCAGAGCGGATACCGTTAGCTGTTTTTAATTAACCTTAAGGTTGTTTGGAGCTTAAAGTGCAAAATATGTGCTTAAGCCTCTTACAGCAAATACTAGAAAGTTGTGTCTCGGCTAATCAGCAGTTTGCTTTTTTTTAAAAAGTACATGTTTCTCAATTTGTTTCAAGAAATAAAGTCATGTGTTATCATTTTTGGCTGTTCTGGCAAATACAAGGAGATACTGGATGGCAGTGGTGGCAGTTCTATAAATTATCCAACCTGGAAATAAGTTAAATGGACAAGCTAGTCCACTAACATTAGCCACTATCTGCTGGAGACCACGGATAAAAACATCTTGAAAGAAATTAATAAATACAAAGATGTTCTGGTGCTGGTCCAAGTCCGAAATTAAGCTTTTTAGCAGTTCATTTGATGGCTTCAGACACACACTGTAAAAATAAGTCTACCCACCGACCTCAGTTTTGATTGTTTTATGGGTAAACATGTACTTTAGTCATGTAATTCAATCATTTCTTCACTTGACCCTAACAGTGATACTATGAAGAGTGCACATAATAGCACTGTGGAGTTTTTAAATGATATTTTCTTATATTAACTATGTTTCTCTTTTTTGAGTTACCTGGTTTGGGGAACTGGTTTCTTCCTGTCTAGGTAGGAGGCGTGGCCAAGTTTGAAAGCACAATGCCACCTCAGCAGGACAAACCATGTGCTTTTGAGCAAAGGGGATGTTTTAGGTTTAGTTAGCTTGTTTAGTCTTTAGGTAGTATTGGTGTTCAGTTCTGCTTCCCCTATTTTGTGTAAATGGTCTGGCTACTTTATCATATAAGTTACCTTACTGTGTCTTTGTGTTAGGTCAAAGTTCTGAGTTATTTTGTATGATTGTTTTGTGTGGTAAAGTTTCTGTAAGTCACTTTCTTGAATAGAACTATATTTAACTGACCTCTTATATTGACCCACTATATTTTGGACATTTCTTAACTTTCTTAAGACTAAATGAAAACCCACTTTCAATACATTTTTCCTGTCTCCTCTATGCCTTTACTGCTTGCTCCCTCACATCTGACAAACATCCATTTAACTTTCATTGTCGTCAGCTTGCCTAGTGTCAGAAATGTTGCATTTGATGGACAAGTTAAAAGCCTAAAGTTTACATTAGCATGGTAACTGGATATACAACAATGTCAACCATGGGAAAAAAAAAATTCTCCTATCACATGTAAACAAAAGTAATACGTTTTCAACACATGTTGCCAAAAGTTGATGCAGTGTGCTAATTACATTTTACTTCGTTGTCAAGTGAAGATGTTAGAGGCCGCTCAATGAAGGGACTTTGCCAGGAAATACGAATGAAAACAATTCGACAATATGATGTGTAGTATATCGTGTTTGCTCATCACAGTGCCAGCTGTTTCCCATTTGCACAGTATTTGCAACTGCTAAGTAGAGCTGATTTGCTTGTGACTGATTTGACAGTAATGAAAAAAAAATGGGTAATTTCCTTTCTGTTTGTGTCCTCCTGCTTTATTTATGTATTCTGACTAATGTGATTCCCAAAGTTCTGTGTCCTTCTTTGGGTTTCTTTCCCCAAAGTTTTGGTCTGAAATGAGATTCTCCATTTGATATATGCAATGTAAAATAAATTGCATGAATGCAAATGTGATGCTGAAGTGGGTTCCATTTGCTTTTGGAGGCAAAACCAACAATGTGTAAAGATACTTTTTCACTTCTCTCTGCTGGACAATCTGTTTTGTAGATTCTTTGTACGTGTGCTTCGAACAATTTTCTTTCAGCTATTTACAATCTATCTCACTTCACACTGAAGCTGTGAAAACAGATAGAAAAGTGTGCTATACTTGCATATTTAGGTATAATTAACAAAAACCTCTAAATAATTAAAGTACAAACTATACTTTTAAATATAAATCCTGATAAATCGTGGCGTTGATGTCAAATTAACGTTTTTCTCTCCTCACCATTGAACTGCGTTAAAATTGAAATTAACAACTTAATTGAAATAAAAGGGTTAAAAGAGCAGCAACCTAGTCATTTAGGAAATAAATGTAGCTGCCTTTCAACCATTCAAAACATCAGCTAATCTTACTCATCCAGGTCCTTCAAAACCAGATTTGGACCCTCAGAACTTCATCGACTAAATGTGTATCTCATTATTGCTAAGGCCCGTGTTTGTTCTGTGTGTGATAGGCTTTCACCCCAGTGAGGTCTCACGATCAAAGTACAAAAACAGGTACTATATATGTTAGGGTAACTGGAATTACTTCTATGTTTGTTCATTTATTTGCCTGTCTAGTAACAGGGAGGTGAAATGTTTGGGATCTACCCTTTATTCTGCTTGTTTCCTGCTAGAATATACTCAGACTTGGTCAATCCTGATGCCTGTATCTAAAATGTAGCTGCTTGTGTATGTCCTGATTTTGTAACCTACCTACCCACAAGCATTACATTAAGTAAAGAAAAACTGCAGATAACTTGCAACTATGATGCTACATTTTTCATGAATATTCATTCCGTCACTCATTTAAGTCCCATTCTTGCTAGATAGTGATGTCTGTAGCAACACTTACAGTTTAAGAGGAAAACTGCAATGAATATGCTGCAGCAGTGCATTCAGCTGCAACTGCTGTGTATCTCTTATGCAGGGTCACAATTTACTTTTGGCGTGACCTATCTGACTTCTTTATTCTACCCTCAAGCCTGCACTTCAGTCGTTGTCCATACCTCATCGCGACGTTTCTGTCGAGTAAAAGAGGAAACATGCCTCAGCATTTCTTTCTCGAAAGTTGAGCTACAGCTTCAGTGAAATCATGTTTAAATTGGCTCAAAGTGCGCATTTAATTCATGAGTGAGATGGAGAATTAACTTCCTCTTATATCTGATAGTGTTCTTCTGAGTCTCCAAATTCCTCCAACCATATTCTCCAAGCCATTCCTCTGCTCGGCCCCTCTCTCTCAGGCCCAAGCCATCTGCTCCATGCGCCCTGACATGTGCATGAGCGCCCATGAGAAGCCCAGTGGAAGTAATCGTCTGTTACCACTCAGGCTTCAACATGTTGTCTCCCCCAGTGCACCTACCCCTTTACCTTGCAACAAACCTTCAGTGCGTGGGCGTGTGTGTGTGTGTGTGTGTGTGTGTGTGTGTGTGTGTGTGTGTGTGTGGGCGTGTGGGGGGGTGTGGGTGTGTGTGTGTGTGAATGAGACAGAAAGGGAACAGGAGGGATTTAAAGTAAGAGAAGAAGTGAAATCACTCATACTCCCTGATATAGAATGGAAACAGAGTTGCACGCATTCTTTCTGCACCTGATGCCCAACGAATGCCTAGGCATACATGCAAATGCCGTACATATGCAGTGACTTGCAGAGGTATTGCTTGAACCTATTCACATTTAGGACATTGTTGCATTTTATTTCCTAAATTGGCATCTTTATCTTTAAATGCTTTGGATTTTATGTAGAGGTATTAGGGCTAAAGACAAATGTAGAATAAAATATCTTGAAAACCACGCTAAATGATAATGCAACGTATTGGAGGTTGTGTGTTTTGTGCCTTCTCTCATTTCTGTCCTCTGCTGTAAAGTATGTATTTCATTAGTGACCAAATCACCAGATAAAAGTAATTTTAGGCCATATTTGACCAGGAATGATGTTGATAAATTTGAATCAGAGAGAAATCTATTCTAAACACTGAACACTTTCTGCGTTTGATTTTCTGAACACTAATTTGAATACTTTTAACATCTGTAGTGTGTTTACTAAGGTTAGTAAAAAGTCTTAGTTACACCTACACTATTTATCTTACTTTAAAAAAAATCCTGTTCATCTCACAAATCCTTTCTTTCTCCAATATCCATGAGAAAAAATGTCGGGTCCTTGTTGGGCCAGAAGGTATCAACCACACAAAATTGAAAGTCTATGTATTTTTTAATTTTTTTGCCTATCCTCGTAAGCACAGACAATGAGGCTCTGAAGCCTGACCTTTACAAGTCGTGATGCAACCATTTTGAAATCAAAAACCCGGCTGGTAATGTCCTTTCCTTCTCTTTACTGCCCTTCCCTCGTCATCAATACATCCAGCGTCAAGTCGTCTCTTTGAAAGCATGACAAATGAGTTTTGTATTTAAACCTGAGAAAACCTCACTGCGTCTCTGCAACCAGATCATAGGCCCAATTTGGAGGTCTTAGCGCTTCCTCCCAGATGAGAGCCTTACTCCACTGGAAGCGCTGAAAATGTCGGTCTGTATCTGAGAGGAGCATGGCACTTTTTCCACCTCAGTTTTGGCTTAGGATTGTGGATTGATCATTCCAGCTGTTTAGTTGAAATACTTTGCGTTACAGCTAGAGCAATGACCAGACAAAGTGTGCACTACGGCTGCTATACTAATAATCTTGCTAACAATTATTTTAGGTGGTTTGCTATGTATTAGGGTTGATGTGGCCAACCCTCTAAGGATTTTAAAATCACAGGTTTAGAAGAAAGGTGATACTTGGCTTTTATTGGCAAACATTTTAAAATGATAAAAAAGTAACAATTATTCTATACTGTGTGTTAGTCTATTACAAATAAGCCCCAAAAATATACTGAAGTTTGTGGTTGTAGCATGACAAAATGTAAAAAAGCTCAAGGGATACAAAGACTTTTTGCTACAATTGTACTTTTCTCATTCATTTATTTGTTTATTTATTTATAAGTTTCTTAATTTTAGTTACTTTGACCGAGTACAGGAACCTCATATTTGAGAACATTTGAGCAAGAGATTAGTAAGAACAACAAGCTCTTATCCAACTGTGTTCTGTTACATAAGGCAGTGAAAAATCACTTAAAGTGTTTTGTCTTGGTTTAAAAGATACCTTCTCTCAGTATGAAATTAATCTTTTTGCTGGAACCATTCATCAAGCCCACAGACAAAGGTAATTTCAGATTTTATTTGGCCATGAACAAAATTGATTAATTTGAATCATATGCCTCCTCAGAACAGAAATCTCTCCCATTGCTTAGCCTCATTCTGCACTTGGTTTTTCAATGCCTTACTGTGATAATCTGCAAAAACCTCTCCAAGATCTGATTCTTTCTGATGCAGTTTTCATCTATATGTAAATAAAGGTAGAGCTAAAAAGTTATCAATCACAATCCCTGCATGACTCCTGTTTCTTTGCACACACCTTGCTTTTATCTGCAGACGTACTAGGCTGCAAAACGGTATTTAAATACTATTAGTGTATTTTTTATGTTGTTTTTCCCTCCTGCATAAACACAATACACTCTTGATGAACAGATGAACTAAAATCTGACAGTTTGGGGAGCTTCATTTTTATCCAAATTTTGATTATATACATATTGTCATTATCAGAGTCAGCCCAAAGCATAAACAAACTAACCAGGCTTACAAAAATATATTGTGTGATGTTACATATCCTATTATGTTTGAGAATTAAAATCGTATGCAGCACGTACAGTGCAATCACATAAACTGAAGAAGTCTGTGAAAACTGCTTAAAACTGCGCTGATGGCAGAAAAGAAAAAAGAAAACATTTTCCCCAAGATGATTTAAAATACGTTTCTTTTAAAGAATGAGATGCAGTTCAAGGTGCATTCTGTTAAATAATTTCCCTTTTCTGCTTAGCAAGAATTAATTTCTGAGCCAGAGAGGCCCACAAGAGAATATCTGAACCAACTAAGAGAGAGATACACATTCGCCCCAAGTATGCTATAAGTATGTGAATCATGTGAATCCAATTTAAAGAATCAACAAATAATCTAATATAATGTATGGTGGAGATTACTTTCTAGTATTTTCTGTTCATTTGAATGATTGAGGCCTAAAGCTAATAAAAACCCAATTATCAGTTTCTCAGACATTTGGAGTACTACATAAAACCAATAAACAGATTAGCTTTAGTACAGACGTCTTATGTTATGGTGAGCAAAATCATAGAGAACACTCCTGAAGGGCATAAAATTATATTGTTGAAGAAGGTAATTGATTCCAAATTCCTGCATCCAAACTTGTTAGGGGAAAGTAGAGTGGAATGAAAAAGTTTGGTAGAAAAAGCAAAAAAAAAATAAGTGTTGGACTGAGAAGATCCCTAAGCCAGATTCCAAGAATTTAAGAGTTTGGTGAAGATTCCTAAGTTAAAGGGAGTGCTTCCAGATCTATACCACAAAGATGAATCCAGGAAATAAGCTATACAAGTTGTATTCCTTGTGTTAACTCAGGGATGCTAGAAGATAGAAGTATCTTGCCTGGGCTAAGCAGAAAAGGCTGCTGCTCACTGTTCAACGTCCAAAGAGTTACTGTCAAGAGGAACAAAAGACACTGGCGTCCAACAATGCAGGGAACCTGAAGACATCTATTAATAGAACCTGTGTTTAGCAGTGCCACTAGATGATTGTTTCTATACTCTGTTGCATTTGTTGCATTGATATGTGCGGAAGTACACCGTGCATAATAATGTGCATAATACGGACAATACTTTCTGACACCTCTGCGTTAAAAATTATTGTCTTTTATTGGTGCTATGTAATCCCTAATTATCAAAATTAACATAACGACTTGAAACACATCACTGTGTGTACTGAAGATGTATATTAATATAACTTTTTCATTGTAATACTGCCAAAAACATAAAGTACACAAACCAATGCACTATATACGGGAGATATTAGTTGAGCCAGATTGATTGCCCCCAAATCATGTTCTGTTTAGGTCCTCATACACCTTCGGTTCTGTTCATTCTTTTCTAATATAGGTTTGCTTTAAAGAAGCGTGCAGCTAGCAAATTTAGTTTATTATTAAATAGGGATATTTTTTTATTTTTATTTTGTGATGGCAGCAATGCGCTTCAACAACGTGACTGCATCCCGAGAGCAGAGGGGGAGAGAGAAACTGGGGCTGAGAGGGTGGTTGCAAATTTATTTAGATCTTCCCATTTGATCCAATGAAGCCATCACAATGCAAGTGCGACCCCCAAAGGCACTGAGTGTAACTACAACTTTACCAAGACGCACGCTGGGTAGATTTTTCTTCTCTTCCTTCTTTTTTAAACGTTTATGTTAACTTTTTTTTAACTCCATCTTGCAGTGAACAACTGCAACCTGTGCTAGAAATGGAATGCAATAGCCAATAAGCGGCGTATTATGGGATGATCTCTCCACTGTTAACGGCTCATCCGGAGATGGGATGGAGAGAGAAGTTGTGCCAACCAAAAACCCTGCAATTTGTTATCCATCATTTACAAAGGAAAAATTCCCACAACGCGCAGTGTTAATTTTTATATACAATTTATCAAATCTGTTTCAGATCAGTTGTGTTTTTAAAAACAGAAAATCTAGATGTTGAATATTTTTTTTAGGAGGGGGCGGGATTCCGGTCTAACCGCGGACTTTTACGGAATCAGCTGAGTGCGCACTGCAGCAACATTATGAATTAATAGAGATTAACGCTCTCTTTTTTTTATTGTAAGCCTAAACGTCTTAATATCCAAGTTCTAATGCGGACATCTGTGCTCGCTGCCTCTGTGCTGCTGCACTTTGGGCGAGGAACGCTTTAAAAGTCACACAGTGTCCGCCGATCAACAGCGAGAAGGGATCAGAAATGGATGGAAATAAAGTACTTACAGTGTCTCCCTTCCACAGAGCTCCAAAACAGCGGTGTTAGATGACATTGCAACAGTCCACTCTCTCCCTTGAATAACCATGCAGGGGAGGGGATCACAGAATCTCTGGTAATGAATAATTCCAAGCGAGCGTCAAAAAAAAAAAAAAAAAAAAAAAGGAAAGGAAAGAAAAAAAAGATGAATGAAATCCTCTTGTTTTAACACCTCACATTGAGGTGAATAAAATCACAGTTTTTCACCTCTCTTTTTGTAATCCAATCTTCATCGCGTGTGTGAGCCTACACTGCTGATTCTCCACTGCAATCTCTGTTGGCCCCCGCGCATCGTTGTGGGGTTGGGAGAGGGGAGGAGGGGGGACTCAACTTGCCTCGGTGTGATTAGAGCGCCCTGTATCTCGTTATTCCTTGTCCCGGGAGGGGAGAGGAGACGCAGCGGGGTTGGAAGAGCTAGGCGAGCAGCCGCCGGATGCACGCGGAGACGCACAATGTACATGGGGCTATAGCTGCGTGCAGTTTGGAGGGCGCTCCAGGCAGCGAACGGGATGCGAACCGCGCGCGGGACTCGCGGTTCCTTTCTCTCCTCGCGAGTGTGTGCGCGCGAGCCGAATGCGCTCGTGTGAGTGTGTGGGGGGGGTGTGTGTGTGTGACCGCGCGCTTCTGCAGATGCAGGGGCAGCTGGATAGACGGAATGGTCGGTCTGTCTCTGCCCCGCTCTCTGCACTAAAGCTCCATCAGCAAGTCGCTCACTTTAAGATAGGAATAAGAAGAGAAGAAGACTCGAGAGGCAGTAGGGAGCGCGTGACATTTCACCGTCAGATGTAGCAACAATTCCCTCCTTTTTGACAAGAAACGACCCCCCCAGTCATGTCTTCTGGGACGCTTAAAGTCTCAACCCATGCGGAAAGCCAGAGCACAACAGAGCTAATAAGTGGCGCATAAAAATAAAATATTAAATGCAACATGAATGTCAGCTCTCCCCTTCTTTCAGCTGTGGGTGAATAACTTGACACGAGCACACATTTATGTGTGTGCACGATTTGTGACTTGAAACAAAAGGACTTAGAGGGCCAATAAATAAACAAACAGATGACGTGCAGTGTGTGAAATATTTATCGTGGTAAACCTTCAGTTCATATTTGGTGTAGCCTACTGTGTCTTACAAAACGCTTTCATGTCTCTAATTTTCACTCTTTTCTCTTTTGTTGCTTTTAGTCATCTTACAACCATAGACTTACTATTGGTATTTTATGTGACAGGCCCACCAAATTATGGTTTTCAAAAAATGTTTTACATACAGAAATGTGAAAATTGTATATATTCACCTCATTTTACTCCACCACTAATCTATAAAAACCACTGGAACAGATACTTTCTAATGACGTCCATTCAGTAGTGTGTATAATTTAATCTGAGCATGAATCTAACTGTTCTGTGAAGGCCTTAGAGATTTGTTAATGACAATTAGTGAACAAACTGCATGAATCAAAGATCAAGAAACACACTTGACAGGTCCAGGATATTATTATGAGAGGTTTCACAGAAGAATTAGATTATAAAATGAATACTTTAAACATTGTACTAGGTACTCTTTAATCCATCATCTGAAAATAACAAGGGTATGACATGACTGTCTGCCTGCCAAGGTGTGACAGTCAACTGACAGTGGCTGGGTAAAGAGAGGATTAATCACAGAAGCAGTCAAGAGGCGCATGATGACTTTGGAGGTGGTGCTAGAGGTTCTCATATCGGGTCAGAGAATATTGATAGGGTAGACCACTTTGTGTTCATTTATCACCTAAAATCTAAGAAACAAAGCAATACAGAAGGATCTTAAAGACCACATTTGGTGAGTTTGGGTAAAAAATGTCAGACTTTTCATGTTTTGGAAGGTGGACACAAACAGATTGGATGGGTTTCTGCAGATTTGAGTCCTTTTTGCCTACTATATTTGGGCTTTTATGGGTCAGTTGGCAAAGTTTCTCAAGTTTAAATTACTTTACTAACAATATTTGGTATTTGGTGCAAATACCAAAGCAATTTGTCACCATTTTGCTGTAAATGAGGAACATGTTATTGGTTTAGCAGATGAATAATGATCAGTTACCAGCCATATCACCCCAAATTACTGAGCTGATATGGGAAATTATGGCGAAAATGTTCTTAGGCTATTGGTAATGGATGATATATCCTCTCATTCTTAATTTAAGCAAGAGAAAATTAACTGAGAGAGATAAAAGGAGCCTACAGCTATGTTATCCTTTCAATTTTAGAATGTCTGTTATCTATCATAGGTTTTAAAAAGAAAAAGCTGTAGTCACAATTTGTTGGGAAGTTTCTTTGTGACGATGCTCTGAATCTGTTTGTCACGCTGAAGAATATTAGCCAATGGTAAAAAGGACACAATGTAGATTTATAGAAGGCATGTTTGTGTTTTGTTTTTGTTTTTAATTCTACTTATTTGTCACAAAATCCCTTAACTTATCATTAGACACTGGTATCCTTATGATCCCATTGACTAAGCATGTAAGCGTTTTTGGGGTTGTGAGAGTTAAGTGTTTTTTAAACCTGAAAACTGAAATATTCACAAATATCCTTATTCCCACTGTTAAGTATGGTGGAGGATTTGTGATGCTGTGGGCTTGTTTCTCTTCCAAGGGCCATACCCTTGCTGGAGCACAGTAAAAAAAAAATCCTTCGGCTTCTACCAGGAAACAGATAATCGATCATTTATTGATCGTTCAGATGCTAATCTAAATAAAAGGCCGTATTTACCTAAAAGTGGTTTATCAGACAGAGTTAACCTTTCCCTATGGCCATTACTGGTAACAGTGATTTGTGGAATCATACAATTTTGTCTCCTGTTTGAACAAATGCAGAACAAATGCAGTCAAATTAAGCTTAAATCATTTTTAATTTTTTCTCCATGCAATCTAATATTGATTTATTTCGAAGCCCTTACACATCTTTCTTGTGGGGTGGAGGGCCCTGTAGCTATGCATCTGCCCGTCTGGCTCATTTAGCATTTTAGCATGGTCAGCATCCAAGAGTTTCTCTTCTGGCTCTCGAGATGAGTTTTCGGATCCCTGTCGCACAGTGAAGGGAGCATGGAATACAAAGGAAGCATCAGGAGGAGAGGGAGAGGGAGGAGGAAGAGATAAAGTGGTGTTGTTGCATGCAGTCAGTCAGGCTTCACAAACTATTATATGGTCACAATTCACACCTGACTGGGGAAACGACTGTAGAACTTCACTATTGCAGAGCAGGACACTCACACGTATGATCCAACTACCAATGGCTGATCTTTTGGCAGGCTGAGTTATAATATAAATCCATGCTATCCCAACACCAGCGGCATTCAAAATGGTGTGAATACTGCTTTTTTTTATTGACAAGTGATGTACTAAGCAGCCGCTCTTTTATGTGTAGAGCAAACATGCAGATTTCCATGTGCTGGACGACCCTTTTATTATAGACGAAAAGGTCGAAGTGTAATTTCAACCCCCATTAACTAACAAACACTGCGGGAAATCTGAATCAAGACTGTAATAAAAATGTCCCAATGTGCCATTGTGACATTAAAAATGCTGGGATAGGTCAGTATAGCACATTCCAAAACATCACAGATACGGTTCTAGTCAGAGGTTTATAAGTTTTGAGTTTTTGGTTGTACACTGGTCATGCAAAAATACATTTTTCATGATTTGGATTGTTATCAAAGAATTTGGATTCTAAAATTTACAATGCAAAAACTATAAATACAGCCATAAATTTCAGAACCAGTTTTATTGGTCAAGATTGTGTGTGCAAAGAAGAAAACAAACATTGGTTTTCAAGTGTTCAAAACATATCTGTGTGTTCAAGAGCACACAGATATGAGGAATAAATATAACGTTGAAGTAAATAAAGGAGGTATAAAGTAACACTATGCATATGTAGCTGCAGCCTATCTTTTTTTTCATTAAAAAGAAAAAAAAAATATTGTCGTGACTGCCAGAATGCATATTTTGTTTCACAGCATAGTTGGCTGTAAGGTGTTTGTTGTGTTCATCAGGAAGACTACCTGGGGCAAGAAACTGTCCCTGTGGCGGCTGGTTCTCTGCAAATAAAGCTCTGTAGCAACAACCTGAAGGTAAAAGTGTAGACAGTTTGTGATCAGGATGTTATACAAAGACCCATCACTAGTAGCTATTTGGATAAAGCCCCCTTAGCAAGTTGCAGGGAAATTCCACACTTTTTGTAGCCATAAACAAACCTTGGGAATAAGTATTGGTTGCTATTTGACCATTAGTCTTAGCACAAATAGTAGAGTAAATAGAAATCATTTGGTTTTCTTTCACATGTCCAAGTTTTAAACGTGGTCAAAAGGTTAAGATCTCCCTGGAAGCTTGATGTTACCCTGCTTTATGCATTCTGGATGTTTGGTATCTGTGTGCTGTTGGAACATACACTGTGTCCAGTGGCACATAATAAAAATACAACATAATATCAGCCTGTAGCATAAAGATTTTATTATATAAGGGTGTTCATGAGATTGGGTTGGATTGTAAATTCCCTTGGAAGAGCAATGACCTAAATAAAATACAAATGTTTCCCTATACAAATATAATAACATAGTTTTAATGTGACAACACACAACATCTCATGATTGTTTCCAAATGAACTATAGTGTAAACTGTGGAGACTAGAGGCTAGAAAATCTACTGCATCCTCTCTAGATATTGATTTGACATAATATTTGTTCCAACTGTCTGCATCTGACCAGTGACCTGTTTGTTCCTTTCATTTATTTGCTTAAGGCAATGCAGAATGCAGACACAGTCAGTTCTTTTAGTGGTCGAATGGTGGGTATAGCACATAGCATTTCACATATCCCTATTTTGCCATGATGTTTCATGACAAAAGGAGTAAACTCGAAAATTTGTGTCAATTGTTTGAATGCTGCCATGGTATACAAAGTATTCCATCATATGACCTTTTGTTTGCAATCCAGCTTCCATGTGCCTGCTGGAAGAAAAAGTATCCCAACACCATGATGGCATGTTTTCACATGAGAATGGTGTGTTCAACGCAGAGGTTGCGCTAGACGTTTTCTTTTTTTTAAATTTGTTATTTTGCCTGACAAATCAGAAACCCCTCCCATAGTATATTTCAACCTGTCAATTTTCAATTATGACAATTATGACTCAATTGAATTGAATTTTCATTCAGTGTAATTAATATTCAACGAGCTGAACAGAAAATCTACAGTATATCATGTCATCACATATCTAGCAGATAAATAAATGTAACTTTTTCTCAACAGTGACAAAAACAACTGACTGTGGACCAGTAATCACACAAACAATGCATTAAACAATTGCATTTTAAGTACGGTAAATGCAATCGTCTCCCAGATAGCGACTCATTGAGTTCAGTCTCATGGTCAGAAATGATACTCAAAAGGATTTTTTTTTTTCAAATGACCTTAGTTACCTTTGCTATTTACTCTGTACATAAAGTTAAAAATGTCTGCAGTAATTGTAATCTGTCAAAAAGACAAATTGCCTTCAATTTTTTTCCATTAATATTCAAAAAAGTCCTGTCAAAGACAGAAACTATTCAGTTAACTAGAGTCCTGGTTTAAGGTGATAAACAGTGTTAGACTAGGATAGAAATACAAAAAAATGCTAAAGTAAAATTTTGGTCACATCTTCATCGGCTCTTTGAGGCTCACATCAAACTACAAGCAGGAACTGTTGTGGCTTTCTTTCAACAATGACTGTATTTTATTCTCTTCCATGAAGCACAGAATGTTGAGAGCACCACTAGCAATTGCCCTGTTAACAGATTTTTGAACTTCAGCTTTGGAGATTTCCTACAAACCAGGGACTGCTTATGTTTAAACCAGTGCTCATGCTCCACTGAACGCAGAAGGACACCATGTCATGATGTCCCTTCATACTGGACACATTCCAGACAGCCTGGCTGCTCCTTTTTATGCATAGATACCAGCAGAGTCAGAAGAGGAGGATGGTCGTATATTTCCAGTGGTAGCATATCTACCACTGTTGGCTGAATACCAGAGATGCGAAATTAGCTGCTATAATTTCTAAACAGGCTCTGCAACACAAGTTTGTAGAAATGCACTAAACTGAAATGAAAATTGGAAATTTTCCATTTGTGGAATACTGATGTAAAACTTGACCTACTTTAGGAACCAGAGAACCTAGTTTGAGTTGTATTTCCTTAGTTTCTTTAAAGCTCACTGATGACCTAGATTTAGACATGGTTAGTATGAATGCTTTCTCTCCTACTGCGCAGTTGGGGAGATGTTAGAATGCAACCCCAAATAAAAGAGTGGCACAGAGACATAGTAATTATTTAGACAGATTTATGTATGTAACACATATTTCACCTATTTTTTACTGTTCCTCTTTTAGTAATTTCTTAATCATATATTTAAGTATATAAATATAAATTTCCAACATAACTAACAACATAAGAAATAGCATAGAATTATTAGGTAAATTGGTTTGAAAGGGTTTGTTTACAGAATCAAAATGGAAGTAGGTCTGTAAAAGATAGCAATGTGAATGGCCCATCTGATCTGATTGGGCCATTCACATTTTAGATTTAAGTTTTAAAACAGACAGCGATGTTACTATTTACTTTTAAAGTAGTTAATATTAATTTTTTTTTTTTGCACTGATCAAAAGATAAAGTGGTTCTGTCATGTTTTGTTTAGAAATTTTTAAAAAATTATTACCATTGCTTGAAAAAACAAATCCAACTATTTTTTTCTTTTTTTTCATTACAGTAGCATTTTCTCGGATGGCTTTTTTTCCAGGCAAAGTTCTCTATCTGTCTGGCTGGCTGGACCAGAGAATACTTGCTTATACTGTACTTATCTAGCAACCCAGAACAGAGATTAGAACTTGGAATCCAGCAAAACCAACCCCGAACAGGAGTATCTAGTTTATTTACTTTGGATCAACATTATTAGCTTTTTCTTCTTGTGGTTTGCTATTTTGTTTGTATTTCTTTTAAATACTGTAAAGCACTTTGTATTGCCTTGTTGCTGAAAATGTGCTATATAAATAAAAAATACCTTTACCCTTTACCTTTTCCTATCTAATGCAAGGAAAAAGTCATTATTTACTTCCAGTTTCTTTGGCAGTGTCTCTCTTCCCAATGGATGGAAAAGAAAAATATATACCATTTAAAACAGTTTATGTGCATCTTCTAGTCTTCATAAAAACCAATAACCACTTATTTACAACATGTGACCATATTTCCAACAAAAAAGAAATGTTGCACAGGTTCCAAAAATGATGTTTTTTTAAAGTACCTTACATGGGTTCAAACATCAAGATATTAGTGATTTATTTTTTAGGATATGAAGCCCTTTGAAGTCTTTGAAATACACGTATCATTTTGATATACTTCTGTTTTGCATAGTACTTGTGTGTGTGGTATGCTATTTCTGATGGAATGTCTCGTTTTGCTGTTTTTGTTTCTTCAATATGATGAGTTTGATGCTCTATAGGTGCCCAAAAGGGGCTAAGTTATTTGCAGCTACTTTAATAATTATGTTTGATTACTAGAGGCAACCGGTCGGTTTTCAAGCATTTCATATGCAGTCACAAGTAAATCTTCTACAGCAGATAGAACGTCTCTATTGTTGGAGAGCATTTGATAAAGTCGATGTCATTCAGTAATTTTTGTGACATTTGAAGCAAGACAGTTTCTCTCTTAGATGGTCATGTTGCAGAATTTGGTGAGGTGAATCTGCTGGAGATTAAACTGTGTGCTGCAGTATCAGATGGGTGAAAACATAGTCCTGTTGAGATGCTGACCATCAGCAGCCTGTTTTTATGCACCACTGAAAAGCACAGGAAGTAAGGAAGCAGTGTAATAAGTGTATTAAAAAGGAGAAAATATCTCCAGAGCTCAGGGATGCTGTCAAAGTTTTCAGTGAGAGGCTTCACCCACTGCTTTTTACTCATTTTTGGAGGAGTTGCCAATGAATATGGAGAGTACACTTGTTGACATGCTGGAGATGCTCTGTACAGATTTGCTGTTGAAAAACCAATCTTTGTGTCAAACTAATTTTGCTTTGAGGTGAAATATGTACACAAAAATGCCTTAAGCTAAAAACGTTCATGGTTTTTGCAATGAAACATATGCATATAATTCTTAAAGCACAGACAATTTTGATGTATTTCTCTGCTTTGCAATTTCCCAATCTTTTAAATATTTTAAAATTGTACATTCGTGCAACATTTATTTAACACAAGCCATCCATTTATAAGAAAACTGATTCTTGTGACTTAGGATATGCTTTTCTACCATCAAGGTACCTGGCCTTGAAGTCAGATTTTATTGAGATTTGATCATCTAAAGTGTAAGCAAACCCCAGCAGAGTTATTGAGGTTGAGCTGCAAATCCATAGCCCGCAGTCGTGTTTGCTCTGGTGTCTTCATCTCTTCCAGCCCTCTTCACAACAAAAATTCATGAATCATACCAGACAGTTTGTTGCCTTTCTGGCTGCGTTCCACAAAAATCCAAAACTCAAAGCAATCATGTGATGAAAACAAACACTTGGACGACGATTGGACAGAGTTGGACCATTAGAGTGATGAGGGGGCTGGTTTGAAGGTGTCTGTGGAGTGTTTGAGTGCCTGTGTGAGAGAAAGAGATGGCTCAAGGATAGCGGTAGCACACATGCTGGGCTGGCATTCGTACGTGAGTATGTTTGCTGTGTGTGTGTGTGTGTGAAAGAGAGAGAGATAGAAAGAGAGAAAGAGAGAGAACATTTAAAAAGGGAGAGAAGGGGGTGTTACCAGGTCACCAAACAGCTGTCTGAGAGAGAGAATGGCTGCAAGGGCTATGCCACACACACCCCCACACACCGATCTAACAACAAAAATACAACACAGAAAGACAAGAAGACAGTCCCTGTTGCATTTCCACACACACTCATGCATATGAAAGAAAAAACCAGACCGTATGGAGATCAATTAGCCTCCCCTATAGTTCTTGATCTTTTCATTGCGGTTTTAATGCAGCACTTCCTCAGATTTTCCAGCTGCAATAATCTGGCTATAAAAATCAATTTCTCATTTCTCACCCTGTGTCTGCTTCGCTTACACACGCAAACACCTGCACAAGGACACTAGGCAACCACCACATGATCAAGAGTTTCCTCCGAGCAGACCCGCACAAATGAATGTACTCACACACAAGTGTGCTTCATATTAGGGGACACGCACTCCTAGTTTCTCTTAAGGCTCGACAGAGACTGAAAGCGGGATGAGAGGGATATAAATCAACAATGTTCATCAGAGGAGAGGAAGATTAATGAGTGGAGATAGGGAAAACAAACGAATGAAGGTGTGCCTGCTTTGTAAAAGAGTGACAAAGATGAAAAAAACGAATTAATTGGATGGAGAGCCACCCCTAGGTAACAAATTTAAGATCCAGTTTGTGTGTTACCAACTTCTCACTCTGTATAGATGTTTTCAATAGGATGTCAGCACACTTTGTGACTGTCGCTGTGGAGGTCACACAGAACAAAGCGAAAGCCAGACACTAACAGGGCAGTTAGATTTCTGCCCTGTTCTAAACCATGGAAGTCAATGGACAAACAGATGTAAAGAGCTTTTATTATTTAGCAGATAACAAAAGAACAATTAAGATAAAATATGTTTATAGGTGTTGTAGACTTAAGTACAGCTGTGAGGTGGGTATGTACTTCTGAAATTTAGACTGCATGAAACCAAGGTTTAATCTATGTGCATACATTTGCTAATCAATCAAATACATAAAATCTCAATAAATTAGGGTTTAATAATTACAAGAAATCAAACACTTACAGCCCAGGACACTACAGGAAGTATTTTTTTCTTTTTCATTTTCTTTTGGGCTGGCCTAGGAACACCTGGGGCTTTCCCCTGAGGAACTGAAGGAACTGAAGGGCATGACTGGACGTCTCAGCTGAGGCTGCTGCCCCTTTGAACCGGTTTCTGGACAAGCGAATGATGACAACAATGACAAAACTATACAGTAAGGCACAAGGGAAGCAGGGCAAAGAAAGTGACAGGATACAATAAAAGAAACCAGCACTTTATGGAAACCAAGAAGCTCAAATACTGAGCAAAGGGTGGGTAGAGGCACTGCAACCAAGTGAGCATAATCAGATGGATTTATAACAGCTGAAGAAATTAGAATGATGAAAAGAGACTAATTCAGACTAAACCACAAGTGATATGCAATCCAAAGATGAAAAAAGCATACTTTAACATAAGTATTAAAATGAAAAATGCACAGATATAAACACAAAAATGAAGAAAGAAACTAAACAAAGATGGATTAATCAATATGGCCAGAGCCTAACAACAATAAGACTATACAGAACATAGAAATGAGCTTGGGGGGGCATTTCTAACAATAATGACCAATGCAAAGATTAACATGAAACAAATGTTCTATCGATTTTGGTATTTTGCAATGTATGTCGATACACTGAAAAACACATTTAACGGTTCTAAATATGAGTGACGTGAGCAGATTTTTTGGAACATCAAGTGTTGATACCTCTTTAACCATTAATAATCTTTAGTTGTGATTTTTATTTTCAGTGATCATCTACCTAAACAAAATCTGTACAATTTGTTGCACTGATTGTATTTTATTTTTTGATTCCAGAAGCTTAGGTTACTGGTGTATTTACCTCTTAAATATGTTGTGTTAAATTGTTCATGTGCAAGCAATTAAGCTATGCGATGCTGTGATGGAGGGCTCCCAAAATCAAATTGTACTCAGGATCCCACTCAGCCATGGGCCGTCCCTGATCAGGATCTTGTCTTTCAGCTAGTTTCAAATTGTGTGACCCTGAAGACCCAAATTCTCATGATTCATAATATATTATTTATTTAAACAAGGACCATTGCCATTTTCCAAAAGCAAACAGCTACCCTAATGAATGTCTGGTAGCATACTAAGCGATAATAAAGGTCAGGTGAGACAATTCCCTCACAAGCCTCTGCATTTTAGGACATCAAATTAACTTAATGTGTCTCTGAAATGAAATTCTGAACTTTAGAGAGCAAACTGAAAAATGAACAAATTGGCTCAGTAGCAGCTACTCCAATCTCATTTGGAATCTCATTGTAGGCTGCTTACTGAAGTGAAACAGCTGTTATTGTTGTTTTGCGTGGCATTTAGTTGTAGATATCAGGTATTCAGCAGCACCCACTCACTCCGCTCCCTCTGCAATTCCCATCTTAGCTTCTTCAAGCCTCATTAACTGCAACTAGAATATGCTCAGATAAGAAATTCATCTACTTTGCTAAGATATATGACTATATTCTGGAGTGTTACTGTTCCATTTACTTTTTAAAATAGACTAAATTAAGATTTTTTTTTTTTCTTGGATATTACCATCCGTTGACTCCTGCATTTGAGGTTTTGCTGTTTTGTGGCAGCAGGGAGACCCTGACTAAAACTAGCTGGATGTCAGACAAATTATGGGGTTTATATTATTTCCAAGCCCAAAAACCGCATCCCGCGACTCATTAAATTTGCAAGCGACTTTAGATTGCAAGTCCGGTTGCTTACGATATTCGGACTTGGCGAGCGAATCTCAAAATAGTTCCTGTTTTTCCAGCAACAAAATGTGCATCTCCCTCTTCTCTCCATTGTTTATGTTTCTGTCGCTGCTGATACTGTCGCATAGAAACGGTGGTCACTCCCCAAGATGTGTAGAGAAATAAAATTCAATTACAAAAGAAAAAAGTAACACACAGTAACGCAAAGTGGTTTCGATAAGTAACTGTAGTCTGACTACTGGATTTGAAATAACAACGCGTTAGATTACTCGTTACTGGAAAAAGTGGCCCGACGTCAGTAACGCGTTAATAAGTAACGCGTTAATGACATCACTGCATATCATGTGGTTTACAAAAACAGAATTTTAGCTTCATACTGTTTATTCACTTTCCTAACAATACATTATATATAATCAAAGCAGAAACACAGCTTTGTAGCTCAACAAAAAACACTTCTGGGGGAAAAAAATTCAAAGGGAACCAAACTGCAATCAATAAAGATTGTTGACATAATCCTTCTGATTCAGGAGGAGTGCTTGCTGCAAAGTCAGTGTCTCATTGAGGTCAACTTTTGTGGCACACTAAACTGAACTTGATTGCATTGTTTCATGACGGACTAATATGGGAATGTTATTGACTTTGAAATATGTTTGGATTTAATTGATTATATGTTTCTCTACTTAAGATGAACCAACCAGAAATAAATTATGATTCTTAACAGTTTTCTAAAAGATGTTGCTAAAACTTGCATCTTCTCATCTCCCATTGCCTCTCAGCTCATTACTTTGGGTGTGTTGTTACCTAACATCTAATCTGAAGAATACCAAGACTGATGACAAAGTAGGCTTTATAATGTTTGATGTCACCAACTGTTCCCCGAAGCAAAGTATACTTTGCAAACTGTTAGAAGACCTCTAGAAAATGTTCAACATCAACAACCTATCAGCAGGTCAAAACGGCAGCATCTGTTTGGTAATGCTGCAGACAGACAATAAATCACCTACTAGCACTGTCATCATCATTTTCATGTTGTCCCCTCATGGGACATGGGTCAGAATAATCACATCTTGCCATTAACCACATCTTGAGCAAAAACCCACAAGGGGAAAACAATTCAAGTTACACTATCACAGCAGATAACCAGCATGAAAATGTGTCACCACCTGGATCTGTAGATCAAAAATCTGCACCGCCTCTCAGTCAGCAGCTTCAGCAGACAACGTGTGTCATAGATTCAACACTTTGTCTGGAAAAGCAACCACTGGACCCTCAGAAGAAAACAGCCTAATCATATTCTAGCTCCACATACAGCAGATGTTCTTGTTTTCCTTGCACTTTTACACCACCTACTTCTTACATAGTGCTGAATCATGATTTATTTATATTGTTTACTGAGCAAACTAGCTGAGCAAACAGCAACTTACATTCAACGTAGCGATAAAAAGTAGTTAAAAAAACATCCTCACACTAAGAAGGAAACAAGGAAAGAAATATTTCCTTAGAAAGTACCAGAATTATGCATAAATGTGCCTTTTTGATTTCTCTTTACTGATACATAAAAAACATGCAGTGTTGTATTCACAAAGAAAGTAGCATAGGACAGGAAACCTAAACCAGACAGCCCTTTAAGAAGGTTCTCTGTTGTCTCTTCCATCCATCCATCCATCCATCCATAAGTGTGCAATTCTGCTCAATTTTTATCTCTTCTCAGTGCTCCCACTGGAATTTCTCCCATTGAGGTGGATTTCACAAATTGTATTTCATCCTGGCCAATCGGTGAACAGAAGGAGGATTTGTGAACGATAGCATCAAGTCTGTGTTGTCTCTGATTTGTAATCTGGCTATGGTTGCAGTTCGGCTGTGGCATTGGAGGAAGTGGACAAAGCAATTTAGTCCATATTGACTTAATGTTGAGCAAATCATTTCCAGTAAGCTTCATAGTGTAGCTCCCTGCAAAGTCAGTGTGGCTCATTATCATCATGGCCAAATATGAGTGATTGGGTAAAATCAGATCCAGTCATTTAAAACTTGAACAGAGTCCATGCCTTCAGCAAGCAATCATTTCTCAATAACTGAGGGTTGAGAACCTCTGTACGAATAAGGGGCTGGTTTTCACCGCAGTAGTTGAGGATGGATCTTTCCACATAAAACTCCCACAGCTTCCACACCCAAAAAATCAAACAATGGCAACACAGGACTGACCAAAGAATGAACAGAAAGAAGAATATTTTTGTTCTTCTGAGACGTCCTGTACTTATTTTCTTTCTCCAACTTTTCTAAAGGATGGCCAGATTTGAGTCACTGATAATACGGAGGTTGCCACAACAAAACCAAAAGCTGTAATAGAAAAGTTTTTGGGGTTTTTTTTTTAGGCATACTTGAATTTAAAATAAGCTCCAATAAAATAGAAGAGCATCTCTGACTTACTGTTTTTACATTTATGCGCTCAAGTTTTTAAGTACCTCTATTGTAAAAGTTAATTTACCTCACACATTATAAACTTGTTTGGAAGAGACTGTATAATATATTCCCTGTAAACCTTGGGAACATGTACACATTATTTTTGCAAAAATAAAAATATATATATATATACTAAATTCCAACTGTATCCCAGAAATGAACAACCTTACTATTTAACACATTTACTTGATTCAGTCTACAAACCATTGGCAACTGATAAAAACATAAATTATTCTTTAGCTAAAAACTAAAATGCATTTTTGAATTGTATATTGTGAAATAAAACTGAGGATCATTTGTTTAAATTCTTTTTTGTAATTTCTGTGGGGTATATCAAATGCTTCTAAGGTACTACACGATGTACCTTAGATGATGTTTGAGCTGTGATATACAGCTTTGTGTACTATATAGCATGGTATAAATTTATGGTCCAGCACCATAAGGCAGGAGTTATGCTGTAAATTTGGAGTACAGTACCACATATCAGAGAGTGTGCAGTACATCTACGTGACAGTTTCTGTGAGACCTTGCTGCAGAATCGGTCTTTTCTGTCACTGACATATGGCTACCAAAGGAAACTGTCTAAATCACAATTCTTTGCTTCATAAGTTTAAAATTAAGAGGTACTAAAGAGGTACTGAAATGGTATTTCCAAAGTGGGATCCATTCATGTATTTTAGATGTGGTTCTATGATTCAGTCATTTAGACATGGTGTTTTTGAGTATTGACACCTTAGGTTTGCATATTTGAGGATGTTTTCCAAGCTCAACAAGTTATGGGCTTTTTTTCCCAGCAGCATACAATACTGAAAAAAAACTTTAAATGATTGCCAAAGTTATTATTGTTACAGTTTCACACCAGAAACAGTAGCTTAAAGGATGCATTAGACAATGAATCATATCTGAAAAATCATAGATGTTTAATAACTTTTTAAGCCGACGTTTGACGTTTTCAATGATAATAAAAAAAAAAAAAAAACTTGCATTCAGAAACAACTTGAAACCTCCTACCTCACACAACAACAGCTAACTCTTCAGTAGACCTGTTTGACTGGGGGGAAAAAAAAGCATGGTTAAAAGCACAAACACATTATGCAATCTCCAAAATCATACAGGATTTGAATGTGTCTCAACATCGTAAAATCTTAATGGTAATTTGTGTCACACTGTACGACGGAGAGCAGCAGGCTGCGAGACTCATATAACAAAATCAACTAAGAGAGATCCAACAGAGACACAGATCCAACTACAAACTGACTGCAAGTTATTTTTTTTAATGATCTTCTCATGGAGAGAAGGAGGAAAGGCGGCCATCGTGTTCAAGCAGGAGAGTGTAAAGCATGATATGATAAGATATCCCGTAATTATCTGAACAAGTCTGAAATTTGTCCTGCAACACAGCATTATTGTTTCAAGACATTTAAACACAAACAAAGTCAAAGTCACTGCTTACTGTGTAGGTAAAACTAAACAACAGGCCAGCAACTCAAGCTCACAACTCTGAAAACTAAACATGCTGGTAATTAGACAGTGTGAACCCAAAACTTGCAAGCAAATTTGTTCATTCATTTGGAATCTCATTCTAAATGTACCCAAAAATATGAGTACATTTGAGTGTTATATTTAGAACATGCAGATGGAAGAGCATTCATTGAGATATAAACAAAAACAGCCCAAGAACAGATCCGTGAGGAACAGTTGTGAACAACTTCACAGCAGAGGACTCTTGATTTTCTATTTGGGCAACACATATTTGATTCTAATTATATACGACTTCTGCATCAGAATAGGGCATTTTATAAATAGTATCATGTTCAAAATTATATTTTTACTTTTTGTACTTGAGATCAAGTACATAATGTGGCATTTCATCATAGACACTTCTGGAAAGAACATGTTCAGCACACAGTTTCAGCTAGGAACCTTTTGTGCAACAACTATTGTTGCAACAAAATAGCTTTATTGACAGCAGACAAAGAAAACTCAAACTGATGGCCTTATTGCACCATTTGCACCAGGCTTTTCACAGAGAGAAATCAACTGGAGGAATGTTTTAAACACACACACATTTCAAAGATTGTAACCAACATGAAAGATGTTTCCCTAGTGGTTGCAGTCAAAATAATTCTTTGAATAAAGCTTTGGCAGGCCTAATTAAATCACCAAAAGATTGAGCTGCTTTTAAATGCAGAGTTTCCTAATACATCAAAAGGCAAAGCTGGCTGACCTCGACAAAAAGCCCAATGACTGATGCTGTTGTGACGGGTGATGAATTAAAATGGAGTTTGTGAAAGTAAAATCCATCAGTTGAAAATAGGCTTTGATAAATATTGGCACTTAAATGGAAAAAACACACAAAAAAAAACATTACCAGTCACTGTTGTTTCCGTCAAGGGAGGTGGGAAAGGAGACGTTTTATTTTTCTTTTCTTTTCTTAAATCTGCCATCTCGACCTTTACTTCTTACAACATATTACAGCTGACATTGCTTCACTAGCAAATACATACAGAATGTAACATGCACAAGGCTAAAGTCTGCCTGTGACAGTGGATGGATGGCAACATCTAGTGGCATCTTTTATGGATACCCTCAAAGTGCTGTACAGACATATAAGGGGACAGCAAATTTGCACATCAAATTTTATGCATTTCGAAAATATTTTCATGATTCCGTCTTATATCAAAATGTAATCTTGCTACATGCTGCTTTATTTAAAATGTATGCCATTTGCAGATTTTGGTACGTAAAGCCCTGTTTTACCTGGAAACAGCTACTATGTGTGTGTGACCACACATTGGTAACTTTTAGTCAGGATTTTCTGGTAGAGAGCAGTAATGATAGTTATATTATTTATGGTAATTTGGGTCTTAAAGCAGCAAACAAGGCTCACGTCATACTTTGACCTCAATGTTTTATTGTACGCTCTTCTTTTCTTTTCTCAAACACTGTGTTGGATTTACACCAAATGTAGCAAGACATGGAATATTTTGACACAAGCTTTGGGATCATTGGGATGTTTTAGGCAAATCTGGTAGGAACTTTATATTCTTTTCTCTTGGAATTCTCTTCTGGATGCCATTTTTGTCCAAGTGATTTCTTGACTCTACAGATGAGAATAGTTGTGACTACACCCAACAAAAGGCTTTTTCAGTCCTACTTCATTCATAATTGGTCAAGTGGAGAAACAATATAAATATCATACATTTGAGGAAAATAATACACTAAGATTCTGAATCATTTTTGGCATTTCTTTGAAACCCCTGTGGTGTTTCTTGTACCTAGTCATTAAATATTTTTCTATTGGAGCCCAACATCTTCTTTACTCAAAAGATTGATTGATTTTTCTGTCAAATAAAAGGAATTTAGATGCACGAAGACTACTGTACACATTCAACTCTACATCTTTCAGTTTTCAATTGAATATCTCCAATTTTTACAGTTAAACATTGCCACCTAGTGGTTGTTTTACTTACCTACACAGATGCGGTAAAGACCTTTCGTAGCCTCACTCTGACAGTTATGATGGTGCCTTAACCAGGATGATTATTAGATTAGAACAATCTGCGCTCTACAGTTGGACAGTAAACTCTTCCATGTAATACAGTTTAGTCTTATTTTTCTGTATTTTACAAAATAACTTAAGTTTGTTTAAAAACCTTCCACTGCTAATGGTCAACATCCTCTGTTTCTCTGCAGAGGGTCCCCTGATGATGTTTTTTTGGTTCTAACCTGTGCTTTAAAACTATTGTATTTAATCAAAATGTCTGTATAAACTTGTAGGATATATGTGTATAAACTGAAATAATTATTCTATGAATAAAGACAAAGACAAGAAGCGCATTAGACTGTGTCAGGAATGAAAAAAAAAAAACTGAAAAAAACTTTTTTGCAATTTTTTTATTTCTTTAATTGACAGGGAAACATCCTTCAGGACAATGGTTGGTCATCACACAGTAATCAGCAACAAGACAATAAGTAGAATCCATTTGCTGAACCTCCAGACGCATCCTGTCCCCTCCTTTCTTCCTCTGAACGTAGGGAAAAAGCTTCTTATTGCAGACAAATTGAGTCTCAAAACAGACAAAAACAGCAGCTCCCTTTCTTGTAAGGCTTGGGGGGAGAGAGGTTGAGGAGGGAGCGCTTAGGTCAAAGAGTTGAAATAAAAATATAGCAGGCAAAAGAAAGAAAGAAAAAGAAAACAAGAAGAACAAGGCATTTTTATTTAAATAACCTCATGTTCTGTCACAGTTTGAACGTTTAGGTTGTATTTTTGAAAGAATTGTGTCCTGTAAAGAGCATGATCACCACCTCAGTGTTGACCAAGAAAATGCAACTAATCTAATCGGTCCTTTAGAGCGAATCAGGGCCAAAGCTACTCCTACGTAAAATATATGAGTTTCACTATCACCAGAGTTCCTAGAATGTTCAGAGTACTATAAGGAAAAGTGGAAAAAAGCTCCTTTACTTCGAGTTTCTTTCTATAAAACTGTATAAAGAGGAGACTGGTCCTCGTACAGCAACTGATGACCCCATATTGCATTGGACCATAAAGAATAAGGTCATTTGATCAGGATTTTATCAGATACAAATAATCAGAGCCCAGAGCAATTAGGTAGTCAATCTACAAATTGTAACGTCTGAAAATGTAAATATCAAAATCTCTAAAACATCCAGGAGATTCTTTCCCAAAGGTTTTTTGTTTTTTTTCTCAACAAATCAGAACATGCAATAGTCAAAAGCGTTTTCCTCAAAAACAGGATTTATATATTAAGATCCAAAGATCTGTAAATCATAAAAACGATTCAGCTGTCTCTCTATCAAACTGTACTGATTAACAGGGCAATTATGCCTTATAGATCGGGGCTGTCTGCGCTCCAACAAATACGAGGGAGACAGAGAAGAGGCTGTCCTCGTACTACATGAAACCTCCCCGTTGCTGATAATCTGTGCAGAAAGAGGACAAGGGACAAGACGAGCAAACACTGTATAAAAAACGATGAGCAAAATTAGGAACTGTGCAATGTTCAGGAAGAAATAATCTCGCCGAGTCCATGTTCAGGTCTGCCTCCAGAGCTGGAAGAACAGCACTATGAAGAAATGAACTAGCTCTCAACTGTGCTCATAAGCAGCGACCCGTGAGGCTGACACACCATGATTATTAGTTATTTATGTTTATCTCACCGTTTTGACCTCGACATGCATACAGCGTGGGAGAGATAACGCTAATGAGCGAGCAAAAACGTAATGACCGAGTGATTATGACGGCTATAATCATCTTCATTACTGATCTGGTGCTTAGGTGGCTCTCTAAGATTTCCAATTGCCCATTTGAGACAATTCACCAGCCTCTGAAATGAAGTCAGATGAGTTAAATATCCATGAAGTAAGAGGTTAAAAGAAATGGTTCCCCCCCACACACAATTTTCACAACACAAACCAGCAGAGACGCTGCTTACTTAAAGGGAAAATGTCATCATATTTTACAGTCTGAAAACCTATAAATATTAAATGTTTCAAATATAAATTTTTCACAGTCTGGTTTGGATCTACCTTTCTAAAACTGAAAGGTGCAACTACTAAAAGTGGAAGATGATGTAACATACGTATTAGCAGAGCTCACCAATTTTTATAGAGAAAACTGACTTTTTTCCCCTTGACGCCAACAAAGAACTTTCCAAAACCAATCAGGTCAAACAGTTTTGTGACTGTTTTTTTTGGCAATGCAGCAAAGGCGCACATACCACAAAGTTCTGTATGCAGAACCAGAAAACTGAGGCAACACTGGGTGAATGTGTTGATCATGTCAACGTCTCCCTCCAAATGTTCCTTCGGTGCATCTACCCACCCTCGAGCAGAGGCTCATTTTCTTCTCAGGGAGCCGAGTGAACGATGAATTACATGTTAATTATAATGCTCACCCAGTATTCCCGGGGGTCAGGGACAACCTTGAAGGCCTAAAATCTGAAAATACTTGAGGCCCCTCTAAAATGGCATACCTATTTTAATAGTTCAAACACAAAATGTGCCATAATATGCATTAATATTAGCAGTAGAAACCATCTTAGCACTACTGTTTAAACTAATCTATAGACTTGGTTATCTCTGTCTTTTGCGGTGTAGCCAATTAGCGAAATAAATGGTCCGTCACGATGGAGTGCTTTGCAAATGCCAGCCAATAGCGTGTCGAGTAGCATTGCGTGCAGGTGTTTTAGCACTCCAAGCGTTATATTCTTTAGAAAACATTATTGTCATCAGTTCAATGACAATCAAAGGAATTCTGATTCCGATATGAGCTATGGAAAAATACGCAAAAAGGCCCATTTATCATGGATAATGTTAAGTTACGTTCCACGGAAAGAAATCCTTCAATCTATGAATCTGTAAATACTGAACTGCGAACAGGCAGGGGGGTCCATCGTACTTCCTTTCTTTTCCTAAAACCACATGTTTAGCATTAGCTTAAAGTGACTTTTCAGAAGCGATATTGACTAAAAATTTCTATTCTTTTCGAAGTGTAGTAGAGATAAATATAATCAAAATCATGAAACATGGACTGATTATCAAAATATGAGAATTTCAGCAACTTTCCTCCACTATTCCTTTGCTTCATTGCAGAACTTGCAGACATAAAGTATTCCAGTGACGGCAGAAGGCACCACAGTGACAAAACTGGTTAGAACAAGAGCAGCCATTACATCTACTTGAATACTGCCAGAGTGTATGAGACGTCTTGGTTTCGATTAGAATTGTTGCGTAACTCATTCCGTACACCCAGCCTAGCAGGAGAAATGCCTAAGAACAATGCATTGGACACCTGACTTCCTCCTGTTCACTGGGTAAATCACCACAGAAATATTCAATTTAAGAGCTTGAATTTAAGCTTGAAATTTTGGTGTCACAATTTTTGGTGTTACCTGGCCATTGGTATAGAAACTGATGGCTGAGTTTGGATTTTCAAAATGTAACGTCATCACTTTTCAGCTTACTTTCAGAGGCATTTTTTGTCCAAATCTTGAGCTTTGGACTTAGCTATATAAACATAGCTACAGTATGCTATGAACACGAACATAACTGAATTTAAAAAGTTGTAAAAAAAACATGATGATATTCACCCTTTAATGTGTTGATTTGGTTGGTAAACAGCTATTTTTAAATTTCTAATTTATTTGATCAGAGCATCAGCATCAAAGCACTTTGGTTTTCTCTCAGATCGCTGAGGACTTGTGCATGCTTCATGCTGATCACCACAAGACATTCGAAATAAAGCACAATGAGAAAAAAAAATAAAAATAAAGCATCATAGAATAAACAACGCTGTCCCAGCCAGCTGTCTTTAGACTTTTGAAATAACGAAAGTGTACTTCTCATGCACATATATGCCAAAGAAGACTGAGCTGAAAAACAACTGGATCAAAATACATATTGTGCTGTGTCAGAGCAGAAGTACGGCTCTGTGCGACAATAGTCAGCCACTAGAACAGTTTGTGTGGTTTGTCAGCAAGCTGTGGCTTTATTTTATCTGGTGTGGGAAATAAATATGATCCGTCGTGAAAGATGAATTGCTAGTCTAAAGAGGAGGAAGAAAAAAGAAAAGGTGGAATGACAAATGGCTTATTGAGTCCTCAGTAGAGATGCTTGTCACTCTTCTGCTTACAGTAACACCCCAGGCTGGTGGGCCTGAGCTTTTGGAGGAAACCCCCCCCCCAAAAAAACTAATCTGCAGTACCAAACCCCACAGCCACACCCGTCCCATCACAGCCATAACGAGGCCGTGCATACCTACAGCAGCATGACCGCTAGAAATAGTAGTATCCCTCGACCATCATGTAAAAAAATCATCTTATATCGTATATTTATAACAGTTCTACAGTATGTATGAATACAAGGATGTGGCTGTCTTATGTAGTGTGGATGTCACTATATTTTCCACATATATATATATATATATATATTTATATATTATTATTGCACTCTGGCTACACATATTTAGAAAGTTAGTTTGGTTGTCTTTAGATGTACAGAAACACAGGTGTCAGAGCTGATCCAGCCGAAGCACAGCAGCAGAAGAGAGGCTCAGTGATGCCACTTTGAATTTCGTCGTATTTTCCCTGCATTGCAAAAGTACACACGCTCCTTGAACTTTTTCACATTTTGTCACTTTAAATTCACCAACATCGATGCATTATAATGGCTTTTTATATGTGAATCATTTACTGAAGACGATTTTTTTTTTTGTCAGACACTTTAAGTCGGTGCATTGCAAGTCTTTTGCTACTAGCTTCTTTTATCATTCATAATAAAATAGCTCAAACAGTCTTGAATGGGAAGTGTTTGTAAACATAAGTTGTCAAATCTCGACCCATATTCTCAGTTGGATTTAGGCATGGACTTTGATTAGGCCATTCTTGCTTGCATATCTAAACTATTCTTTTGTTGCTCTGAATGCATTTTTTAAAAATTATTTTTAGTCTCAAATAAGTTTTATTTTTAGGAATTCTTTTTATTTTTGGCTCCATCCATCTTCCCATTAACTCCCAACAGCTTTCTTTTCCCTATACTGAAAGACAAAACTCCACAGCACGATGTCACCACATCTTGTTTTACCATAGGGAAAGTGGCTAATGCGATGCGATCAGTGCACTTCCTTCCATGTTTACATGGCTTGTGGCAAACGGAAAACTGGACTTATGTGAAAAAGTTTAATGGATATAAATGTTTTACAAGGCATTGCAGGTGCTTGTAAATTAGGTATTTGTGTTTTCCTGAAGACACCGCAGTACGGCTTTTTGTCCTCTAAAATTTGCTGAAAAATCCCTAATTTTGAAATCAACTTGTAAAAACCAGTGCAAAGCTTCCCTAGAGATTTTTTTTTTTCTTCAAAGGTTCAAGATTTTTTTTCTTCATGGTTTAGATCCATCAAAAACCTACGTGTTTGCACCACTGAGCCTGCTTCCCCAGACTGTTATTGAGACACCACGTACACAAAAGTCTGAGACAAAACTACAGAAAAAAAACACATCACACGCCAGTTCTCTCCTCTGATGCTTTGTCAAAATAGAAAAATAAAGTCCCTCCCCTCGACCTCGACTTGCAGTTTGAGAGGAGGTTCAATCACCTTCACCACTCTCGCTGGATCTTTTAGAAGAAACATACATTCACGAGAGGACAACAGAGGAAATACGAGCAACTTGAAATTCAAATCTGTGTGCAAAAACATTATAGACCTCTATAAAAATATGTGCATATGGATAGAGCTATCTTTAAATCTCACCAAATACATTATTTATTTTTTTTTCCTTTTATTTACACTTGGACAAAAGAAAAAACTACAGCTCTGCCGTGCTCCCCCTCTCTGTCGTCGCGAGAATGAGCAAGTTCGACTTCGGTGACGATGGACTCGACGGAAACCTCGCACGTAGCACGGAGCATTTGCACGGAGCATTTACACTTTTCCTCTCTGATCAATGTGATCGAGGAGCAGAGAAGGGGCGAGCAGAACGTCTGCAGAAAACCTGAAGTTGCATATCCCACCGTTCCCCCTCCCACGCTCGCGTTTCACAAACCGCCTACCCTATTTAAAAAGAAAACAACAACGAAAAAAAGGAAACAAAACGGGTCGGCGGTCACCAGCCAGACGCTGCTTCCTGATTGGCTCGCGTGGGTGAGGACAGTGTGTGAAAAAAACTTTGGCTACAGAGTAAGGTGGCTTCAGTCCTGTTGTGTGGTGAGGGGATCAGCCATTGACACACTACAGTGAGTGATACTAGAAATGTCCAGCCTTGGCGGATTTTTTTTTTTCTTTTTTAAGCAAGAAAAAAATGTATCCCACCATCTGTTTTAATCATGAGGAGTTCATTCCCATGTTTTCCTGGAAGGAATCAATGTCTTTTCTTTATAACTAAACAAAAACAAATTAAAGAACCTCTCTTTCCTTCTCCAACACCAAACACTGCTGAGGTCAGATGAGGGTTGGGGGAGGTTTCTACTCCAGCTTTAGAGACTTTTCAAACTGAATAATTCATCTCCTGAACGCAACTCAGAGTTCACTGGGCGGTCCTCCGATTCTTTGCGCTGAAACCTGGACTGCTTCCCAGTCGGTTGTCAAAAGGGGAAGAGCAGGCGACGGATTCGGGCTCGCCCACGTACCTGGACTGCGGTTGGTCGAAGGTGAATCGGGGGAGAGGGATGCAGTCTCCTGCAAGTGGGGAGTGCCTCGAGACCGTCTGTGAGAAAGGCATAACGGTTGGGAGGAGGGGCGCGTGAGGCTGGATGAAGATGTTTGGGCTGATGGGAATGTGAGCAGGAGATGGCGTGTGCGCCTGGGCGTGAGTCGGGGTGGATCCCTGCGACGGGGTCAGTGTGTGTGTTGGCGAATGTGGCCGCAGCGGCGCGGGGATCGGTGTTAGAGGTGTCTGCATGTGTGCGCGGAGCTGCGTTTCTGCGGGTGTGTCTTGCGAGTGCTGTGTGAAGTCGTTAGAAGATGTCCTGCGTCTCAGCGTCATGCTGCAGTCGGCCAGTTTCGGGGGCGAGGAAAGCAGGCGCTGTTCCCTCTCTGGGGGCGGGTGGATGGAGATGCAGGGAGGGCTCGTCTTCTTCTTTCTCTGCCTGCCGCCGACTGATTGCACCCTCATGGGAAAGGCCTGAGCGCCCTTTTCAGATCGATGGGTCTCCAGCATAAAGTTTTGGCTGTTGGTGGTTATGACGGCCTGCGGAAGGCAGACCTCGATCGAGTGGCGCCGCTGGTCATCCGAGTGACCCGCCAGTTCTAATTGAGGCTTCTCCAGGAAGCCGTGGTGGTCGACACTGAAGTCTTTCTTGACGTCCTTTGATCCTGCCCCGTGCAGACTAAGGGTGCTCCTGTTGGACGGAGGAGGCAGCGTGGGGATCAAATCGAGGGAGTGCGGCGAGGCGTAAGGGGACAGCGAGTGGCTGCGCCCTGCCTTGCGTCTGTTTTCCTGTTCCCCTCCTTCTGCGTCCCTCCACCTGTGGTTAGCCGAGCTGGTAATGTGATACACCTCTGCGTCGGCCGGGTCCGAGAGGGAAATGGCGGACGGAGCCCTGGGCCTGCGGAGGCTGCTGGAGCGAGAGGGCAGACGCGGTGAGGGAGGTGGAGGCAGGAGAAAAGACGGAGGAGACGGGAGTGGCAGGAGGGAAGAGGGTGATGGAGGAAGAGAGGAGGGAGATGGCGTGCATGGGTGGAAGGAGAGGGCAGAGGGGGAAGGGGGAAAAGGAGGCAGCGGGGAGAGTGACGATGGGGATCGGGGAGGCAGATGGGCTGAACTGGACCTCTCCTGTTGCTCACAGCTTTGGAACTCCACAGAATCAACTTTAACTGCCCCCTGCAACACACAAAAATCACACACAGTTATCAGCTCTTGGTGGCTTTCGTCCGAGTGAAAGTTCAAAGCAAGGTAAGTTCGTGTGGTAAAAATGACTAAATTCATTAAGAAATAATGCAAAGATTCCTATAAAGACATTAACAGTGTCTTATATTCTGTTTAATCGTTATTAATACACATATATTCCAGAATTTGAAGCTTGCGCTGTCAAAAAAAGAAGAACCATGCAAACAGATATACACCCGTTAAAAGTTTTCACATTTTGTCTTATAGAGATTTTATGTTACAGTCAAGCATAACAAATTACTTTACAAATAAAATCTAAAAGGTTTGAATGAATGCTGCAAGTCAAGGACTTGATGCGATCTGTTGGGTTTCTTCAGAAACTACTCTGCATAAATAAGTGAGCATACTATACTGTTTGATGACCAGCATCAAATGGAATGTATGTATGACTGAATTTAAATTATTATAATTAAAAAAAAACATTTGTTGTAAATCGACATTACATATATAAACAAACTGAACTGAGGCTGAACTAAAAGTGTGGAGGGTATTTGTACTCCGGCCTCTGAGTCAATACTTTTTGAACTCAGCTTTTGGGGCATTTGGAAAACAGCTTAACCTCAGTCAGATTAAGAAAGTCTGTGAATGTTCTCATTTTAGTCTCATTTATGAATCTTAATTTGATTTTATTCTGGATTTTGACTGTAGAAAAGTGAACCTTAACCTTAGTCCTGTGGAGAAGTGGTTCACTGGAGTCTCAAAGATAGGTGTATAACTAGCCTTTCCAGTCTGAGGGAGGTGAATTTTTCCATGTCTGTTTTTGAAAAAGTAACAACAGAACTGAACTGTGAGGCAGTTGGGTTTCTCTCACCTGTCTGTGCAGGGCCCGTGGTGAGGGGCCAGGTGTTGGTGGGGCAATGCGGGGCAAAGTGAGGGTGGGAGTCGACTGGGGATGAAGCGGGGAAGCATCTGGAACCTGCAGCAGAGAGCGGCTCTCGCAGGGCTGGGATTGGACCGACATCACTGAGACTGCGGGATGATATGAATCAAGAGTTCATCACACAAAAGGTTGAATCGCATCTTTGCCCCCATAGAAACATGCAGCTTTGCAGGAAAAATAAATAAATCGTGCACGATTAGTACTACACTGACACATGTAGTAGTTCCTGTAGCTTTGTAGTAAATGACACTTTATTATGATAGCACATCTGGAGTAAAGGGATCAGAAATTTCAGCTAAAAAATTCAAGAAAGCAATTTAGTTGTGATTAGAAGATACTGAAATATCAGACATGCTATCAAAACAAAAATGCTGTTTTGTTTTTCTGAATGAAAGTTGTCTAAAACATTGAATGGATTGCTAACCAGAGCAGAAATGTTATCTTGAAGCTCTTCAAAGATGATAAATAATCTACATTTAGATTCTGGTTACATAAAAAGCTTCACATGATAAATGCAGTAAGGATATATTCACCTCTTGAGGGCTTATTAAGATACTAGTAATAGACAAGCAAGTCAAATCTCTAAGAAACTATGTAACCAGAATCTTTGGTGTTTTGAACACACATATCCCTTGAATCTGTGAGTTCAGGTAAAGCCGTTTCAGCATTACGTTCATCTTAAATCAATACCTTCAGCTCAAGCTCTAAAGTCACTGATTCCAAAAACTTCCTGTAATCTGTACACTCGTTCTTTTTTGGCGCATATGGTTTTTGTGACTTTACAGCTTGTCCTGAAAGTTAACTGTAGTCCCCTTTTAGGTTTCCAGCCATTTAGAAGCTGAGCAGATGAGCCTGTGTGAAGGTTGCAGAGATTCACATGGATCAACTCATCCACTACAGTCAGTACCTTGGGACAGAGCTCGGTCTGCCCACAGCCGGGTCACAACATGCCATTAGAGTCTGACTGCAGATGAAACAGTTTTTGTCAGTACCTTAAAAAGTGTTCCCTTTTTTTTCTGCTGCTATTTTGACCATTTACAGAAAAAACTAATTCTAGAAAGACAACACACCCATGATGTTATGTAACAATTTTGAAACAACTAATATTAAATATTGAGTATTCACATCTTAGCCCTCACTTGATTTTCCCTCTTATTAGCCTAAAGAAAAGATAGCAGAATCTATCTTCCCTCACGACATAATTTAGGCTTTTTTCTTGTCATATAATAATCTATTTTGAAAATCAAATTATGTGTATATATTATCACATATTCTATGTAAGGTTTAGTAAACTGCACTGTCACTAGTCCAGCAGCCAATCACATGTTAAAATATATGAACAAATCTCAACATTTCTGGGGGGTTGTTTGGAGGTTTCAATTAACTCACCCGCATGCTGGTGCTGGGAACTAGCATCTACCTCCTTTGTAGGGTAGGGGGCGCTAGCAGGTCGTACAGGCTGAAACATGTAGCTGTCATTTGGCAGAGAGTGCATCCTGGATACGGACATCTTGCCTGAAGACAGCAGGTTCTGGTCATTGTACTGATGTTCTTCCTCCTACAGAGGGCGACAAACACCACAAGGTTCATTCACGCCACATTCTGCTTCATAAGACAAACTGTCACAACGTGTTGAAATCAATTAGTAAATTATTCAGTTTATGCTTATGATATTATTTTACAACAGTATGCTGCTAGCAAACACAGTTGACCTCTGACCTCTTCAGGTGAATTCGGGCATGGCCCAATATAAGTTCCTCCCACTGAGCTGTTGTTGGATCCGGTGCTTTGTCTGCGTTGCCTCTCCACTTCCATTTCCAGTGCAATTTCTGCATCCATCTCTGCGTCCTCTTTGGCCTCCTAGAGAGTGAGACACATTTCTACTTTACATTTTGCAACCAGTTTTCAGGCCCATCAAAAACTAGAATGAGACACTTTTTGCTAAATGCACGATATTTTATCTCACACACACATATTTAAATTTTTACACCGCCATGCTATTTATTGTTTTCTGTGATCATACCTTGTTGCTCTCCTCCAGGTGTTTCATTAAAACAGCCACCACCACATTGACCAAAACAAACTGGGCCATGAGCACGAAGGTGACAAAGTAAATTGGAGACACCCAGGGTAGGTAAGACAAACAGTGGACTTCGTCTGGCTGGCAATCCCTTAAAGTGTCCTTTAAGAAACCAAGAGTAAGATTTAGACATGTAAACACCAACCAAAATACAAAGAGACACACAGATCTAAAAAAATTATATAAGAACTTAAAAGGTGACACAACAGGAAATCTTTAGAAACTTAGAAAAATCTGACAAAATTTACAAGTTAAAACACATGCTTTGTTTTTGTGTCATGTAAATATAACCTTGGTAAAATAATCATGTATTATAAACAACTTGATCAATCACCATGATGACATGAATTTAATGTTTTTAAACCAAGAATTACTCAAAATTTAGTCATGAAATTTAAAAAAAAATGCCTAGAGCTCTGAATGATTAAATCTGTTTTGGAGGCAAATAGGTTGATTTGGTATTTCTTACAGTTTAGTTCAGCCCTTTTGTCACTGACTGAAAAGTTGTCATATTGTCATTATTATTAATATTATTATAATTTGGGAGTAAAACAAAGTTGTCAGCTTGAGAGATTTATCAGAATATTAGTTTGTCTTTTTTGTTTTTTTTCAGTCAACACAGAATTTGCAAATCTCATCATATTAAGAAAAAAGGAAGAGTTGCCTTTCAAAAAGTTTTATTATTTTATATTGCACCTGTCAACTCATGGAAAACGCATTCTAAGATTTTAAAAAGGATAAAGAGCGATATGAGCAGATACCCAGCAGCTGTTTCTTGAACAAGTACTGTAATGCTTTTACTTGTGCTGTAAATGGGGAGTTGGCGCCCCCATGCGTTGAGTAGTCGTCACGTGCTCGCTGCTCAGAATAGGGAGATGAGCCTCCTGCTAAATGCACTGAATTTTATCATGCTCCAGAAGCTTACATAATTGGCAGCATTCTAATTGGCTGGAGCTGTGGGGGTCGAGGGGTGGAGATCGCCCACAGTGCCATCCATGCGAGAACTTCCACTGACATAAGGAGTACAAAGCTGCTAAATGCAGAGACAAAATGCCCAGTTTGGGAAGAGAGTAACATAACTAATTTAATTTTATGTATAAAGGTGGCAATGATGTTTGAGAGAAAATAGTACAGTCTTAGATTGATTAATGATTCATTACTGGCAATTCTACTCAGTTCAAAAGCGATATTTAGCAGCGTCTAGTTTCTGCTTCTCAACTGCTTAAGAAAAGGGTTTTTTTTCCCCCCTTCTCTTAGAGGGTGTCTCTAATTGGTCCAATTACGGAACTAATACAGATCAGCTAAAGAGAACACCACAAATTTAGAGGTAACAATTCATACCAAAGCCATGTGAAAGCCATCTCCTATAGAGTGTATTTAGAGAATGGCAGTAAGATCAGGAGAAGCGATGGAAAGAGAGATTTTTACTAAAATAGGATCAAAACATGCTATGGCTTGATTCAACAAATATTGCAACGAGAAAATAAGTTGGAAAATAAATCTACTTTGACTGCTATCCACCAAAATATCCAAAAGGATAATTAACTGGAAAAATAATCTATTCAATACTTCATTTTAAACTACATATATTTTAGAGGATGTGGAGCATGATATTAGACAATCAGTTCAGTTTATCTAATCATGCAAAAGCAATAATATTATTAAATGTTGAGACAATGGTCTAAGTTTTATCAAAGTCGCTCCTCATTTCTCTCTTTTTTTTAATTTCCCATCATAGATGCGATTGTCTGTTTCAGGATTGGATATCTTTTATAGTGACACTGAATTTGGACTATAGAAGTGCAATATTCTGGTCAACAAATATTTTCCTTAGTCATTAAAATAATTGCATTTACTCATTTGCCGAAAAAAAAAAGAAAACAAAACTTTTTTTCAGCATTAAACCGATTTGACTAAAAAGAGTGTAGACTGAAGGAGTCCTTATGTCATCTTCTCTTTAAAAAAAACATCATAAACTTTGTAGTGACAGAACAAGATCAATTCAAAGTACTTTTACCATTATAAAATCCACAAACTTTAACATTTAACAAATATTACGATAAACAAAAAATATCAAGATTTTTTTTCAGACCTCACCCTTGAAGAAACTCTCTTTTTTCTCTAAAGAGAAATTAAGCTTTTAAAATATTACATAATTCCAGTGTGTTGTCAAATATAGACCTTTTGTTGCCAAACTAACTATTTTACAAGCTATTTTCAATGAGGTGAAAATGAAAATGTTAGTGTTGACATTGCCATGCTAAGCTACTTTACTTCCACATAATTAGTTTTAGAGGTCAGTGTTCTCTCCGTGGTTTCCGATAATCTAGTCATCAAGTATGACAGTCTTTGTCTTCAGTTCTGTGCATGCGCGCGTGTCTTTGTTCATACTTTCATAATCCCATTCCAGTTGTCTCCCGTGGAAACTCGAAACAGTGTGAGGAAGGCCATCCCAAAATTCTCAAATGTTGCGTGACGGCTCAGCCCCTCACACGGGTTGCTGTCGCTGCATTCTAAACAGAACAAAAACATATTTTGGCATTATTTACACCTCAGTGCCCTAATAAAACACTCCAACTGTTCACTTTATGAACATTGTTGATAATTAAACACGCAAAAATACTTTTATCAACTGCTCTGAACACAAGGAGGTTACTTTTAATCAATTAGATTAAACAAGATGTTTTATTTTTTTAAGAGATTTTGAGAGTAGAATGTTGAGGATTAGCTTGATATAAAATGGTCTTTTAAAAGAGAATTCAATTAGGTAAATATCCATACCATCATTATCGTAAAGCTAGAATGAACAGGTTGCTGTGAGCCAAACGCACCATTTGACAGGAGAACATGTGAACTGCCAACTATGGCTTTCTCACTACTAGTACCACTTGACATAAAAGAAAAACACAAACAAAAAAAAAACATCCAAATTCAAAACTGCCTTTAACTCTTTCCCCGTTGAGAAACATACCAGTTTTGCTACATGTAGCGCACAAACCCTGTACACAGTGTTGCCATAACAACCATTCATTTGTATTCATTACAGTAAGGCAAAGCATTAATCCTCTACTTAAATATTTAACGCATGCAAGCTTACTTTCAGAGATTATTCATAAGATTTGAGTCTCACACTCTGAATCTGAATCGAATCTCAAGTCCTAAGAGCACGAGTCTCAGTCCAGTCCAAGTCGTTTGCAGCTTTGGTGTAACTGAAGTCCATGTTGCAGACTTGATTCCCCATGTCTGCCATATTCTACCATGTTTGGAACACGCAGGCTAATTTTAAATCAGCCAGAAAGCTTTATTTGAGGCAGACCAGCTCAAAATAAACCCACTACAAGTGCTGGGAAAAAAAGGGCCGAGTGAGACAAGGAAGGATTTTCCCACAGGGACAAAATATATTTCACTCCCAACTTGCTATGATAAGCAATTGATTTTATTTTAAGAAAACTAACTCTTTTGTTGTCGTTTTTACGTTATGCACAGCAAACCATCTGGTGCTTTAAAGGAACCAATTTTTGAACATTAGTGGATTTTGTTTTCAGGAAAATTGATATATAATTGCCAATGTCCCATTTAGAAACTCTAATGATTTAGTTACATAAGAAAGGAGGAGTACTCCGAAAAGAGAGCTGCTAGGCATGTGAACATGGCACAGCAGTGAAAATAATTATTTGCAGTGGACATGGAAATCTTTGAGCCAGTTCCGAGAGAATGCCCTGAGGAGCAATTGTGCAAAATTAAAACCAAAAGATATCTTTAGCTACTTTAAATTTGGGTCTCACAAACAGGCAGCTGAGGAAGTCTGTCCACCGTGTACGACGTGTCTCTTTTTTTTTCCATATCAGTTAACAAGAGAAAAGGGAGAGGATTTAACAATGTCACACTTCAGCTCAGAGGAACTGATTGAGGCAGTTTTGCATAATAGGAAAACGGAATCCGTCTTCACTCAGAGAGTTCAGTTTTTTTTGTTTTTTTTCCCCAATATAACCATTTGTGGTGTCTCGGGAAGAAATGGAAGACACCCAGAATGTCATTTTTAGATTTAATCAGTAATTTCTCTGGCAGAAAGAGAGATCCTCCTTTCCCTTTCTGTGTCTGACTCATATCGAGGCAGCATGAGGACAGTGTTAGAGATGGTGATTCATCTGGGTGTAGATCAAAAGAGATTATTAATTAGATTTAGTTTTGAGGATCAAAACGAAATAGCTTTGGTATCTGGTGTGCTAAAAATAGCTTTACTGGAGTGCTGAGCCATACATGCCAATATGGGCATGTACACACCGAGTCATTTCTCTGTAACACCACCTTATCTGCACATCTGCTGTCAGAGATGAGACTCCTCAAGATCCACAGGTAATACTCCACCTCTCACTAATTATTAGCATTTAGGCTGTTCTTCAAGGAGCATTGAAGAACTGTGCTTCAACGGCTGCAACTTTTCCCAGACTTGTGGTGGGTGAATAAAACACACTGAACTTTTCCTTTATAGTAATTTTGCTCAAAAAGCTGCAACAAGTTTTTATTTCATTTCCCTTAGTGAAGGTGCTAACAAGAAGTAGAACTCTCATATAGACAAAAAACATCCACGATTTTCCTATAAATATTGTTAAAGAGCAAGTAGCTGCAATAGGAAGCTTAAAATATATATGCAAAGAATTTCCAATTTCTTTCATTATTGAAAATGCTAGTGCTCACAATATTCTATGAAGGGGTGATTATGAAAATAACCAATCAGAACCCAAATACCATAACCCATAATCCAAATATATACCAGAACCATCTACAACAACTCTTTGAGGAATTTTGAGTTAATATGAGTAACAATAATATTTAATTTTCCTATTGGGATCAGTAAAGTATTTTTGAATTTGAATTTTGAATATTTACTCGTTTTTCCTGGTCACAAACTAGCAATAGAACTGTAGCACAACTAGCTGCAACAGGACATACAACAAATGTAGAGTTTGTCCATTAGTGAATTCAGATGACTTTTGTTAATACCTTAAGGAGCTAAAAACAGTGCTGATGGCCCTATTAAATAAGTAGGCATTAAAGAATATCAACTTGTTTTCCTGTTTCCTAGAACAAGCATTAGCACTGCAGCAAAGTTGAGTGCCACAGGAAGTCAGACAAGCAGCAGTGTAAAAACTTCTATTGATCATTGTAAAAAAATAAAACAGGATTCGTTACTAGAAATTCCACATTGTAATTTAATCTATCAACTGAGAATCAAGCTTTTGCAACATCGCACATTGCCCTCTGCAGGCATTTGTGACCTACACTAGTGCTGGCCCACCTGATAAAAATGTGTTAATAGCTTTAAAATACACTCAATATCACAGGGTTAGCACAACCTGACATTGCATTTCATTCAGTGAGTTGGTGGGAGTGTTCCACATTATTGCCACTGCAATTACTGGCACCCTATATAAGAAGCACAAGTATCTATGAACCCCTAGTAGGTAATTCATTATTTCCTGCTTACCTGTTGTACAAACATGAGACAATATGTGTCTCATGCAATTACAGAAGGTATGTGTTGATCTTATTAGGGCAAAAAATTTAAATAATTGCAATATTTGAAGAGGGGAAAACCGAACTGTGAAAAGCAAAGCTGAACTTGTCCTGCTACCGTGTACAGTATTACAGGGTAGGTAAAAAAAAAGAACAAATTCTTAATTACACTGTCAACTAAACAATGGATGGCATAATGGAGTCATCAAGTCCCCATAAAAATTAACTTTTTTCACAGATCATTTCAACTTGGCTTCTCCTTGGTTAGATGACAAATGAAACGAGGATATGTTGTGCGTCATTTTTACGTTAAAAACTTAGAATTGACAGAATTTGCACTTTTTAAATATGTCTCTACCTCCATTTTCTCTATCTTCATGTAAGCAAACCAAAATATATTTTATAGAAAGGTCAGAGGCATCCATACAAAACAAACAGCTTTTCTCAGCACTATTGGCAATATAAGCATCACAGTAAACAACAGCAACAAAAAAAAAAAAGCTGGATATTTTTGCCTTATGAAAACACATTACTTTCCTCTGGCACATGCAGCAGGAGGTATAATGACATTTCCCAGAAAGCATACGCTCTCATCAGCAAGTTGTTTCTATTTTGTCTTCCCAGATGCCTGATGTGGCTAATCCTCTCAGAAAATGAGTTGGACGTTGCAGGCTTGTCAGGAGAGCAACGTGAAAATAAACATGATCGTGCAAACGGTTTGTTTCCTTGGACCAAACCCCCCCTCTCATAAAAAAAATTAATAAAACAGAGCGGCAGGGAGACAGATGGGGGGTTACAGTGAGAAGCAACAAAAACGATTCAGGCAGGAAAATTTGCTTTAAGCTGTGAGCGCGGGAACAATAAGTGAATCTCAAACCACTTTTCGCTGAAGCATGGAGTCTAGTGCGTGTGTTGTTTTTCCGGCTGATGTGTGTGTGCGTGCGTGTGTGTGTGTGACTGACCCAGTTTGCCGAAGAGTTCCACTCCCAGGGCAGCATAGATGAAGAAGAGCAACATGAAGAGGAGACCAAGATTTCCCACCTGGAAGCGATACTCATGTTAGACTCCCCTCTCCACAAAGGAGCGCGACAGTGTAAATATTGCTCGTTTGAAACTCCAGGGAACACGAGGATTAAGATTTATGTCAATGTTTTATTTAATTTAGTGTGTCTGACACATATTTGACTTCATTTATGGCGAGACCACACTAGAAAAAAAAAAATCTTCCCAGAATATAAATTCTTTGCTGTTTGACATGTTTTGCAAATAAAGCAGCCAACACCTGCTCAAAATGGAGATTAAACAGACTTTGAATAAAGCTGCTTGCAGATACAAACACTGTGTTCTTGCAGCTCATGATAAGAGAAAGGCAATGTCCTTCTCCTCTCTCTTGTGTTATGCTAAGAAACTGCAGAGTAAGAAAGGGCACTTAAAGTAACAAAATGGGGAGACCTGGTTATAGAACCTGCTTTTAATAAATGCCTGTTTGAAAGACGGCACCGTTTTCTTTGTCAGTCTGCAAGACATGCAATTAAACATGCTATTTTACAGTGGTTGAGCCCTAATAAGAGAACTTGTTTACCTGGGGCAGTGCTTGCATGACAGTGTCGAGGAGAGCTCTCATTCCCTTTGCCATCTTAAGAAGTTTTAGGACTGCAGGAGACACATAAAAAGATTTAAAGTAGTTTTTTACAAGTTTTAGCCAGCTTTTTTTGCAGAGCAATTTATAATCTCATAAAAATGTCCTATACAACACTAAAGAAATAGTTGTCCTGTCATATAGGATATGATTAAATTTCAGAAAGCCAATAATGAATTTTCAAAGCACTTAAACTAATATGTAGATAAAAAAAACAAAACAAAAACACAAGTTTGGTAACTTTGTATGTATGTGTGCATGGGGGCGGGGTGTATTGGTGGGTGTGTGTGTGTGTGTGTACCTCGTGCAATGCGCAGTACTCTCATGATTCGGATGATGGTAGGATTTATTGGCAAAGCAGCTTTCATTTTCAGCTCTTCCAGAGTGATTCCCAGAATGGACAAGGCAACTATTCCAACATCCAGCTGATTCCACCTAAACACAAGTTAAAATTCATTTTAATGCCACCAAAAGACTAACAGTGAGGTAACAAAATGACTCGTGACAAATGAAAACAACAGTTTTCCCTTGCTTGACAGTACAACGCCTTGCAAAAGTATTCATAACCTTTGAGCCTTTTCATAGTTTATCATGTAAAAAAAAAAAAAACTGTGAAAGATGGTTATGGTTTCTGCAGTAGGGAAGCTAATCAGAATTGACCATTATTTATAGCTTATTGTTTTCCAAGCCAAAGAATGGAAATAACAATTTAAGTGTTACTGAAAATGAGAACCCATAATTAACAACAACAAAAAAACTATTAGCCCATGTTTACGACACTTTTAACTGAAATCCTTACAAACAAAAGAATGGGGGGGGGGGGGTTTCCAGGGACATGCTGTAGCATATCATATAGCTAAAAAAATCCTTAAACTCCAGGAAAGTACTTAGAGCAGTGACAATGTCAAAATAACTTGTTTCCAGCAAACTACATCTTCAGTCCATAATACACGAATTTATACAAGAGAAGATCAATCTTTGTCCTGGAAGGCCATCTCATCTTTGTGACATTGATGTTTGCTTCTGAATCCAAACCTATGCATTAACTCTGCTGCGTTTCTCATGTTCAAAGCTAACACTGGCAGCCTGTGTATACAGAAAACCCTCTGCAGCCTCTTTGGTGCCTTCCTTAGGGTGGCGTTGACCTTAGGTTGACAATGTCTGACATGAAAGGACAAACTAAGAAATTAACTGTACTGTCCTCAATATTTACAGAGCTAAAAGAAGAACAAGAGGATGGGAAACAGACCTAATATTAGTTCTGCCAGAGTGCTGATCGTAAACAGTGAGCCAGGCATTTAAATTAATGGGTAGACCACCCACTTATCTCTTTGGGGGAGAAAACAATAAATTTAGCCCTTAGACAAGTTGGACACACTCACCGACCATGTTGAGTCTACTTTACTAAACTCGAAGCCAACAAACCATGTTAAAATACTGGGATAGTATAATTTTTTTGTAACTAAATTTTACACACCATGGATTTGGTGTGGGGTGCACATGAAAGTGTTTCATATTTGCACTTATGATCTATTGTACCTGTCTTTGAAGAACCGATGGAAGCCAAAGGCCACAAGTTTGAGCAGAGCCTCGATGACAAAGATAATGGTGAACACGTAGTTGCAGTACTTCAGAACCTCCTCCAAATACTGCAGGAACACAGACACCAGCATGTGAAGGACATCTCACACACAGAGTACTTTCCTAACTGATCGGAAAGTATTGATCGGATGCGGCTGATCGGATATGGCTTTCATTATAAACAGGAAAACACATCATTAAGGTTAGCAGATTTTAAAATACAGGTACACCCAAAATGATTTAAACCCCAGAAAGATGCAGCTTTAAAATAATGCATATTCAACCAGAGAGTTTATTCCAGATGGGTAATAAGATATTCATCTCTTAAAAGATCAAATGTAAAAGCGGAGCCATTTTAAAGATATGTTTTATTCAAATATTGCTTTGAAAATTTGAAAAATCTTTGATTATGAGATTCATGTGTTGACATTGAACATTTCCTTGCTGTCACTCTGATTTTTAGCCCCCCTTCACGGATTTTTACTTAGATTAGGTGAGATGCCTAGAATGTTAAAGAATAACAGCTACTGGCTTCTATGATACTTGAATATATTTACTTGGTATCTTAAAGGACACTAGACAAGGAGCTTAGATATTACTGTTCAAGTTAACTATTTAGCTATGGCAAAAATGACAAAGAGTGTATATTTTAAGAAAGTGAAAATTCCCTTGAAATTATAATGAACAGATATTTATTAAAGCAGCCTGGGATTTTTAAAACATTTATTCTCTTTTTGAAAATGGAAAAAGAGCAATCGGGGATTGGGGAAAATTTAGTTATTTAAGATTTATCGAGATTTATTTAAAGCAAATGTGCACAGGTGCACACATTACCTGGGGCTGATTGTAGTGCTCGATGCTCATTGTGAAGACATTGATACAAATGATGAAGGTGATGAAGAGATCCAGGTAGTGGCTTGTGCACAGAGTGTGGATGGTCAGGCGCAGAGGAGAGTAGTCGGCGTAGTACGGTCTCTGCTTGGCCTCTGAAACACACAAACACACACCCCAGCAGACAGAGAAAGTGAGATAAGGGTAAATGTGAGCAACAGTTTTTGGTAACATTACATGTCCAGTCATGTGCACAATGAGGCAATAGTTACTCTTTATTTAGGCTTATTTTTTCTATCGTTGTTTGACCAAGATTGTATCCAAATGCTTCTTGCTGTCACAAAATACTCATGAAGAATATGATCCCAATACCTGTGCACATGACTGGGTCTGTGGCGTTTTCTAATTTCAAAAGACATGAGAGTACCAGGTGGGCTCATAATTTAATCATTCAGAAACCTGTTTCCTTTGTTAATGGCACAGTACATATCTGTAAGGAAAGATTGTGAAGAAACCAACAGGCTATGCACACTAATCAGATACATCGCGAATATTGGTTGCATGATTTTCAGTCACTTTAAAGTTTCCCTGTTTTACCCCAACTACTACAAAACAGTTCTACTAATGCAAAACTCTGATTAGTCATGTTGGTTCCTTTGTCTTTTTTCTGTTTGTTTTTTTTTTGTTTCTTTTTTGTTGTTGTTGTTTTAGCCCTGCCTCAGGATGTTTTCACTAGTTCATATTGTTCGCTACTGGATTCATTACAATCTCCTGTTTTCTACCTGTATTGCTTGACCTAAGAGCCCTGTGTTATTCTCTGTAAGTTCTCATTGTTTTATTAAGGCACTCAATTTGACCACTTTCTACTTCTGTGCTGCGGTCCTCATCAAACCTAAAACATGACTGAAGAATCCTGCAGTGAAGAGGGTTATAAAAATTGACAGGAGAGGTGTCCATAATTGTGCCACCAGTCGATTTTGTAGAAAGCAATTACTTCTTATGGGGAATTTTTCCCCCCCGCATTGAATACATGTATTTGAATATGAGGTTCCATTTTTCAAAGTGAGATTATGCAGCTCCAATAAAAGGTGAAATTATTGAAGTGTTATTATACTTTCAACAAGGACACTCTTCCAACAGGAAGAAAATCTCTGCATTGTACTCTACTAAAGGTATGAATGTAGATATCCATTTTGATGAATATAAAAGGAACCCACAGCCTGCTTCTGAATAGTAACCTTGTGCACACTAAAATAATTTTTATTCACCACATTAGCAAACTGCACTCACATGTTGGATGCTAGTGTGTGATAAAGTAAAGATGAAGTAGTAAAAGGCTACTACCCCGGTTATGTTCAACAGCACGCTTGTTAAAAGCAGAATTCTAAGTGTATCAGGTCAGTGATACAATCTTTATTGATTAAATATCTCACATTAATATCAATCATTTAAACACTATATTCCTCTTGGTTTCACGATGATATTTTCTAATTATTAAAATTTCTAATATTTTCTAACTATTATCTTATTATAGTATGGTCAAGAATGCCAGTGATGGTGAACAAACACTGAAGCTTCTCTCGTCTCAAATAGCACTACTTCAAAATAAAATCTCAGTCAGTCAACACTATATTCTGCAGCGCTGAATGAGTTCGGACTGGCCAAATTCTGGATTAGGAATATACTGTATTCTGAAACAGTTTAGCTCAAAACTGTTTTATTGAATGTTTTGGACCACTGAGATGCAATAATGAAAAAACATCAGACTCGTCTTCCACTCACACCATAACCTATTAGATAACGTGACTTACAAAAAAAGTAAGGCAAAGAGCTGTCGTTTTTCACATTATGTCATGTTACAACCAGAAACTCCGCATATTTAATTGGGATTTCACATGAAGGGCATTATTGGGGAGTGGAAGAAAAAGGATGTGTGGCTTTAAACTTTTTTTTTCTTTTTAAACTGAGTTGCATTTTGATCAGTCCCATTTAATCACGCTCCCTCAAATAAAAATCAACTGTCTTCAGAAGTCATCTAATCCGTAAATTAATTTGATCTAAAAGTGATTTATTCTGTATATAATTACAACTCTAAGAAGAGGTACTATTTGTGAAAAAGAAAAATAGTGGCACAAACACCTCTGATTTGGAAAAACCACGTGAATACTGGAAAAATAACTCAAAGGAAGCTAAATACAGGGCAATCCTGAAGGAAACACTGTTAAAGGTCAATAAAATACTTGAGTAGGGCACATGTTCACTTTCTAGTAGGACAATGTCCCTAAATCCACCCAGAACTTCAATGTAGTGTTTATCTTAAAATGTATTCATCAGCTAAAAAGGCACAGACGTATGTCCAACTGAATATTTGCCCAGACTTGAAATTGCTTGACACAAAGACTTACTATCCTGACTTAATGAGCTTTAATCAAGAAGAATGGGTAAGTTTCTGATATGCAAGCATACAGAGACAAAATCAATAAAACTTTCAGAGGTGATTGCATTGAACATTGACTCCATAAATGACTGACTCAGACGGCTGAATAGAAATGCAAGAAACCGTTTCTTGTTTTTATTTCTTGAGATTTTTTTGCATCTCTATGTATCCTTTTCTTCCACTTTGCAGTTATGCACAATTTTGGTTGTAGCATGAAAGAATGATGACTAGCTGTGCAAGGTCATGACAGTTGAATCAAATGGTTTTTTTTCCACTCATCTGGACTTAAAACATTACTATGTGCAAAAAGATCGGTTGTTATAGTATTTGAGTACATATTTGTGCTGCTATCTTAGCCAGTTTCTATTCCCTAACGGCTGGAACCAAAAATTTACGAACAGCTCCATTGCCCAAGATATTACCCAAATGATTAACAGCAATAGCAGCCAAAACGTCTGCTATGTTTCTGAGTCTGCCAGTCAAAGCCCGGTTGGAGGAAATATCTCTTTTCTACCAGAGTCGAGAGGCATCTCAGGTTCTTACACATGCAGTGGGAGGGAGGGAAGGAAGGGATATAGGAAATTCACAGACGAAAATTTTTACTGGATAAAAATTTTCCGGGATGCATGCGGAAATTGCAAATCAAATTAGGCTAAAATTGTTTTTATTATTTTTAATCCAATTTGTGCAAGTGTCACTAGAGCTTATCAAGCATAACTGGTCATACAAATCAAGTGGAATTTGAGTGAAAATGTGAAATTTCGTACTTTGCTAACGGTGATAATTTTGATTCACTGTCTTAGATTTTCCATGCAGAGTTAGGAAGGGACAGGACTGGCTGCAGTCATGCGGTTTCATGCGTCAGATTGGCATAACCCACAGCCTACTGCAGTGATCAATCACATTTGCTGTGAGCTAGCCAGTCTTATAAACTTTCCCTCATTCCAGCTGTTGTTTTGCTAATAATTGCCCTATTTTTATGATATTTTTTACATGTTTTTCTTTCTTTCAAGCTCTGAAAGCAGGCAGTGCTCAGAAAAATAGACTACCGACCAGCCCCTCCATTCTCCTTACTCCTGCGCTTTTTATCTATCATTTTGAGCCTCTTCTCCTCCCGTAAACGGGCCTCCTCCTCCTCCTGGTCCTGCCGGCACTTGTGGAAGTTTTCCACCACGACACCGACGAACATGTTGAGGACGAAGAAGCTGACGATGAGCAGGAAGGAGATGAAGTAGAGCAGCATCCAGGGGTTGTGGTTCCTCACGGGCTGAAAATAGGGAGAAATGCTAACTTTTAAATTCAATTAAAAAGTGTAAAAAAATGTTTCTATGAAGACAAGCAGATGACAAACACATTTAAGTCACACAGCTTATGTCTTTCATGTGAGCTATAGGAAAGCATATTAAAATGACATGTTGGAAAAGCTATTGTATTAAGACACAAGTTATTGTATCTTATTTATTTTATTTGTAAACTTTTCTTCTTAATTGTTTTTGTTGAGGTGTATTTCAGCAATTACTCCCTCTGGCTTTGGATGCCGTGCAGCTGAAAAGATATTTGCTCTTACTTTTTTTTAAACTTTCAGACAGTTGTTATGATGCATAACCATAGCAACAAGGTATTATTTTTTTCAACACGGAGCAACTGATTAGCATCTCAAAATCTCAAATAATTCTAACGACTTTCTAAACATACATCCAGACAGAAATTTGAAGAGGAGTGGTAAAAGAAAATGAGTTGGATTAGCGCTCACCAACAACAGACCATTTCCCATTGGGATAAATATTACACTCTACTGCCTGTGTATTATATACAAAGTTACAAAGAATTGCTTATTTCTTGTCAGACGACTGTGACTCAACTGAGGTTGAAGCAGGTCATTCAGTTCTGCAGACAGAATGCAAATACTTGCCTGTTGATTCACTCCGACTGCATCTAGTCCATCATACATGATGTTGACCCAACCATCCTTACACGACAGCACAAACAGAGACATCAAAGCCTGGAGACAGAAAGGTAGTTGTACTTTAACAGACTTGCATTACCTTTACTTTGATGGTGCGCTTTAATGTGACTGAGAAATGCAGATTATGTCAAAAGGAAGAAGTCATATAGTGTTGTACAACAAGAGACATTTGTAGAAGAAGAAAAAACTCTGTTGTAAATAGTGTACAATTAAAAAAAATTAATTCTGGCTTTTAATATTGTGCAAGCTTCATATAATCACAGATTCATTTGATCCATCCACACCTGAATCAAGTTGTCAAAATTGTACTTCCTTCGTATCCACTTGTAGTTGGCGAGTTCACAGTCGGACTTGTTTGTGACGTTTTTTGTGTCCAGGCCCTCACAGTGGTAAAATTTCCCTTTGAACAGCTAGGAAAAAACAAACAAAAAAAAACAGGAAAAGAAAAATGAAAACAAGGCATCTTCAGGGCTATTTGACTTTCATTAAGCTGTGACCTCAGGTGTGTTCAGCAAAAGTGGCAATAATAAAAGTATGTTTCAAAGAGTGCATTGTTCCAGCAGAATTTCAGTGCTTGTGAAACAAATGGCCTAAAGGTAATTTTTTTTTGTTTTTTTTTTAACACTTACTCTAGTTCTGCATTTTCTTCCACTCACACCTTTGAAGAAGAAAAACACCAATATCTTTTTTTTTTTTTGGATATTCTAGATGCTTTTCAATTCCCCATTGCTATGGTCACATATGCACTGCTGAGCATTGACATTTACACAACAATAGGTAAAATAGCACAGGAAAGAGGCAGAGAAAGAGAAGCATCGCAAGTGTGACTTGAGAAATTGATGTAGTGCACAGGTGTGGTCCTCCAGTCCTCGAGGGCCGCTGTCCTGCAGGTTTTAGATGTGCCACCGGTACAAAAAACGCTGGAATGAAATGGCTTAATTACCTCCTCCTTGTGTAAATCAGTTCTCCAGAGTCTTGCTAATGACCTAATTATTCTCTTCAGGTGTGGACCAGCAGAGGCACATCTAAAAGTTGGACATTGGCCCTTGAGGACTGGAGTTTGACACCCCTGATGTAGCGCAAGCTTGTGCGTCTGAGTAGTGGGACGGTAATCACCTGGACCCCCAAGATTCCAAACACAATGAAGAAGGCGCAGCAGATCAATACAATGTTCCCAATAGGTCTTAGAGAGGTGATGAGTGTCTCCACGACCAGCTTCAGTCCTGGGGCGCGACTGATCACCCTGGAACACACAGTCATACACTCAGATATGGACAAATCAAATAGGCTTACAGCAGTTCCTGTAAATTAATATTGAAGTGATAGAAATAGGCAATGTTGGTATTTTAACAAGATCTTGAACACTTTTCACATTCTACACACAAATAAACACCCCATGTACCTCAGAGGGCGAAGGGTGCGTAGAAGACGAAGGACTCTGAGAATCCCCAGGATCCTGTTGGTGCCGGTATAAGCCAGAGAAACTAGAATGTCCACCAGAGACACAAAGACCAACACTCCATCCAAAACGTTCCAACTGGACTGAAGGTAGGTTTGATTTCCAAAGCAGAAACCAAGAGCAACAACCTGAGGGAACAGTTAAAGCAGCAGGAAGTTACCACAGCACAATTTAAGCCCTCTGGGTTTTTTTTTCCCTCCTGCTGTCTGAGGTTAAAAAAGTGCCAAACAAATATAAGTGAAGATACTGTTGTTTACCTTGATGGCCATCTCTGCTAGGAAGATCACAGTGAAAATATAGTTGGACACACTTAGAAATACTCGCTCCTAAATAGAAAAAAACAACATTAAAAAAAGTAACAAGACAATGCTTAAACAAAGTATAGCTAAGTTAATCCCATTAACCAAAACAAGATGCTTCTAATGATGACACATTCTGCTCTAAAAGCAGCAGGAGTTCCCTTTATATGTGTCAGCTTGTAAAAAGCTTGCACATTTAGAAGACGTGCGATGTTTATAAGAGTAAGGCTTCATTTTGCAAAGGCAGTCACTTTCTCTCTTTCAGAGGGTATGAAATGTTACAAATTACCTAAAACTGCTAATTTAATCCAAGGGTTTTCTGAAAAGTTTATTAATAATAATAATAATAAGTTCTCTACTGACACATGCCATGCCTTTTTTATATAATCAGTTTTTTTTTTCCATTGAAATAACAGCTACTGTGACACCTTGATTTGTATATGAAGGATAGATGCAGAGTAGGAATTTTTTTCAACTTTTGCTTTATTTTTTTAACTTGGTAGTGACATGCAAAGATGGACCTGAAAGAAAAGTTTTACTTGAGTAACTTCACCTTTGCTCACAGATTTATTTGTCAGTTGGTAAATAAAACCTGTATTTGAAATCAAAACAACCTTTTTTTTTTTCTTTTCATTAGTATATCTCAACATTAATGTCTTAAAGTATGAGAAAAGTGAGGCTAATAGAAAAGCGTGTGAAATTCATGGTCTGAAGAAGACAAGTGGACTGTGTGTGGACAAAAGTGATTATGTAAGCCATGTTTGTCCATGACTCACCGGGCTGTGAGGAAGTATATCAGGCCTCTCCAGAGCGATAGTGATGCAGTTGAGGAAGATGAAAACCAGAACCACATGGTCGAACAATTTGTGAGTGATCACAGCTTGGCACCACACACGGACTCTAAACAGACCCAGAGTCATATATAAAAATACCTACTGTGGCTCTGAGCTATGAACCAAACATTTAGAAGAATGACAACAGGAAACTTCGCCTAAGCTGAACAAAAATTTGAAATTGGGGAAAAGGCGGAACGATACGGAAGAGGATTAGGGCCACCGAAAAAAAAAGATTAAAATCTCAGACTTTAATTCTGAGATTAAAGTCAGAATTCTGACTTTAATCTCAGAATTCTGACTATAATCTCAGAACTCTTTTTTTTTTTTTTCCCGGTGGCCCTAATCCTCTTCTGTAGAATGACAAAGCCAACAACTATCTGAGATAATACAGATTCATTCATTTGTGTTAAAACTCAAAATTAACAGAGACATTGGGTAGTGACTGGGATCAGACAATCATCATCTTGATCAACCTTGAAAAATAATCAGTTGCTCTGAAGCTGAAAAATGAAATGTTTTCTCTAATCATTTTACTAAAAGCTATCTCATCGACAATAACATCTTTTTCAGATATTTATTGTGAACAAGTTCCAGTGTCAGGAGTTTACTATTGAGTTAAGAGAAGCACAAAAATTGAATTGCCAACCTTATTTTTTTATTCGAGCTCAGACTAGTTTGCCTTCTTTAAGCCTTTGGTTCATTTAGCAGATAACAGAAAGGCTAAAAGGTCAAAAGCAAAGTTTGCAACTTTGTCTTCTAACTGTTACGGTAGCTGTAGATGACAATCTTTGAAGAACAAATATAGACTGCTGTTTCTGTAATGCCACTTTAAGTATGCTAATCAGGAATGTTATATTTCTAGGTTTAGAGGCATCTTGAAATTTAAAATTACTTCTCTGTCAAATGTTAACCCTATTCATAAAATAAACAACCCCTCATGACAGTAAAGGTAGAAATATTTTCAGTGTTTTTCAACTTCTTTTTTCTAAAACAGTTCTTAAAAAGGAATCAGAAATTACTTAAGTTGGTATCTGCAGGTCAAAGATTTATAAAAATGAATTATTGGAGATTGGCCACAAAAGCTCTGACTGATGCTTTGCTGATTGAGGTGGTCTTGGGGTTTAAAAAATCAGAACTTTACTGCTAATAAATTTTCCATTGTGGCATTTGCAGTTTAAACTCCTAACATGGCACACATTTTCTACACCGGTACGAAGCGGAGAATAGCACTCCAGCTTTTGGTCCAAGTTGTCACAACACTTGTGGTAATGGCTTAGCTCAGCTTAAAGCAACATCTTTCTTTTTATGGTAACACCTTTCCAACAAGTGATGACAGCAGGCAAGTATTTTTGTTGTGGAAACAGTTATGTGCAGACCCTATAGCTGAGACCGATACTCTTATTTTATAAAGTGTGTCTTATAGTTCTGCTATTGTTGCTACATAACGGTCGGAATAACAGGTATGGACAAATGCTTAGAACAACACAATACATGATTTTAGTACAACAAATCATTGTATGTGGAAATAATTAAATGATGTACATATAAAATGTAAGCTACAATCAAGGCTCATCAACATTATCATTCCATTAGATCACAAAACTGGAACATGCCTCCATGAATTAAACAATTATATTTTAATTATTGATACTTGAAAATAAGTTAGGCTTGAAAAATTAAACAAATGTAATTTAGAAATCATGCAGTGGAAGAATGATGTGTGTGTGTGTGTGTGTGTGTGTGTGTGTGTGTGTGTGTGCGTGTGTGTGTGTGTGTAGGTCTTACGGGCTCTCCGGTGCAAACAAATAGAGCGTCCAGCTCTCGTGTTCCTTACACCAGCGGGGCTTCATGTTGTGGAGCTCCCTCCTGACCCAGCAGAAGAAAGGACTCTGCAGCAATAAGAGGACATATAGAAATGTAATTTCTATATGTCAGCAAACCACCAGCATCTTCTTTGTTATTCACTCTTGAATACTATAAACCACAGCTACATTCCCTATTAAACTGCAGTTCACATGGGGATGCAAATTGTAAAGTTTTTACTACTACCACATTCGTTCTGTTTACGACCCACTGTTAAATTTTTATCTAATTCAGAAGGCAGCAAGCAAACTGTTTATTAAACAAGCTCCTATAGCAGCACAATGATTGAGCTCCAACAAAGGTTTTTATTGATCGATCTCCATTTTAGAGTATTGCGTGACAGTCTGATTGTTTTGTCAACATAACTTGAACTAAAAAGGAATCTGAAATTACAAATAAACAATCAGAGGCATTCTGCGTCTTGCAGTGGAAGACTTCTATCCAATCACATTCTGCATTTTTGTCTGAAGTTACAATAAATCAGCACAAACAGATCAAACATTTGTTTTCTTCTGTGAATTTGTCTTGCATTTCTAAAACAAAGAATACAGAGATTATGCTGTCATTTGTGATGTTTTGATTTAAAACTGTGGTGATACAGCTGAATGTGTTTTCTGGTAATTTGTGGATTCTGGATGGATTTTCTAAAATGTAAACAATTTAAAATAAAATCTCTGCATATGGTCGAGCCTTCACTTTGACTTGACTTGGACACACCATAGACAAGAGATTGAATTGTTGTACATAACTACATAACGGTGTGTCAGAAAAACTTGACTTTCGACTTGTTTGAGTGATCGACTGGCCCAGGTTTGACTGTTCTGAAAAGTTCTCCTTGTTTGCACCAAATATTCATCAAACATTTGCGCAAGGTTCTTGAAATACTTTGGTTTTCCTCAGTCCACTGCGATTAATCTCTTACCACGATTCAGAGAGTCATTCCAACTATCTAGTCCCAGCATAATCCAAAAATCAAGCAGAACTTTTTTTCTTATGTGATGTTGAATGACTTTTATTTGATTGGTTAGACTTTTAATGTGGCAATTTTAATGTAGATTAGCAGAAATGTAATTCCAGTTCTGTTTCCCTGGGACTTTTGATGGGTTTTTTTTCCCCACAGGCACTGTTGCAGTGGAGGAAGCAACAGCATTGTTCATCCTTGGAGCAAAGCAGACTTTAAGTGATGCTTTAAAGTCTGCTCCTTTTTTCCCTCTCTTTCTCTTGTAACTGTTACAAGAGAAACATCTGGTGAATTGATGGTTCTGAAAACTTGAAAACCTCTATTGCAATAAATACAGACTTTAGAATCAGGATTAGGTCAAAACAAGCTCTCATCAAACCCGAGTGTCCAATAAGTCAGATGAGGAGGAAGCTGGACAGACTGAAACGGTATAAGGCAGTAGGTACCGCCTCGAATGACTGCAGTTGTGGGATGCATCAAAGATGGTCTAGAGACTGAGTACAGAGAGCTAATTGACCACTTTGTGGCATAGTGTGGGAACAATCATCTCATCTTGTATATGAACAAAACAAATGAGATAATTGTAGATTTCATGAGAAACAGGAATGAGTCAAACAGTATGTGTTATGGAAAAGAAGTAGAGGTGATGAAAGAGTAGAAATACATCTGTGTTCGTGTGAACAACAAGCTGGACTGGAGACTCTACAGTGAAGCAGTATACAAGAACATGTATAACAACATTTATTCTGCCTTTCAGAATATTAAGGTATTTTTGAATTACTTTGAACTTAACTATACTGAAAAAGCTGCTTAATCATTTATAAGTATATTTAAAAGTACTTCCAACTAAATATGTTTCTTGACAGTCAGTGTTAGGGGTTTGTGCTTGGTTTAAATGTCATGGTTTTATTCATTTACTGCATTTATTTATATATATATATATATATATATATATATATATATATATATATAACAGTATATTAGTAGCAAACAGACAACAACAATGGGTAATATAAATAATTATTGATTACATTAGAGATTGGTACTTAACTTTTGATTATTTTGGCATTGATCCTTAAATTTTGACAACTCTACATACATTTCCTAAACAGATTAATGTGTTACTCTTACTTTAATTAACAGTGTTTAAGTTGTCTACATCGCCAAAAACATATTTGAAGGTATACATTTTTAAAACTATGAATTGTATGAATCCAGACTCATGCAATTCAATAAGGACTTTGGGTTAAGCACAACACTCAAAACAAAATGTCTTTTGTTCAAATGCTGTCTGGAATGCTGGGTGCTGTGATACGGGGTAGAGTTGCCCCAGCAAAGACAACATCAAAAAACCCATTTAAGAAACAATTCATGTCTTAAGCTTGTTGCGGAGAGCTGCTGATGTTAGCTGGTCCACATTTACGTCTATAGGGGAACAATAAACATGTGTCTCCTTGCATAATAAGGTGGAGATAATTGGACCATAACAGGTGGACTTTCAACTCAGCAAGTGCAGAAGCTCAGAACAGAACTCATTAAAGTTTGCAGTAAAACAAACAGAAGAAAGCTTAGGTCCACAGCTTCTGTGCTTTAGGATTCTAATTAAAAACAGCCCAGAGTCAAGCCTCTCAGACTCTGCTTTTTGGGCACACAGGCACTTATGTGAGCATGTGTACATCTGAGAGTGTCTTCTGTTTTTGTGTGTGCGCGTGTTCTAGTGAGCGTGCAGATACAAAAAAAGGACCTGCCGCTTAGATGTTCTTGGAGCTGAGATCTGAAGTCTCTGACACTGACGCTCGCAGAGAACATCCTGCTCACATCTCACTTAGAGCATCTTCTGCACAGATTAACACAATCCACACACAACCACACCCATACATCTGTATGCTGCCTGTAATAAGCTGCATTCAGTGCGTACCCATGGGGAGAGGCCTTTTGTTTCGCTGGATTTCATAGCATTATAAACTCAATTTGGAGCCAATAGAAAAAAACTTGAGCAATGTCACAACACAGGTCACATGAAACCACCAAGGGAGTAAACAGAGCCTCAACACACAAGCAGACCTGCACAAATGTTTTCAACAGCTTTCAACCCAGTGAGAAAACAATTATCGCCCAAGTCAATCAATTAAAGCATGACAATTAGCATCCCTCTAGACATTGCATCATGAACACGCACGCACACATTGCAGAGCGAATCAAAAGAGATCGAGAGAAAAGGGTTAGAAGGCAAAAGAAAACTGGAGAAGTGTGGGTGTGGAAAAAGAAAAACAAGTCATCTGAACCGCTATAGATCTTACATTCAGAAAATTGCAGCCTGTGATGAAGAACAGCCTATAGCATTATATACTGATACTACACACCAGGACAAAATGGAGAGGGATGTTCATGAAATACTGGTTTTTAGGTATAATGTATAGCAGGGGTGTCAAACTCCAGTCCTCAAGGGCCGCTGTCCTCCAACTTTTAGATGTGCCTCTGCTGCACCACACCTGAATAGAATAATTAGGTCATTAGCAAGGCTGGGAGAACTGATCTACACAAGGAGGAGGTAATTAAGCCATTTCATTCCAGTGTTTTGTACCTGTGGCACATCTAAAAGCTGTAGGACAGCGGCCCTCGAGGACTGGAGTTTGACACCTGTGATGTATAGGCTTGTAAAAACTGCAAATCTTGTTCCTACTTTTTTTTTAACCGCAGTCTTTCAGGATTATTATTATTATTTGGGGTTACAGATTGATGCAAATACACCATAAAGTCCCAATCCATTATATACTATTCATTTAGAGTTTAACTGGGCCACTCCAGCTCTCCAATTGTTTCCTTTATACTCAAGACTACAGGGCAGTTTCTTGAAATACATTTATGCACCCATTTGTCATATAACCACCTCAATATAAATGTGCTAGAGATGTGTGATAGTAGTACAAGAAGTGCATAATTGTGAAATGTAGGTAAATGGTTCATTATTTTTAAAAGCTGCTACAAATAAAGAAAAAAATATATTATGGTTTGACAAAATTACGAAACAATTTCACAAGGTATGGAAACTTTTAAAAGGCTTCATATGTTTGGAATCCCCAAATGAACAATGATGAACTGCCAAATTGTAGACAAGCCCCAGCTGTCACACCAGCAGTCTCACATGTGACTGTAGAATACTTTGGTACACAGAAGAGTCACTTAATTACTACTTAGATCTTCTGGATGACAAACAAACCTAAACTATCCCCCACTCCACCATCAGGAACTGTTGAATTAGATTCTCTAAAAACTTGACAATGCCAAACCTTTTCACTAGTGGTAGGTTTGTGTTCAGGTTGAGAGACAACATCAATCTCCCTTTGTTTTAAAAAGAAAATCACATTTTAAAATGTGCACTTAACTGCAAACAAGTAAATAAAGGGTTACATTATACACCAAAACGGCCCAGAGGCAAGACCTTTGAAAACTGCTCAAATCTTACTGCTGATTTCCAAATATATACATTATTTTATGAGCAGGGAGTCATAATAACTTACATCTTCATCTAAGTCATCATCTGATGTGAAGTCAACTTTGGGGTCCGAGTTTCCATTTGGGTCATATGTGACGGTCCTCCCATTGCAGTCGCCATACTCTGCTATAATGGTAGGGCAGAGAGAAGATGCCTGCAGCGGTTCCAAGGACTCCAGCTTTACTCTGCTGTTTACCCCAGCTTCCTCTTGTTGTTCTTGGCACTCTTCCTCCTCACCGCCTTCTCCAGACAGTAAACTTTCCCTCTCTCCGCTGGTGTCTCGCCTTTTGAGGCTCGGTGCTCTCCCTAGACTGTTCCAGCTGGAGCGGCGACTTCCCCATGAGCTGATGGAACCACGGAGAGGGAGAGGTGAGCGCCGTCCAGGGCTTGAGAGAGTCTGCAGGGGGAGAAAGGGCTAAGTATTTAGATTTCCTATAAAAAAGCATACATTTTTCAGTATTTTCTAAAATAAGATGCTTGACAATAGAGTCACAATCAAAGTGTGCATACTGTTCTGAAAACATTACAAGTAGAGTTGTTGTAACTGTTTTAGGTAAAATTTCTTCTTTTTGTGCTTGATTGAATCACAAATACTTAAAAAGTTTAATTGAATATGTTTTCATTACCCACTGAGACAATAATATTATTGTCAAGGCCTTCTAAGTGTACAGTGGTCAAATCGGTGAATTTCTATCTGAGCTGTGATTTAACCTCAAAACACAATTAAGAGTTTTCCAAAAAGTATCAAGCACCAGAAGTGTTAGGCCCCCCTGTTGTCACAAGTGGTCTTTCAGCTGTGAAGGAAAGCTAATAATAAAAAATCTAGCTTTGCAATAGCAAGAAAAAAGCAGAAAGAGCCATTGTTCCTCGTAGTTTTAGACATTAGATGATTTTAAAGTCTGTGAGCAAGTCTTGTGTTGACACACCGGACTCACTAGATTTTGATTGTTGTGTTCCAATTTCAAACTAATTATTTTGTTCTTTTGAAGCTTGTCTAAATTAAGCTTGGAAATATTGCTCAGATTAGAAGCTTAATGACCATAACACCCTGAGGTTCAATATTTATCAGTTAAAAAAAAAAATAGGTTCAGACTTTTACTGCAAAATTGTACAAAACTCAAATATTAATCTTCTGAAAGCTTAAAATATGTTTTCAATGAACTGCAGTGACTCCAGAAGAAAAGTTATCCAAAAGTAACACAAGTCTTCTTTTTTAAAGTAAAAACTAACGTGCAGAAACAATAGTGGGAACTTAAATGATGGGAATTCAGTGTCTCTTATATGCTGCGGGGACCAATTTGCCGACATAGTTGACATAGTTCGTCTCCACTCTTTCATGGTTGATGCCCTGTGCAGTTGCCAGGTCTCAGTTTTAGTTACCCATCAGGGATATTTAGGGATAGAAAACATCTAACCACCTCTATAAAAGCAGTGAATGGTGGAACATTTTGAGAGATCTTGCATGTTGGCTAAATACCCAATTAAAATGTTAACTTTTCTTTTCGTTGTAAACCTTTGTGTTACTTTACTCAACATTATTTAGTACACTTCATCAATAAAATTTATTTTATATTCCCATAACAACAGTGAAAGTGTTGAAATTACTTACTAAAGAATGTTGGTCATAGGCTGCTGGGTCCATGGATGCTGAGCTTCCACGCCGAGACTCCGCGCGGCCACTCCCTGTCTCTGAAACACCCAGTCCAGCTTCTCCATGTTGAGCTTCTCTGTACATGAGCTCCTCCTCTAAGATGGACTCAGGCCCTAGGGAGCTCTTCGGCGTTGGCATGGGAGTGGCAGCTGTGTGCATTATTATGGGAGGAGCCATAGTGCCACGAGGGTCAATGTGACCATTGGCTGTCATCATCAGAGAGTACATCTTAAGCTCTATGGATCAGAAATAAAGATTACTAGATTATTAGTCGAATACTTATTTCAAATCAATCAACTTCAAGAAAATAAAGTGCCTGATGATTAGAACGTTTTGGATTTTTTTAATCTACCTGTGTCTCTGAGTTGTTCAACTTTGTCGTCCTCATCAAAATTGTCAGATTTCTTTTCATCGTCTGACTCTGATCGATTGGCATCACCCTATAAGACACAATTATGTACATAAAAAATTAACCCATGTATGAGTTGCTGACTCGATTTTGTGATTTTCACTAGAGTAGATTGTAGAAAAAGCCAGGGCCTATTGTCTGTGGGGGGAGTCGCGAGAAGTAGGGGCTAACCTATGGTGCTAATTTGTGCATTTTAGACAGTGATCAGTGAAATACAGTTCAGCCCATCAACACAGTCAGAAAACCAATACAGCCATTCTCACCTCAGCCTGGAAGCCTTCGACCAAGATGGCGACCAATAAATTGAAGAGCACATAATTGCCAAACGTCATGAGAGCAACAAAGTAGAGAGCCGCCCATGGAGAGGTAGAAGCCATGCCGTTGTACAGCACCACGTTCCAGTCCTCCTGGGTAAGGATCTGGAATGTGGATTAAAAAAAGGAAAGAAAAAAAAAAACACAGACAGAGATTTAGGCATGAAGATGGAGGGGAAGTGGAGGAGAAGAGATGGATGACAGCAGAAATAAAATAGGACAGAAGGACTGGGAGGTTTAGAAGACGTGTAATTAAAAGGCAAGGACTAGTGAGTTGAAGAAAAAGCAGCACAAGCCGATATGTTAAACAGTACATAAATCGATTATATGCTTTATAAAGCCCAGTAATGAGCTACTTACATTGGAACAATAATTCAATTTAAGAAACCTATTGGACTGTAAGTCGCGACAAGTGGAAGCAGCAGGATGTAAATGTCTGCCTTTCTGTGCCTGTAGTTGGATAAACATGACTGAAGGAAGAGTTCAAATCTGCACACAGCATTCATGTAGGCTGGCTCTGCCTACTCATTTACCACTCTGGGCAAAAGGCAGAGTCCCTCTGTGCAGCTTCTGTGAACTACGATACGCAGCTCTGCACAGATCCGTGTTTTTTTTTTATTCGTTTTCTTTTTCTGCTCGCACACCTTGATAACTATAGTAAAAGTGGACAAAGTATGAAGCGAGTGGAACTTTCTCAAACGACAGTTGGCAGTGGATAAAATGGCTCTTCAGCACCAAAGAGAGTCCACTGCAATGTGTGTTCCACCCTTCTGCTGACGCATCCCGTGCGGAAACAGAAAAATGGATTTGGAGCAATTGAACAATGTCTCCACGGGGAGGTGGAGCAAAAAATAGAAATCGTGGTGAGGGATAGATGCTGCATGCAATTAGATACAGTTTTTGCATTCCAAAGCAGACTTGGGGCAATTTCACATACATATATAGACCCTTTGGAGTTCTATTGACATGTGGTTTGACCTGGGATGCCTAAGTAAAACAAAGGATGGACACACAATTTTTACATTGTTACAGTAAACAGTAACAATGTTTACTGTGCAAACACTGTACTGTTTTATTTAGCTATTTCTATTTTTTGAGATTAGGAAAAACTTATTTTTAATAGGGATCTAGATAGCTAGCAAATTGGGTAATGCATGACTAAAGATAGACATGTAAATACCCTATAAAAAAGACATTTTTCCACTAACCGACAATAAATCAGACTAAAGGTTTCTTGATTAGATCAGATCCAAAATTATTTCTATTTACCAATAAAATGATAAAAATAACTTTTCATTAAATGATACAAACCAATAAGCTACAAGCACTTAATTACAAATTGGGAAAGTCTGGGTGTTATTTCACACAAATGGAGAACAAAAATAAAATATCTTGTGAAGATCCTGGCTGAAGCTGGTATCATTATCCACAATGTTACGTTAAGAATGAAAATCAGGAAAAGAGGCCTATAACAGAGGCATAAACACAAGGGAAATAGAAAAACTCACCTGGAATACAGTGACAATGGCCCAGAGAAGCGAGTCAAAGTTTTTGCGATCAGGAATGGTGTCTCCGTTCTCCATTCTTTGACTGAATTTACATCCGAACAGATGCATGCCAAGTATACTGCAGAAACACAAGCAATGCATTAAAGACTCTCTGAATGCACACAAACAGACAATGTTGATGGCACCGCTAAAATAAAGGAATCTAATAAAAATAAATGAATCTTTTTTTGAGTAATCTCACATTAATACATTTTGGAACAATTGTTAATACCCTTTGAGTTCCCTTTAAAATAAAGTCACTTAAATCAATTGAGCAGAAGTTTTTAGAAACTTCCCATTTATAATCTACAACTTTCAGTTTCCTCATGGCATAAAAATGATGTGACACAGAAACCTCTTCCTCTTAGCCACATGTCACTAGTCTGGATAAGGATCCGTGTTTATCTTGTCCAAACAGAATGAGTTGGATTCTTAAAAACCCTTTAAACCTCACTTGGTTAGAGAACTGAAGCAAAAGATGGCATGTTGAGGGTCACTATAACTCCCTAAACCAGCCATCCCACTTACTGACTGGTTGTTATGGATGGATTCCAGACAAAAAAATTGATTTGTTCTCCTACCATCGCAAGCGTAAGACTTTAACATAAATAATGTTGTCGCCGTCAGACTCTGACATACTGTGCATACTCTGAGCTGATTCAGCACATCAAGTCTGTAGACATGTGGTTGAGATTTCATAGCTTTTTAGCAATTTTCAAGGCATTCTGAATGCTCTTCAGTCATTCTTCTCAAAATGATCATACTTGAGCTACCTTCAGTTTTACAATTACAATCTTAGGCATGATTGTTTGCAAGCATATTAATTGTGTATTAGTAGATAATAGTTCACGAGCATGCTAATGGCTGCTTAAACTCTGTTTTATTTACCACAGATGTTCAAAACTTGGATCTGGGAATGATATTGAACCAAACTTAACAATGTACTCATTCAAAACTTGAAAGCCAGTAGAATTTCCTAATTGAGATGTTCAGGGACCATGCTACCTGACAGTAACAACACACATTCCAACAATCTTTCAATATGTTCCTCAAAGGACTTCTAGGCACCGTTTATGTGAATCATCTAGGATCTTGAAGTGATTTTTGTGACATGCCACAGTAAATTGAAAAAAAAAAAGTCAAGTTGTCCAACTGTGTCATTAAGTCTGTCTGAAAAAGCTGGTCGATAGTTGATTGTTATGATAAATTTGAGAACCAGTTATCTGAAAAGTGCAATGTGCAACTGTGTGCTATAACAGTGTGAAATGGTAGAGGATTTTTTTTTCTCACACACCTTCTGGCTAAAGGTGTGTGAAATAAAATATAACAAGTACCAATAACTGCCCGATGTGATTTTGTTTAAATAAGAAAATTTGTATGTCTCAATTTGTTTTTGTATAAACCGTCATAAATTTGTATTTCATACTTTGTGTGAAATTATGCTAGCAAACTTGTCCATGTCTCAATGTGTTAACAGGATGAAAGCAAAGTCATCAATTCATGGACAAACAAGCAGGAGATGCAGCAGATTTCTGCACCTGAAAGTGAAGATGAAAAGCATCAGCAGCATGCAGAAGGTGGCCACATTGTCCATGGTCTTCATCAGCACCACCAGCTGCCTCCTCAGGGCAGGTAGAAACCGTACGAGCTTCAGGACTCGCAGCAGGCGAAATGTCCGCAGGACCGACAACCCTCCATCCGCTTGACCTATTATTTCCCACACACTGAGAAACATAAACAAAAAAACAACTCGTCTCTGAAATGAACAAGTAAATACCTTTAGAAATCTGTAAAATCAGGATTAGAAAAGAATTAAGAAGTAATATTACCTTATGATGACGATGATGCTGTCAAAGATGTTGTAAGGGTTTCTGATGTATCCAAACAACCCAAAAGCCAGCAGCATGAAGCCCATCTCCAGCACAAACATGCTGGTGAAAACAATGTTGCTAATCTCCAACACATCAGTCAATTCATTGGGCTGGAGAGAGAGAGAAAAAGAGAGAGACTAAACGTAAAAGCAGAGTAACAGGTATGCCACAATACTGTAGAGGGGTGACAAACAGCTTGAGTTCATTTAAATATCGACTTCAGTTATCTATGGAGCACAGATGTTCACAAGTCTTTTTTCTAAGTCTAAGTTAAGTCTCAAGTTTTCAAGTTTTGTGAAAATACACTAAATACATCTAAAACACAAAGTTCAGATGTTGGACTTGGACATTTTCTAAATATATTAAATGTTTACAGCACATTGTCCTTTTCATTGTATATTTGGAAATATATTCAGGACAGGAAGGTTCATTTGACATACACTGGACATATGAAAAATGTAAGCACGTTCAACACTGCAAGCAGTAAAAACAGTTCATACTGTACAAATATATTTTTAAGAACCAACTTCTGCTGAAATTTCAGTTGCATCATTTTGATCTTTTCCTTCTTATATTTTGCTGCCAATTTTTCAGCTGGACAGTATCATCAACTCTTGGCAACGAGCTTTATGCAGTCCCAGAGATTTACATGTAATGAATAATAATGATCCCCATATGACTGAATCTTTCTTAATCATAAATTCTTAAACTCTGCTTTCTGCCTCAAAGTGGGTGAAGCCCCGAAGCCTGAGATCCAAAAAGAAATCATCTCATGTCACGCAAGGGAGACTCATTAAAAGATATTGCATTTCTTTTCATGCGGGGATCAACAAACCACAGTCCTTGCGCTGACCATGCTGAGTCCAGACCAGTGGCATAGAAAAGGAGATGGAAAATGTTTAAGACTAAAGCGGAAGGGACTCATTTACAAAAATCCTATTATGACAGATCAGAATTACCCATAGTCCCATAGGTAATTCTGTTCCTCCATCACCCTGAAAATATATATGCAATATGATTAACTGGTTTTACATTTGAATTCTTCATAAGCTGTGTGGAAACGTGCAGCATTATAAATTGTGTGCTGCAGAGCAGGGATCATTGATGGCGAATGACAACACAAATCAAACTGGTTTCAGAAATGGGAATATGACACAGTAGCATAACCATAATTTTAGGGTCAGGACAGAAGGAGACATTTCCTCTCACTTTTACATCAATTTTGATGCCCTGCAGATTGTACCACTCAAAAACAGTGATAGGCCATATTTAATGGATACAGGTCAAACACTAGTTCCAAGCAGAGAATGAACACTCAAGGGGAAGCCTGTTTCACTTTAAACAGCCGGTAGGCTCTTCAATTGGCTCTGGAGTTTCTTGCTAATGTGTCTTTAGTCGCCCTTGGAGTCACTCCATCTTGTTGCAAAAGGCACCTAAATGTATCTGTCGAGGAGTCTGGGTGGGTGGCCTGGCCAGAGAGTTGTTAACATGTTGGCCGTTTCTTTGAATGGATCAGACAGATTTTAATATCAGAGCTTTCATATAAAGTAACATTTGAATCCGTGTCTGTATTTCACTTATTATTAGTGGTAACACTTTTATTCATGTTCATGTTATATAATTGTTTTATCCTTGAAAAGTGTCTCAGTTTTATTAAAAGTCCAGATAAATAAAATGTGTTGGTATTGGTAATATTATTATTGTTATGAACTGTAGAACCTCAGCAACACAACCTCAGCTTAATGCCAAAGAAATGTGTTTTCTTCATTTTTTTCTTCATTTTTTTTTACTTGTTTGTTAAATCACACATAAATGACTGTACTAACTGAATCTATGAGGACTGCTGGTTTTCTTGGTAGTAAAATACAAAAACCCAGTCCAAATAGCAGTTTGAGTAGGCTAATGTATATTCATCTTTAAATGGCACTTTACAGTCCATTCAGTGACAGCACTATGGTTCACAAAGTGGGTCAAATCAATGCAAAACAGCTGTGAGCTGAAGATAATGACACATCAATGCTTGAGTTGTTTCGCTGATTTTTTATGATCCAGAACTATTTGGGCAAAACTAATTTCTATCCCCTGACCTGGGTAAAAAAACCAAAAAACAAGACCAGCACTTTCATATACAATGATGCATCTAAACACAATACCAGTGCACAAGAGGTTAGATTTTGAATATTAAGAATCTTAAACAGCTCTGAATTTGGCCTTGCTTTGTGGCTATAAAGATGAAAATTAGAACAAGAAGAGAGATTCACACCCACACATACAGCTTTTCTTGCAAAGCAAAGATTTGTGATGCTCATCATGTATTTTAGCTGATCGGACAAACGCAAAGAGACACATCATTCTAACAGAAACCACATTTTGTTGTATGCAAATTTAAAAAAAAGTATCAAGTAAGTTATCTAATATTTTTTATGGTTCTTTTTTATGTTTTTCTTTGGATTTAATCATAATATAATTACATTATCAATATCATCACAATAGACTGTATCCCTCAACAAATCAGACTTATTGATAATAAAATGACATATTTGGCATCAATATGACACTCACTAGAGGTGGTGTAAATTGAAGACAGTACATTTGAGCACACAAGTAATGTTTGACATTTTAAAGTAAAGATTTATTTTGTCTGGTAAAACAAGGTTAATATGAGTCGTAGATAAAGCTTATCACCCTCTCTCAATGTTTGAGAGTTTTATTTTGAAGTAAGAGAGGAGGTAGCTCTTTAGTTACTTAGTTAGTTTGATCAAATCTACTAATAAAACCTATGTGTTAGGTTGGACAACATTTGGTTACAAAATCCATGAAGTCCACAACTTCTGGCAAGCATCCCAGGTCCCGCATAGAGCAAAAAGTACTAACAGAAGAACAAATTAAAACAATTTGTGTAAGAAGAAAATACTTTTATTGTGGCAAGCCATTAGCGGCTACCGATGCTAAAATTAGGATGCAATTTAATGTGCCCTACCTGTGGAAAACAAAACAAAATAAACTCCACTGTGAATTTTTTCATTTGATAATTTCTCACTAAAGAGAACTGGCAAGATTATTAGCTTTGAAAAATGCTTACGCAGTATTGACTTACAATGAAAAAAAACAAAACAAAAGATAAACAAGACTACCTCCAAGTTTGAGTCAGTCTAAACACAACCAAAACACACTAACTCGACACGCCGTCAGTTCAAGGTCTTGTACATCCATAGAGCCTTTATGGACACAGATTTACACCGTCAGGCTGAAAAAAAATTGGCTAGGTGTCACAAATGGAGGTTGATGGGTGCTACAGTGAGAAGGAGCTCATAAATAACACTTCAGTGTGTTTACATGGATGTAGTATTGCCCTAAAAGGCAAAGGCTCTCTCAGTCTTTCCCCGTGTTTACATCACAAAGACAAAAGTGCACACATTTTGCCATGAGAGAAAATTGAAGGAGACTGAAGCGAGGACAACGAAGAGGAGAAAAAAAAAATACGGTGTGAATCACATCCGAGGAACCTCACAATCCAGCAGTTATCCAGAAAGAATTTTTTTAAAAAAAGAAAAGAACACATGTTAGGAACCTGACACCTAACTCATGTCAAGGTGTTTTTATGTATGAGAAAGAGGAAAGGTGTAGTGAAGAATGGGTGCTAAACTAATTTTGTTTTGATTTTAAGTCTCATCTAAAACATATTATGAAAAGAAACATTTAAAAACTTTCTAATGTGTTCGTGTTCTTTTATTTTTTTATTTTAATTGTTCCTCTTTTCTTTTTGTATCTTACTGTTAATTTCTACTTGCTCAGAAGCACATTGTGAATCTTACTTGTTCATGGTACTCTATTCCCATGCTGAGGGTATTGACGAGGATGGCGATCATAATCCCCCGGTTGAAGTATTTACTTTCCACTATTCTTCTCAATTTTTCCCTGAAGTTTATCCAGGCCTGGACAGCTCCGTTTCTGCACGCAACAACCCCCCGCCGTCGGAACAGACTTCTGAATCCTCGTAGATCGCCCCCCTGGAAGAAGACGCTTCATCACACCAACATGTACTGTACTGTATATTCAGCAATTACCAATGTTTTAAAAATGAATGAAACGCTGATCAGAAATACACAAGCTTATATGCTACAAACTAACCAACATGTTATCTGAGTTTACTACGTTCCTTACAGTATCGGCACCTATCCTGACCTGCTGAAAGTCACGGATTCCATCAGCCTCTCCTTTGCCCCCCTCCAGGTCTCCTAGTTCCAGTTCCAGGGTCTCAAGGCTGCGGGCACACAGAGGGCAGCTAAGTAGCTCCAAAAGCAGAGGGCTGGGCACGACGCCTGCCAGTTGGATCAACAGCCTTTGGCAACCTTTAGACAGAAAGTGATAGGAATGGTCAGAACTCTGCCGAAGGAATGTTTCTGGCTGTTTTCATCCTGTGGTCTTTTTATTTATTTATTTATTTTGCATATGAGTACTGCTGGCAATAGCTGTTTAAGAAATCTAATTTACATTTTGAAGGTTAAACAGTCTATTTGGTACTTAAAGTTAGCATATTAAAATATGCTGACTTTTTTGTCCTTTATTATCCAAGGCCAGCCAGATCCAGGCTGTTCATTAGCTGATAAAAAATTTAAAAACATACTCCAAAACACACCAAAAGAAATTCTTAGAACGAACCATATGTCTGACAGTCATTGTGAACTGCATTGTTGTCCTGTTAAAAAAACCCAGTTATGACCACATAGAGGAATACCATCACCTAATAAAAATGTCCGCTGCAATATCTCCAAGAAGCCATCTGTGGTTTGACATTCTAGTAAAACCTGAAACCTCACTGTTCCATTTTAAGGACAAAAACCCTCCCAGATCCTGATGTAGACTATTCCAGAAAACATGTCTAGTGAAATCTTTGTCAAAAGTTGGGTGCCATCTGTACTGCTGAAATTAAAGGGGGGTTTTTTGTCAGAAATTGAATCTTTCTTCCAACTTAAAGTGTCTCAAGTTTCATGATGCCTTGCAAAATCAAAAGGGAGTGTTGTAAATGTTGTCTTTTGATTATTGGGTGCAGTCTGCCTAAGTAAGCACCCTAATTTAAACTTTTTTTTTTCCTCACCCCTCCTGTATTTTATGACCCTCCTGCTGTCTTGGCGTATAAAAGCGTACACAGAGTCAGTGAGACCCTGCCAGACCACAGAGTAAAGAACAGTGGGGTCTAAATGACCCCGTCTTTTAAGGCCGCCGGAGGGTTAAGAAATTTCAAATGACAAGCCTTCTGTTGCTTTACTCTCCAGCGACAGAGTGTTGCGAGAGGTCTTGACAACTTCAGTTTTTCAGACATATTTTCAGGAAATTGGGGAATAAAGGGAGAGTGGATTCAATTACAGTTAACAGAGGCCCATAAGGCCGAGACCACAATTTCCAAAACTGTGCTAGTGCAGAGAGCAGCACCATAAGCCTGATATGAAGAATATGTATATTTGGTTTGGATTTGAGGTTCAATTTAAGGTCAGTGTTGTTGCTATTTTAAGTCTATTGATATTTTTATTCCTTAGGTGTGACATTTGTGTTAGAACAATACAAAAAAAGCCATTGTTAGACCTTGCAATGTAATACGTGAACTTCTGAACATAAAGCTAAAAGGTAATTTTTTCCCCCACAGAGCCAACAGACTCTAGCTGTCATGGTAAGCACTGCAAGTTCATCCTTCATCATCAGTCTGGGTATCTGCACTCACCTTCTGTTCTCTGACTTAAAATCAGTGTGGAGAAAATGCAAAGCACAGCTGAAAACGAACAGAAGCAGAACTTAGTGGCTGGAAACATTAGCTCTTTAAAAGCAGCTTAAACAGCAGGTAATTTTTTTTCAGAATGTTGCCTGGGATAGATAGTATAATAAGAATCTGTACCATATTTTAAAGTCTGTTAATAGTCAAAGTATTAGCTGCTGACAATTGATGTATTACTCTAGTTGGAATCAAAATCTTGAAAAACTGTACATGCTACCTGAAATTATGTTTCCTACAATCCTAGATTGTTGCCTTGTTTGGTTATTTTTACATTTCACAGCCAGAGTAAGTGCTTCTGAAAAGGGTTCAGGTTGGAGATGGTTTAGCGAAAGTAAAGAATTTATAAACTGGAAAAAGACCCAGGTGGGGGTGTGTGTGCGTGTGTGTGTGTGTGTGTGTGTGTGGTGGGGCTGGGGGTAGGGGGCTGAAAACATGCAAGGGATCCCGAAAGAGTGCCTTCTCATTGTTGCTACTAATACAGTCTATGTGTTGAAACTATTTTACAATAGAGAATAAAAGTAGTTCCGTCAGCAAAATTTGCAGTTTGTACATTTCTTGAGTGAGTAGTCAAAGTGCTGCATCGGCAGATTTAATGAGTTGATCCCGCTAACTTGGAAAGTGGATATGGTGAAGGAGAATACATAAAAAAAAAACTTGATGAGGCAAAAAGTGTTACCAAACAGGTGTCTGAAATTAACACTCTAGGTGACCAACCCATCATTTTGTAGCAAGTGGAGAAATGGTACAGCCTCCTGTTGAGGCTACATAGAGCACAAAAAGCTGCACTGGAGACGGATGCAAACGTTTGCTAGTATCTTGTGGATATGATATCTGGATTGACTGCTGCTGGTTTTACAACATATATTTAGAGTTTTAAGGTTTCCATGATGTCACTGCTTACTCTTAAAGCACAATGGACAGACTCCTCAATGACTACAAATGGGTGCATGAACTTAGATTTCATGGATCCCATCCTGCAGAGCTTAGAAGCAAGCAACTATTGGACAAGCTAGTCAGATTGGAAATCCTCAAAGACTCCCAACATTTCTACTGATATATGTTTTGCTGATATAGTTCAGATGGCAAAAACACAAAAAAAAGAGGATGCATGCTTTAAAGGTGGCTCCTCTTTCAAGCCAGCCTCAAGAAACAGCAACTACTTAATCTTAAATGACTTTCCCATGATCCCTTTCTTTCAAAAGGATGTTGGGGAAACGTGCAAAAAACACTGGAGCCGCTGATGTATTTCAGCCCCTGGTTTTTCTGCCCTTTCCCTTCATCACTAATATCTTACTTGAAAGTATCACACGCCACAAAATAACAGCTCTCTTCCACCAGGCACTAATCTATGCACACTTAATCACGTTTAGAGTGTCAGCAGTCAGCAATGTGAGAATGAGCGGGTCGTCACTGGCAGTCTCACCCCATCAGGACATGAACAGACAAGTCTATCATCGCTCCTCTGCCTTTTTCTAAAATGTTCTTATGTAACACACAGTGGTTGTTCTCCATCGTTTTCGCTCTCTTCTTCATGCTGTCTCCTGAGAGCTTCTGTTTTTTTACTAATCTAAATTATTTTTCTCTCTATGCCCTGTTCTCATGGTCTCTCTCCCTGGATACCTCATCTTTAATACTTTATGCTTCTCCTTTGAACCTCTTCTCTTTCATCCTCCGTTGTTTTTTTTTGTTTTGTAGATACCTTTGCATACCTGCTTGTATTCATGCCACTTTGCACTGCCTAATTTCCCAAGTCTCTGATACTTTCAGTACACTGTGTGGACCCACTGAATCCAAGCCGTTTATCCACCTCTCTCAACTGATCACTGTAACACTAAAGACATGGATTTCCTGTCGCAGCTCTAAATGGCCCACGCAAGCCACATGCATAAAGCACATGGTCTGCCTCTGTTCAGACTCAAAGAGGAGAGATATACATTAAGTGTGATTGAGATGATAGAGCCCTCAAAACACTTAAATTTGTCACATCATTACCACAAAAGTCAAAGTATTATATTTGAATTTGAAATTTGGGGCTATGACATGACAAAAATCTCAGGTGAAAGCAAGCTGTGAGATGGGAAAAATGAAGAATGTATTTAAAGAAGAAAGTATTTAAAGTTAATTCCACCCTTTTATCAATGCATTTTTTCAGTTTTGCCTATACAGTATGTCTGCATTGTGTGTTTTTCTTTTCTTACTGTGCTGCCCCATGAGCTGGTAAAGCTTGTTCAACGGCTCGGTGTGCTCAGACGCCGGGTGGTTCATTGGGTGTTGCTCCGGACATACATGCTTCGAGTGGGGAGGTGGTGTTTTACTGCTGTAGCTGCACACAAAAGATGGCAGAATGGTGGGATAATTCATGCCCCCATTCAGTCGCCCGAGCAGTGCTCCCATTCCCTGAGAGACGACGGCAGGATTCTCGCCGCCGCTTCCGTTTGTACTTCCCCTCGGAACAGAAAGGGTCTTCATCTCCAGCACTTCCACTCCTTCAGCGTGGCCTTCCTGGTCCATGTGCTCAGCAATTGTAGCGTTCACTGTGTGCTGCCCACCGTTGCTGAGGTGACAGTGTTGGTGCTGATGGTGCTGCAGGAGGTTATGAATTGGCCTCAGCCACAGTGCAGTGCCAGGTCCCGATCCCCTGCTGGAACCTTGGCCATGTCCATTTCCACCACTGTTGCTGCCAATCCCACTGCCATTAGGGTTCACCTTTTTGCGTCGTTTGCTGATCAGAAGAGAAAATATATATATATATTACTGATCGTGGAGAAATAAACTTCCACCAGTTGATGAATGAAAGGAGTAAAAAGTTTGGATTTATTTACAATATATTTCAGTAAAACTAAAAGCAGTACAAAACTTTGGCCTGAGCTTGCATGTGTTTTTGGCGACAACTCTTAATCAAGCCTGAAGATAGATAAAGTTTTGCTAGAACTGGAGGTTGGATCATGGAACCTAGCTAAAAAGTTGTTAGCTCCCTGTTTCTATGAGAATGTACAGTAGCATCAAGGTAGTTCTCTGGCTTTGTAAATCCAACCAGTTATTTGAACAAACTGAAATGATGTTGGTGGGAAAATTTCTACATCATGACTCAAAATAAATTTCATTTAGAAACAGAAAGAATAAGTCACAGCAGAACGCAGCCTACACCATACCTGTGCCATCCATAGTACATTCTCTGCAGCCTGCGCCTGAACTTCCTGTATAGATGACTAATATATCGTAGCATCTCCTCATAGCACGAGCCTGGCTCACTGTAACTGGCCAGAGTTGAGTCATTCGACATGTAGCGAGCACGCTGCTCCCTCATCAGGGCGTTTTCTCTTTGCTTTGTCTCAGAAAACTGGGTGGCGATGACCACGAGGCACAAATTGATCATGAAGAAAGAGCCCACCTGGTTGGAGAAAGTTAAAAGGAGATGTGGGACAATGCAAGCTTCGGTGTGTTGTCATTTTCAACTCAGAAACAACATAAACCACACATAGAAATTGATTGATTGATTGATAAACACAACCTGAAAGTAGCTAGAATATAAAAGTCAATCAAAGACTTTTAAGATTAATATCTCATCTAAGAAATTGTTGTGATTTTGATTAGCTGTTGAAAAGCAACATAGTGAAAATCACTTTTGCTAGTAAATTGAAATTAAATTCAAAGTTAAAACTGCACATACACATTTTCCACCCTTACAGGCACCATCTGATTTTGATTTTTGATCACACTTGCGTGCAACAGATCATTCAATAACTTTCAAAATCAGACAAAAACAACCTAAGTAAATGCAGAAAGCATTTCAAAAAAGCATTTTTGAAAGGATCACGAAACATGACGATTTCATTTAAGAAACTACTCACATTGGAAAAGTAGTTTCCCCTCCCCTCACCTTGCTAAATGATAAATTATCTGTGATTAACCACAATTTTTGGAGAGTTCACAAGCCAAATCCAGGTATGATTGCTACCAGATCTCAACTTAATGTTAAAATGGCAAAATTTAAGTAGGCTAAAATATCCCAAAAAGTACAGACGTGAAACAAATTAACTCCCAAGTAAGGAGGTGGAGAGGGTTACAAAGATATTTAATGACTTTCAACTTCCATCACATCACAGTGAGAGCTTTTTTTTCACAAATCAAGATAAAAAGGAACAATAGCAAACGTTCATAGGTAAGCTGACCAACTGAAAGCATCAACAGCTCATACAAATGGTGGCAAAACAAACCAGAATATTTAAGCACTGCAGATCATTTGACTGAGATATGGTCAGTGTTCATAACTCAACATGAAGAACAATACTGGACAAAAGCTCCATTCTTAGGAGAGTTTTAAGGCCAAAATCATTCTTGGCAAAAAAAAGGGTGTAACTCAACAGAAACAGAACCCAAAGTCAAGCCACTTAAGTTTCTCATTTTCTTATTTTTTGTTTGGCATTGATTTTTCTCCCATTATGTAGCTCTTCTTAATTGCCTTGCTGTAAGTTCTTCTTGCAGAGGTCTTTTGTCCCTAGCCCTTTTCTCCTCTACACTACATATTTATTTGCAGAGCATAATAAACACTTTATATATCAAAGAGTAAGCTGGAAGACTGCTCAGTATAAAATAAGGTCTAGGCTTTAAGGTTTGAAAAATTCTCAAAAGACAATGATCACAGCAAATACACATAGCGAGAAGCCATCAAGTTTTAATAGAGGCAGTTATGCTGGGAGGGAAGCTTAGGAGGCTAACCTGCTCCCTTTCAAAAGGTTATTCCAGGTTCTCCAAAGCAGATTTAAAATCCACTTTCTACAAAAGTGTGCATCTTCTTTTTGTACTTTTCCCCTTTTGGAGCGTTGATCTTCCTTTTTTATCTGCCATCTGCATCTTTCTCTACAAATTATCAAATGTTCTTTCTTGCAATATCAATCACCTTCTTAGCCGTACTCTAATTTGGTTGTCACAGAGAAGTATATTCATGCTAATATTTCCATAATCTCTCAATTTGTTGAGACTTATTCATTCTTGTCTCTTCCACCTGTCTTCCAACATGCCTTGCAAAAGTATTGATACACTATTTGTTAGAGATTTGTTATGAAGTGGATGGAAAAGGGTTCAGAGTTTCCAAGCAAAATTAATTCAATAAATCTGGAAGAGACTAACACGGAGTGAATACGAGTTCATGCCATACTTTACAGATGCTTCCTTGTTTGTAATTGAAAACCATAATACATTTTCTTTAACTACACAATTAGGAACTGTTCTGGTTTTGTTGACCACCTAAAATTCCAATAGAATACACTAAGGTTTGTGGTTGTTCTGTTGCAAAATATGAAAACATTCAGGATGTGTAAATACTTTGCAAGGCACTATAAGTGAACTCTCGCGTTTTTGACCCTTCTTCAAAATGCATTTTCACCAGCTGCTGCGCTGTCACATAAGGATGCAAATATATTTCATTATAATTTTGCTGTTTTAATTTGTACCCAACCCACAGCATAACACAGCTTCTGTTGGCTTTTATAAACTTGTCTTTTTAGTCTTTCTGTACGTGAAAAATTAGCAAGATCAGCACAGACAGACCATCAGAGAAGTTTGATTCCACTTTCCTTTCTTCAGCTGCACACCAAACTAGTTGCTGTACATATTGCCAAATTATTGGTACTCTGCCATGTGCATTCTCATAATACTAGTCCTAAAAGAACAGTTGCTTCTTTCTTCTGATCTACTTTGCATTTTGTCATAACCACTTCCAAAGCAAACACTGCATCTGCAGTGGCTTTCTTGGCATGAAACCAACTAGCTGCCTTTTACTACCTACTGCAAGTTAAAAGTGGAGCTGTCTCCAGAAGGTGCCTTGCCTTTTAAAAGATAAATCAAACCCCTCACTTTTTTTCCCTCTGTGACTTTATAGGATGTAAGGATAATACAATTTCAGTTCAGAATAGACCAGAGCTTCTTTAGTCTGTAAGTAATAACCTGGAAACACCAGAAAGATCACAGGAATGAACTGATAGCTCCAACACAAAGGTGTCACTTTCTCCAGGGACATTACTCTACAACTTCAGGTATAGAAAAAAACGCAATTCATAAAAAGAAGCTATTATGCCAAAATCAATACTTTCAAGAGTCGTAAAATGCTGCAGCTGAAGACATTCTGTTGTATTTTATTTGGTTTTCACGGCCACAAGAGTTGTTAAGAAGTACAACCAGAGTGTTCTTTCTGAATAACCTCAACAACTGGAAGTGCAAGTTAGTGACCCTAAACAAATATAAGTGAATGTGGTGGAAGGTTTCAGTGTTTGGAAATAAATCATTTGTTGAGTGACATTCGCTTAAATTAAAGTGGGATTTATTTATTTTTTTAAATTTTAAGTTTTAAATTTGGGATGTCTAAACTGAAGGCAATTAATATGAATTGAAATTCACTAAAGAAATAAAATAAAAAGTCAGTTAACTGACTAACTGCTTTTAGTTTGATTTAATTCAACTTTGTTTAATTAGGTGTGTTTACTGAAATTAACTAAATTAAGTTGAGTACAGCTGAACTAAACTGAGTTTAATCAAGTTCAGCTGAATGAATTAAATAAACTGTACTCAGTTCGTAGCTGAGGTGAACCGAACGTAGTTTGAGTTGATTAAATTAAGCAAAATATTGTTGAGCTAAACTGAACTAAACCAAACTAAATTGAATTGTTCTGTATTGAATTTAACTCAATTGAACCAACAATAGTTGAAGTACACTGAGCTGAGCTGAATTATATTTAAACTAATTTAATAAAGTTGAAATTAAATAAAGCGAGTTAACCTAAATTGCATTAATCTGAAAGGAGCTGAAGTTAATTTAGAGTTCACTGTTTGACTGGTAGAATCTACTTAACCTTATTATACTAACCCAGTGTATAGTAATAAATATTTATAATGAATTAACATGTTCATATTTTCATATATAGCAGCAATCCTGTAGAACTGTTCAGCTCCTGATTGAAAATGGGTTTAATAGTCATTCAATGTCTTGTTTTGTCTTCAAAATCTAGTCCCTGAAAGGTATACAAAACCTTCAGACATAAAGTGTAAAGATTATTTTTATTACTTACATAGAATATTGCCTAATGTCTGTATTGATTCCGATCAGTTAAACCAAATCTCTGGGTTTTGATCTAGTTATTAAGGTTCTAATTGTTATCACTATTAACAGCAATTTGCTCTTTCAAAGTGTATAACGGTAGTATTAAGGATATAAATTCTGCTTCTGGGACAAACTGAAACTGAATGTAGCTTATTAAACAATCTACTGTTCTATTTCTGTGTTCTATAAATACATTTGGATATTCATCAGAGATAAAAAAAATAAAGGTGGTACTTACAATAATGAGCAGTATAAAATATATAAAATTGTAGAAGGAGTGGGCATCCATGACATAATACATGATGTCCACCCATCCTTCCAGTGTGATGACCTGATAACAACAAGAAGACAGAGAGAAGAAATTTGTAGCAACAATATTTTGACCTGTAAACAGCAATGGTTATGGTTACAATTTATTTTTTATGCCATCCAGGAAAACTTCTGATGGCTTCTCTGCTTAATAACCCAACCAACAGTATCCTTAAAAAAACAACAGCAATTCATCAGTCAGTCCACACAGTGCTTATGTCTAAAACACTCCTGCTCATCTAGATTTTCTTTATCTACCTTGGCTAGGTTTGCATCATTCATCAATTTCATTTTCCAATAGTTTTCTTTAATTTGACTCTCAGTTCTATCTTTTTCTTGCGCTATTAATAAATGTGACTCCCAACTATAATTCAAGGAACTGAAACATTGTTATCAGTTCATCAGTTTTCATGCTACTATCCTTTTACTTTAAAATATGCTCTTTACAGATTTTCAGTCTAGGTTTACCCGCATTGTTCACTTGGTTACAGGGAATCTTGATGTTTTGAAACATTTCATGTTATATTTTACGAGTGTTGATGGGTTCCAAAAAGGAGTCCTTTATTCTCATGAGAATAAAGACACAGACAGTGTTTTAGTCTTTGAAGTGACTGTTGGGGAAACCGTGAAATACCTCAGACAAGTTCAGAATATACGCTGTATCTTAGACATACAGAAAAGGCATGACAGGATGACTTACTGCAAGCACAAAGTCCAATAATTCTCTTTGGTGTTAAGATCAAAAGATGAGTTGTACATCACAATTTAAGTGACTGGATGTGGAAAAGCAAGACCAAGGACATTAATACAAGGCAGATTATATCCATGAAAGCAGATCTACACAACAGGCCATTCACACATGCACATGAAACTGGCCGGAAATAATTTATGTAACAAGCTAAATAATCATCAGTACATAAAATTAAACAATATCAAACTCCTTCTTACATCAATTTTTGCGTTAAAGCTATAAGATTTTTTCCAACAAATAAAATGTAAGGTACGTCAATGATTACCAGAGCAAAACAACAACAGCAGCTTTACATATGCATGTACTCAACACTCAAAGGAAAGTTTCGGCCAAAACATGGATGATCTCATCCAGGAACTAGGATAGATATTCTGTGAAACAAAGAGAACTCAGTAATTCCCTAATATGACAGAGTCTGCAACTTAAAGGGGCTTGTCGTTATGGTGAAGCACAAACAGCTCCACATTCTGCATAGCGTAGTTGCTAGGAGACTGAAGGGGGCTACAGGTTTTCAGGCTGTTGATGAAATACACATTTATTGTCATGCTTCTTTTACCACCGCAGTGAAGTATAAGCATAATTATGATGAGAAGGGAGGAGTGAGAAGTCACAACATGACTCAGAAACCACTCCAGTCAGTTAGGCACAACTAACAATTGTTTCAATAATGTCTACAATAACAAAGGTTATTTTTATCTTGTGTAGCCTAGTTTCTGTTTCACCTTTTTTTTTCAAATGTTTTTTACCCATCCCTTGTATCCACTCATATTGTATCCCTACACAGGGATACAATATGAGTAGGGAGAAAAGTTTTCCTGTTTTTTCTCAAGCTACATCTTTATGACTAGTTCACTTCATTTGTGTTTTATAATTTCATATAAACCATTTTTTGCATTTTTCATTTTTTTTTTCACTACTGCATTGTGTGTTCTGTTTAAGTTAGACTATATAAAGTCGTTTTTACAGTTGCCTTCTGCAATATTTGTGACCTGTCTTTCTTATCATTTTCATTTACCATTAGCTTAAATACTGATTTAACTGATATATACTATAGGAGTATACAGCCCCCTCTGTCTTTGTCTTTTTTCTGATCCTGCACCAAATTTCACATGAAATGCCTTAATGCTTTGAAAAAAAGAAAAATAAAGAATTGCAACCACATAAATAGTGGAAGCAAACTGATGCATTCAGAAGTAGACACAATCATATGCTTAGCAAAAGAAAATAATCTCACCTAAGACTCAAAAATTGTGTTTACTAAAGCATGCCACATAGAAAAAAATGTTCAAATGGCAAAATGTCGTCTTAAGCCTCATGAGCTGAAAACACAGAGGGAAGTTTTGAGATGGATTAATAGGTCTGGGCAAGGGAGTGTTGAGAACTAGTGTTTGGAGTAATTTGAAGATAACACTCTTTGAGAAAGTAAGCTGCAAGTCAAAGCACATTAGAAGCAAAGTCACATCCATCACTGTGACTCGGGTAAATTCACAAGAACTGATGAAATACGAATTGCGGCAGTACAGAAAGTGTAAGCTTACAGACTGCAATAAGGAAAAGCCTGTTATGACCTCCAAGGAAGGAAAAAGTAGTGAGAGAGAAAATATACATTTTCCATCCACAATCCAATAGGATATCCAGAGTAGCAATATGTTTATGAACATTAAATTAGTGCTTCATCTCACCTGGAATATGGCTATCCAAGCATAGCCAATGTTGTCAAAGTTAACTGCTCCCTTGTGGGGGTTGTGTTCCCCGGGACGGCAGACGTTGTAATACTGGTTCCAGTTAACACAGTTGCTATTGCTTGACCCGCCCACTCCAGGTGGTGAACCAATCAGAGCAGAACTTTGGTGGGGAGCAGGAAGTGAGCAATCCTCTCCTCCCTGGGTGAAGGGCGGCACGTCACGGCAGCGCAGCATCCCGTTCTCTCGGGGAGCTGAGCAGATGAACGGGCTGTCTTCACCTTCCTCCGACATGTAGTAAGAATGAATGGACTGGTTGTAAAGTCTGGTTTGGCACAGACAAAACAAAAAAAAAGTGATTATAAAACTTTAAAATGCAGACTTCAGATTACAGATGGTGACAAAAAAACTGAATTTATTGGTAATATCATAATGATATGCTGCTATTTTGCTGTCATCAATTTCAATAGATGTCTGATATCCAAGGTTCAGGCTTAAGTACATCTAAAACAAGTTTGGATCAAGTTTAGCTTTATGAAAAATCTTGTTTTAAAACTCAGTCTAGAGTTTCAGACTGTTGATTTTACATTAAAAATGTTGCAGAAGATGGAAAGCGATATTAAATATGAAGACATAAGTATTATGATGGAAGCTAGCTAAATGCTTCCATCTTTTTCAAAAAATTTCAAAAGCATCTGAACAGCACCGAATCCTTGGAAAGTTAATTGACGATTAAAAAAAATAAACTTCAACAATAGTTATTTTCGGTGACTCACGTGTGACATAGCTGTCACGAGAAATGTCTTATTTAAAGGCAAAATGAAACTGTGCAACTCAGAGACACAGGGGAGAGGAGGCTGTTTCAGTGGTTGAACAGAAAATGAAACTGAAGAAAAAGGCATTGCTAGGAAACTTCACAGGCCTCTTATCTCAAAGCGTATCCTGCCTCCAGCAGTTTAAGTCATCACGATGAAAAAAGAAGGAGTAAACCAACCCTGCACTAAAACCTATAACTGAACAGGAAACTTCAGAGTGCTATTGATTCAGATCAGTTAAACATAACATGAACAGAAAAAAAAACAGACTGTTGTTGGATTGGTAAATTTCTATAAAGCTGTGCCGTGTATATTAGTCTACTTTCATTTTACAGTCATTAAAAATGATTTTGTATCCGTGTGTTTAATTATATGCTTATTTGTTTTTGTAGATTTTTATAAATCACAAAAAATGCCCACGTCTCTTCTACAAATCTTACGCCTGCATGAAGGTGCAATATTTGATTGACTTCTATTATTTGTGTTCAAGGTTCAGTTGAACTTTATGAAAGAAAAAGGAAGCAACTTTTCTTATAATTCTCAGACCAAAAAAGAAATGATTATTACATCTAATTTCATCACACTGTATAGATGTCATTAAATGCAGCAATCAGTATGTCCATCTGTATCTCTGCTATGTTTCCTTTTTGCAGTTTAAACAAAGTGATGTTTGTCTGATAAAGAAGACAATTTTGCTGAAAGTGATTTCAACATAGATTCAAGTTAACAAAGTTAAAGTGATGCAATTTACTGTGTGAACCTGAGTGAATCTTTGTCTTGAGTAAATATTACAGTCAAACTTTAACGTTGAACCATGAAATTAGCTAACCTGAGGGTCCCTTCATGCAAATTGAGGATTTGATCTACGTCTACACCATCCACCTTTTCTCTCCATCTCCCTACATTCACATGAGACACTCTCTGAATCAGGAGTGAGGAGCAGACATCTGCTTTATTGCTTATTAAAACATAATGTCTTTTTAACGTGCTCAAGATGCCCATACAGTTTATTTGCCTCAATAAGCAATGAAGCGTCCCGTTCTCCATTCCAACCACTCCCCTACTTAATAGCACTTGTTGCTGGAGAAGTTACTTGGAGATTGGAGCAAATTAGCAGGTATGAAATGAGTGACTTGGTTTGACCGTATCTGGCGTATCGAGCTATTTTCAATTAGATGCGCAAAAGCTCTGCTGACAGCCATCTCGCCGCTTCAGTTTAATGATTCAGTGGATTCTCACATGAATGTGAGAATGAAATTTTACTGCTCTTATGTTCTGTCTTACTACAGGGATAGGAATAAAAATCCTTGTGATGAAAACAAAAGTCTCAAAAAATTCCAATTACAGAGCATAGAGCATGTGCACGTGATTTCAAATTTCAGCAGAGATAGGTTTGTGTGCCCACTCTTCTGAGAACTAAGCTGATGTGTTTTGTTCCCTCACACAGAGAACAACAGTCAGCCACATTTACTCTGGAACAATTTGTACAATTACATCAAAAACAAAATTAGTCGAACTATCTCAAAGTGACATTGTATGCTTCCAGAGTTTGTTGACACAAAAGCTTTTTTCTTTACTTTTTGCTCTTAGATTCAGTTTTACTCCCCAAGGCTAAATCAGCAGCTAAGCTTCTCTATCTGCCTAATGTGTGCATTCCTGTTTGTCTACATGCGGCCCTGGACTGAGGAGGGGAAAGCGTGGCTGTTGTATCTAACGATGCCACATCCAAAGATAAGATCACAGAGAGGAAATGGGTGTCTCTGTGGTCTTCCAGCATGTTCAGTGTTAAATATCAGAATAGTTAGAATTTTTTTTATAACTATTCTTACTTATTCTCATGCATATTGTTTATAATCATTTCAGGTGCTCAAAACCACTTCCTTACAATTTTGTCTGGTTACAAACTTGAATGTAATTTGGGGGATTTTAGGTGCTAGACCAGCACAAAGTAGGAAATAACTGTTAAACTTAAAGAAAATGTGGGTTTTTTCTACAGTAATTTTACCCCCAAATCTAAAAAGCATTGCCTTTGTATTCAGCCCTTGCAACTGAACTTATACTGATTTATATCCCAGTTTTAAGTATTCCCACAACCTTGTCTACGACCTTTACCTTATAAGGGGAGTATACACTATTCAGCATTTTATTTGTAAAAATATTTGAAACCCTGATTTATTTATTGCTCATCTTTCAGAATTATGGAGTACTTTGTTTTACACTCAAGTTAAAACATACACCCAAAAAATACACTCAAAGTATACTCAAGTGTAGAAAAAGTTGAAGAAGCAGCACTAGAAAGGAACTTTATAAGGCATCTCATCTGAAAGGCTCTTTCACATGTACTGTAAGGAGTGTTGGAGATAATCAGGCTTACAAAAAGGTAATAATGATATGAAAAAAAAAAAAAAAGAAATTGGAGCATACGACATTAGCAGCTTTTTATGTCTGAACGCAAGAAAAACCAAAATGCCATCTGGAAAAAAAAAAAACATGAAACTTTTTCCTGCAAGCATCCGCGTTACCGCCGGTCTAAAAGTCTGGAGGGAAGGGAAAAAAAAGGTATTTACTAAAAATTAAAAAAAGAAATTGCTTACGATATTATGTCTTCTCCCAGGAAGCAGCGGTTACGCAGCAGTCCGGCCCACAGCTGGACTCCCACAATGCCGAAGATAAAAAAGACAAAGAAGCAGAGAAGGAGCACATTTCCCAGCATGGGTAAGGTGTCCAGAAGCAGCGTCACCAAGATCCTCATACCTACACAGTGGGACACACACAGCATAGATTCAATGAGAAATTAACATCTCACATGCATATATTTAAATTTGCAGCTAAGTTCTGCTTATGCTGCAACTGCAAACCTTTTCTAGTCCTTTGGATACTCAACACCTTCACACACTTTTGATCTGTTGAAGGTCAAGCTTACAGTCAACATAATCACAATCTATGGTAATAAAGACTATGAATATTATTTCATCCTATGGGAAGTAACAGCTTCTGTGTCGCTAGTATTAGCTACATGCAATGAGTGTCCATCATGTACAATCAAGTGACTTTTTGAAGAGTTCTGCAGTAATATTGCTAAGATTTTGTTAACATTTAGCTGGTTTTGGTCTCGTCCAACTAACACCGTGTATCATCTTGTCTGAGGAGTCATTTGCTTGAGTGACATTTAGCTGAAGAACTTGAAGCTGACTGTTTAATACCGTGATATTTTGGCCAAATCTTGGCAACATGTGCGTTTACAAAAAAAAAAAAAAAAAAACTCATGCCCAATATTGGATCCATTTAAACTGGTAGCAAATGTTTAGGTTGGTTTGGTTTGAGATAATGAATATTTAGTTTAAATAGTCAATGCTCTTTTAAGTAGTTATACTGGCTCCCCAACTGCTCTTCAAAATAAAACTTCTCTAACTGTTGGTAACAACAGGTAATGTTTTGGCTCTTTTCAATAACTGACATATTCATCACTTTCATTGGTATCAAAAGCTAAAGATCATATAACCTTTTAGAAACATGAGTCAAATCGTACTCTTTTTTTGGTTGTACGTGTAAGAAAAAAAGTACTCTTATCCACAAAATTTTATGAATTTTGCATAAGTAAAGCGATATAAACATAGCATAATTTGAATTAGTCTAATTACAATGTTTACTTCCCTTAAGATTACTTTAGTTCAAATCTGTTTCCCTCATCTCCATGTAACTGGAGGGCAGATCATGGCTGAAAATGCTGCAAAGTACAACCATGAATTATTTTCTATTTTCCAAGGATAAACTAGTCAATCAGTACATTTCAACGATCGAAACAGATTCGGCTTCCAAGTCTAGAAATGTGGATGGATGCTCCAAAAAAACACACCAACTGCCCCAGGAGAAATGACTCATCAGTGTCTGTTTCTTTACGCACACACACTCAATGCCAAGATTTAGTCTAGGACACACAGTACTTTCTACATAGTAACACAACACTGTAATTAAAATTTTCTCAATTTTATTCAAGTTTAACTGGTCACTATAAGTGAGGAGACTAGTCCCCGAACTTCAAAACAATTCTAATAAATAATGACAGGGTTATGACACAAAGTTTGATTGTAATCAGAAGAGAAAAACTTAACATAACTTTCTTTAAATTGGAACGATATTAGGCCTACAATCAGCTAAAATGGGTATGCTCATCACTGACTGGGGGATTATAGTCTATTTTACAAAAACATTTAATCATGCTGCAGGTCTTTAATGTAATCTGAGGACTTGGCCTCACAGTGATGTCCTATAATAATGCCACTCTTATCCCAAGGCAACACAAAAACTTTGGTCTTACTCCCCATTTGGTATTACTGCACACCATCTTTCGCTTCCTTTCATATTCCACAATCTGTGATCTTCACAGCTTCCCCAAATATAAAGATATCTTATCAGTGCACATTCAAAGTATTTTCCAAAGCTATTGCAAAAATTCTTAGCGATTTTCAACAATCCATTTAAGTGTTACAATGGCTTAGAATTAGCTATGAGCTGCTCATCCGCATTACAGGAGCCAGGCGAAAAAACTGGGAAACACTGACCTTTATTTATTTAACTCGGCACCTAAGTTTGCACACTGAGCAGTTCAAGAAGTCTCTGTTTTTGGTGAGACGTCACCTCACCAAGTCCAGCGACTCTCCGCCTGCCTTTCTGGCTGCCCCTGCTGCAGCTAACTTTAGTTGTGAGCGTTTTCCTGTGCCAGAAGCAGTTGTGCAAACGGCAAATACACTCTGGTCCTGACTCATGACTCTGGGAGAGAAAAGTGCACCCTGTGGGGCTTTGTGTAACTGCGACACATTGATGCATGGTGGATGCAAGGTTGACTAAAAGACTTGACTAGAAGCTATAATTATGTTTTACAAGTGCAGTAGAGAAAGAAGTTTTAATAGTCTAATAGTCGAAGTATTAAAGTTACTTAAAGTTTGGTGGTTGAATGTTGGATGATGGATATAATAGAGCAGGAAAAAATACCTACCTAATGTTTCCTTTCTATCATGTTACCATGGTGTAATTTAACATTAAAAATAAAACATAGATTGCAGGAAGCCTGAAACAGGATAATATTGCTGATTTAAAAGAAAAAACTAGCATTTGTGTTGTATTTATAAAGCATTTTTGCAATATTATTCCATCTTTGTCTGTTAATTTTCTGTTTTTGTGTTAAACAAAAAAATCAGGAAAATGACATGGACATGCAATTTTGTGAATAAGAGTGGTGAGCTTTTTGATTAGCATATTCTTCCTCTGATTGCATTGACAAAACTAAAGCGTGCTACTTTGGTATGAATAGATGTACCATTTCCTGCCGCTCAATGAAGTTAATTTTTTCAGTGGGTAAAGGACAGATATGTCAGCTGACAAGATTAGAACATGAACATTTTAATAAAAACAACAACAACAAAGTCCAGTGCTTGCAAATAAATAAGAAAATGTATATTTTTTAATTTTCATTCTACTTTTTAAGCATGTTATCGATTTGTACGTACTGACACTAATCTACTTTTGAACAGAACTATAAGCCAAGTAGTCATAAAAGAGTGAATATTAGAAAACCAGTGGGGAATCAAAAAATAGAGCTTTACTGTTTGTGCCCATAAGTGGCATTAGTTACAAATTAAAACCTATCACTGCATCTAATAAAATTTTTAATCAAGACCAAAAGGGGGAATACTGAAGAGTCCGAGTTGACACAAATTGCCCTTTTCCATCACGTTTATGGACTCAAGTTATGGGCCACAAGTTTTTAAATGCTCTTCCTTTATGACATTGTTATCTGTGCTCTCAGCTTGTGATCTCATTAGTCTCCGAGTTCTCATTGTGCTTCTCTTGGAAAAAGCCAAGTCACACTGCAGGAAACAGCAAAAGCGCACTGCTTTTTTAAAACTCGGTCCTGCAGTCAAAACAAGATGGGTGCCCAAATAACTCGCTATTAGATCCAGCAGGAGAAATCTAGGTGTTGCACACAACACTCAAGAATTCTGATGACTTATTCAAGCAATCAGTGTGTGAGAATGAGTGCGTGTAGGGGTGCGCATGGGGTGCGTACACACACGGTGTACAAACACAACTGCAAATTATCTACAGTTGGCAGATAATTTGCAAAGCCCCCCTGCAAGCAGCAGCCCTGATAATATGAAATAAACAGACGGTTGTTCACAGTATCTAAGCTACAGAACAAAAACACAGTTAACATCTGCGTAACAACTCACCGACAAGAAGACAGCAAGACAAATAGAGATACAGAATAATGGGTGAAACGGTAGGAGAGAGGGGCATTAGTCTTTGTACGAGTGTTGCTGCCTGAGAACGTGATACGCAGTGACGTAAAATGATTTTAGATGACCTCCAGGTGTCTGTGTGTACCTGTGAGTTTCAGGCTTCGGGTGATGTTTGATGTACGGTACATCTATTTGCTTCCTCTGACCTTGTTTTTTAAGACCATTGTAACTAACACCTGATATTGTCATCCCAAATGGACATCCACCACTTTATTCTCTTTCTAGCAGTTTAATCTCATGTAGCTTTTAGAAACTTTTTGAAGCATTGCCGTTTAGCTTTACCTTCTGTTGTAGGGAAGCTCAGAGATTTTAAAATAATATCTGAAACCAAATATGTTTATGTATAATTCAGCACACCTAGTTGTTACAAGAAGGTGAAAAGGTTGTGGTTAAAAATCATTAGGAGATTATTATTTTAAAAATCATGAAATTGTTAAAGACTTTTGCCACATGGAAGCCATTTTGATAGATAATATTGACAGTGGTCAGTATTTTTTAGTATTGTTCCTAAGAATAGTGGTTGACTGATTAAGAATCAATCAAGTCATAAATGCATATTTTCATAAAGCCATTAAAATAACATTTTCAGCACATACAGCTCTGGTTTTGTTGATCACATCAACTGTCCTGAAATATTGTACAATATGTCCTTACTTACTTCCAGCCCGAAACTTGGCCACATGCTAATGTATGCATCTTAGTAATGCTGTAAGTTGTTATGACACTCTTGTCTAGAAAATCTCTTTAGCTATAGATTCATGGCCCCTTCTGTCAGGAGCTTTTAGGAACATGACAAATAATGCACAGCTTCCATTGAGCTGAAAGCAAACACCAAACTCTTCGGGGCCATACATCAACTTACCACAAAGTGGTGTGAACAAGCAAACCAAAATACAGTCCTGCACTGCTCAAGGCAAACAAACTACAAAATTGCAGGCCAACAGAAATGGATTTGACATACAGCGTAGGGGCAACTTGAATTAAATTACTGGGAAAAGGAGACTGCTGCAGGGGGAGTAGATATATTAAGCTGTAACAGAAGTAAAAAAGGTGTTTTAAGGTTTAGGCAAGGTACAAAATACTATGTGGAAGAATGGGTGGTCAGTGTAAAAACTGAATTCCTCTAAACTTGGTGAAGAAATTCACCAAAATATTAATAACACTTTATTTGGAGAGACATTGGAGTGACAACAGTAACAAACTTATGTATGAAAAACAAATGTTCAAAGAAAGAACTGTACTGATCTTAAAGGATGTGCAAAAGTCTGTCTGTCTTCATTTGTGTCTTCATCACTCAGTGTTTCCTTCATTTTATTTTCTGATTTGTCTTCTTGTTTTGTTGTCATAACACCCACTCCACACACACACACACACACACACGGTCACGTACACTTTTCCATCTCTCTCGTCTGTATCATTCAGTTCTCATTTTGCCTTTGTTCCTTCTGGCTTGTCTTACTATTTAATTTTTACTCACATCTTTCTCTCAGGATGTTATTCTGCTAGGAATATCTTTACCTTGTAAACAAATACTATAAAACAATACATTTAGTCTCAATTCCTTTAGATAAGTACATGATGTACTATTCAGCCACAATGGTGCCTCTTGTAAAAAATAAAAAATGCTTAAAAATGCCATTTTATTGTGACACTGACTCACTCTGTAAGTGAGCTGTGGAGAATTGTTTCATCTTCTTGACAATCCTGCTCACAGTCCATTGCTGCAAGATAAATATGGCTTCTCAATCAGCTCAGTGCCAGTGGCTAAAAGAAATGGGCCTCTGTGTCATGTTGTATTTATACCCCAGTTTGACAGAAAGCCATGTATTACAATTAAAAAGTCTGTAGAAACTCAGATCAACCTCTACGTGTTGAGAATTGTTAGGGTTGCTAGCATCTGTACCACTTGTGATTTTAAAAAAAAAAGAACTTGGAAGTTTTGTGCCCACTTATTGAGAGTCAAATTTTCAAACTTTTTGTATCTGAAGTTATTTTATTGCAAAAAACCCTAATATTAAGTTTTCAAATTCAAAATTCAAATTCAAAACTACTTTATTAATCCCCAAGGGAAATTAAATATTGTTGTAACTCATTCATTTAGATTCTTCAAAGCTTTATTGAAGACCGTGATGGCTGTTGGCAGGAAAGATCTTCTCCAGCAGTTTATGCTGCACTGAATTTGAAGAAGCCTCTGACACATTTTTACATCATTACACATTGTTGTCATGGGTGCAAGCCTGTACATTTAGGAACATTTATCTTTTTTACCATATAGTATGCGGTTTTCTAAGTATATTTTGTACTGTATCATCTAAGTAGCACACACTTATTAATTTTTGGGGGGAGACAAGAAATTCCAATCATGTTTGCTGAAATAAAATCTCTGTCAATGTCAAAATCATTCTCCAAATCAAGGTATGTTCTGAAGTGAGTGTACCAAGTTACTTTACCTTTGGTTGAGACCGTAATAACTGATGTGCACAAAGAAGCTAAGATATCTCTCAAAGAACAAAAGTATGCATTTGCTTTGTTTTAGTGGAATTCAACCTCTCTAAATTCCCCTTTACCTGAAAACATGAGTTCAAAACCTCAATACCACCTTCTTCAACTGTACATATATTTATGACCGAGATAGATATAAAATTAAATTTGGATATACCTATGTGCACACATGTCATTATTGAGCTAAAAGAGCAAAACTTAATTCAGTAAATCTCTTGGTCTTACTTGGTACTCTGTTGATCGCCCGCAGTGGTCTAAGCACTCGAACAGTACGAATGGCTGACAGACTGGCATTGTGACCATCCAGAGAATACTCCATCACCCTGAAAATGAAAGTGCAGTGAATAAACAACATAAAGCGAAACAGAAAAACACACATACGCACAGGTGAGATACATTCACTCATAAACAACACAAAGAAAGGTTGTTGAATGAAACTGGACAATCCTCTGCCCTGATGGTGACCAGCTAGTTGGAAACTCAAGAATACATTTTGTTTTAGTCAGCCCTTTTTTTGGTTGAATCATTTGACTCAGGGCAATGCAGAAAAATAAAATCCCTCTTCCTCTTCTTCCAGACATCTCAAGGTTTTAAGTGCGAGCAAACTGCTATTGAGAACTGATCATGATTTCAACCACTTATGGAAAAACAAACCAGTTTCTGTACCCCCAGATTGTCTTTACTCTGCCCCGGTACAAAATGCTGTGGGATTTCTCTCTACCCTTTTCCTGACTGACACAATGATATTCTTTGGATCCTTTGTAACCTCGCAGCAATCCACAGCTTCAGCTCATGATGCAAAGGAGCAAATGTCAAGAAAATCCCAGTAGGACCACTGAACTTTATTTATGGTTATTCAGATCTCTTTATGCTGCTGTGTGTACCCAAGAAGAGCGAGAGCTGGAATTGCAACAAAAGATGGGGCAACAAAATATTAAAGTCTGGGTATGTGCACTTATTCAGAGATTATATTTTTTATTGTTTGTTTTACCCAAACAGATTTGTTTGTTTTGGACTTGAATTGTAGGAGATATATAGTGCACTAGAGGCAAAAAGAAATAAAATACAATAATAAAAACATTCTAGAATTACTTGTCTTTTTCTCACAAAGATTTCACATTTTAAAAAGGGTTTCCAACTTTTTTATATTTGCTGCACATTGCAGTCAGCATAATAATTATGATAATCTCTAGAAGAAGCAGTTAGGAGTTTATGGCTTCCCCTGCAGAAAAAGTGGAGGAGCGGTGTTCACTCACTACTTCTCTGCTCTATTGGTCCTGAACATGGAAGCTACATGTGTAATATATTTTATTACATTCTTTTCCTCTTCAGGCAGAAAGCATGTTCCCTACGAATGCTGTTTTGTAAGACGGTGCATTTGTATTTGTATGCTTTCTTACCTGACTACATAGGAAAACAAGGATAAAAGAAAAGGATTCTTACTGTGACCTAGAAAAAGTATACAACTTTTTCCTGCCAAGAGATAGCATGGCATTTTATATTCTCCAGTCATCATCCTAATTTCCTCCCATTCAAATGTCTTCTTAATAATTCATAGTCATTAGAAAGTGATATTTGGTTGCTTGGACACAAAGACCTTGTGTAATTTGGTACAGGGGTCAAATTACACTGTTTCTGCTTGAAAATGTTAATCTAGAAAGAGATTATACATCTTGGCTACCAATGAGCATCACCCTGATTGAGTTGTAAAATGTTATTATGCAATGATGTCAACAGGATACCAACCCTGCCATGACAATAACAAAGTCGAGCTGGTTCCACTTGTCGCCGAGGTAACAATTGGGGCCAAAAATTCCAAGGGCCACCATCTTGATGACCATCTCCACCGCAAAGAAGGCAAAGATGCAATCGTCCAACACCTGGTCGAATAAAAACAAATACACAAAAAAGAAGATTTAACACTGACTTCAACCAAAACGCTTACAAACAGATAACCTTGTTGAATCTCCTCATCAGTGCAAGCATATTTTTATATAAGCAGCAGAGTTTTGAGAGCAGGGTTTCTGTAAAAAACATGAATCTCTTCAATAGATAAGTTAGTTTAATTTCAGCAGGGAGATGTTCAGACTCAGCATGGTTGGTAATGGTTGTTACTCGATTAATTAGACGTCTCGTAGAGCACAAGAAATGTCTGTATTTGAGTATAATGAGTCTGTCTCAATGTGCCATGACTCAACGCTTCACTAAAACAAGTATGCAGGAATTAAATGTCAATTAGACAAGCAGACAAAAGGTAATTAACTTATTTACATCCAAGTTAGATTTGTGAAATATAAGTAATACCAATGAAACGTAACATGTTAATATTGCTAATATGAGTAATATGTTGTGTTAATGGTGAAAAACACTTAGAACTGTCCAGGTTAAGAGCACATGTTCTCATTGCTGCAATAAAATTTTGCTTACAAACTCAGTGCCTTGCAAAATATTATACTTTACAGGAGCATTTACACATTTTGTCAGATTAGAACCTCAAACTACAATCTATTTAATTTAATGTATGAGGATAGGCAGACACAAAGGGTTTTACAGATTGGTATGAAGTTATTAAAAGTTAGATTGAACTTCTCACAAAGCCATTATAAATGGATATAATATGGAAATAATACGGGATCAGAAAAGCAGCCAAGGCACCCAAGGAGCTGGAGAGATTCACCGCTCAAGTGGGGAAAAAAAAGCCAAACTAAAACAAACCAATCCAAACAAGAAAGTTGGAAGTGGCAGCATCATGCTGCAGGAATGCTTTTCTTTGTCAGGGATAAGGAAGCTGGTCAGAGTTGATGGACAGATCGAACCAAATAAACTACAGGAACCCTAAATTTACAGCCAAAATTTCAATAAGAATGATTTAAATCAAACCATATTCCTGTCTTAAAGCGGCTCTGTCATGACTCATGTTCTATTTCATGCCCATGCTGTGTTTTGCCACTGATTCCAGTTCACCTGCCATGCCTGATAGATTATGTGTCTCACCTGAGTCTCCCCTCTCTTCTCAGAGCTGTTTGCTTACTTTGTCCTGAGCAGCAACCAGGATTTGAAACTAAAATTAAACTTGTTTTTTTTTTTTTTTTCCCCTTTCGAGTACTGCTGCGTGTGGTTGAATTTCAGGGGTCCCCACAGAGTGTCCTTACAGACTCAGTCAAAGTAATATGGTAAAATGTGCAATATTTTAGGAATATAAAATGCTTCTGCAAAATACAGATATTAAAATTGGCAACAAAGACTATAAATGTCCATGGTGACTATTTTTCAAAAAGAACAGTTAAAGCTACAGTATGTAACTTTTTAAAAAAAATGTTTTTTTAAAATATTGTGACAGTCAAGCATGAAACAGATAATCTGTGAAAAAAATGAAGCTCCTTTGCCTTCTTCCTATGGATCTTCTATTATCTGCACATACACTGCTCCATCAGAAAGCCAATCCGGGCCAGGAGGACGGTCTTAGGGCTGTCAATCACCCTGGTGAATGTGTCCCTCACAACCTCTCTCTTTCTCTTTGCTGCGCTGCAGGTGGCTCCCCACAGTGTTTTTTGAGCTGGAGCAGTGCATTTCTTCAAATGGCAACAGTAGCTCAAGGAGGCAGTGGAGGAGCTCGCTCTTTCCACAGACTCTCTCACATTATACTGTCACAGCATGATGACACTTCTAACAAATAAGCCATTAACACATTTTTGTAAAAAGTTGCATGCTGCTCCCGTTGAAAAAAAAAAAATCACACTCAGAAAAAAAGCCTTTAGAACAGAATGTTCATGCAAACCCATCTGACTGGGTATGACACTCACCTGTAGGATGCGGCACCACTCTGACTGGCAGTTAACATCCTCGCAGGGCTGAAACATCCCCAGAGTCACACAGTTTAACAGGATCACCAGCATGGACACGTGCTCGAACCACGTGCAAGAGGAAAGTTAAGGTCAGAACAATATACATGTCATTCTGAATTATCAGCAACAGGCAGCCAGAACCAGTTGTGCACAATGTGTGGTTAGTCCATAAGATGCTATGAGACACTGTTTATGCTTTAAAGGACAGCAATAACTGAACTCGAGAACACAATATACGGCGACTGGTGTAACTGATATGATGTGATCATGAGAAAGGACAAATAAACAATCACTCCATCAATCCATCTGAAACAGATGCTAACAGGAAGTCTTGCATGGGTCTAATGCACTAAATGGGCCCAATCATGGCAATTTGCTGCTAATGTAATTATAGTGCTTTTTGCCAAAATCATGAAATCACCATGTTAATGAGCTGATGTCTGCTGCAGATCAGGTTGCAGTGTTTACCAAAGCACTGGCCTAGCGCACCAGGGGAAATGTTGGAGAGATGCACACATTATGGTGCTGCCAGGCATAATGTAATCTGTGCTCGTGTCAATTAGGCTAAAAGGCTGCGAAGAGACGAACATGACAGTTATTATCCAGAAAACCTTTGGTGCTGTTAAAGATTGGCGTCTTGTAAAAAGGAAGAAGCTTAATTTGAAGGGTACAGATGTCAGGCGTCACCTCTCTGACCTCTACATCCTTTTTGAGGAAGCAGGGGGATTATTTTTGAAATAAGCTACACATGGTAAAAGCATTTGCTTTTTTTTTAATTAGCTCTATAAGGATGGGAATCTAAATACTTCAAGCTTTACTGGTGCCTCATTGCGTTATGTAAATTAGACATGGAAGAAACCCCTTGATTTGGTCATATTTATGTATATCAACTTGGAGTGATGTAAATGTAGTTCTACTGATTGAATCAAAAATAAAAAATAAAAATTCAAAATCCTTTCAGTCGATTCTTCTTTGCATCAAAATTTGACCAAATCCTGAATAATGTGCAGCATAGCAACCACAGCTTTTCAGATCGCATGTTCAGAAGCAATGCTAGTCGCATATAGAGCATGTAGCAGTATGAACTCAACATGACAACAGAAAACTCGTAAAATATGCATTACCGAAAGAATATTGTACTTCTTCTGAGGCGGATATAATTTTGGGCATTGTCTCATTGTGTCAACAGAAGGGTGGGTGGGGGTCAAAGAGTACAAAAGAAGACGAGTGAGAAACAGTAAGTAAAATGGATGGTTTAATAGACTAAATGAGAGAAAATGAGGAGAAAAGTATGAGGAGAAAATGGATTACCAGGGGAAAAAAAGTCACTGATACTGCTGATTTTTTACTTTAATTTGGCTTTTGCCGCAAATGTACATCATCCCACACACGCTCTGTCTTGTTTTTACTTCTCTCTCTCTGTCTTTCTTTGTGTTTCACTTACACACGCTCTCAGTGAGCATGTAGAGATGAAATATTGATGTATTCCCAAAGGTGCTGTTTTAATTGGAATGTGCGTTAATCAGGAAAACTAATGCTAAAAACTTACATCATATTTTCATATAAACTATGTGGTGTATCTAGGCATTTTTACAGTAGGATAAAACCTGGGAAGAAATATAACACGTTATACAAAAGGTTTGTAACAAAATCTCTGATTTAATTGTTAGGCAACAATTATTTCTACTCAAACTAAAATATCTTAAATGCAGGTGTAATATTCTTAACTGAAACATTTCCAAATTATTTGCTTGTTGCAGGCTTAAGCAAAAAGTAGAAATAAACAATCACTGAATGTAATAGAAATATTCAAGTGTTGTCTTGCACTTTATAGAATAACAATAGGAGTACTACGAGCTGCAAACAGCAAGTTAACCTGCTGTCACACTATTTCTTATCTTATCACGTATGGTGATGTTTCCAAAAACACTTATATCGGTAAAAATAAGAAAATAAAAGTGAATTCCTGAAGCATTAATTTATGTCATGTCTTTTGAGGTATGCAGTGCCCTTTGAAACTGCTACGGTTTCAAGTCTCCTAGGAAGTTTTTCCACAAAGATAAGGAGCCCGTTTATAGAAATATATGACTATTATTCCAGGGGTGCATTTGGCAGCTCTGATCTAGGATGGGAAAGTGTGGTTTAAAATCTCCAAACTAACTCATCCCAAAATTGCTCTGTCGAGTTAAGGTCAGGGCATTACGCAGGCTAGTCAGGTCCTTCCTAAAGTCTTGCAGTCTTCATCATCATCATCATCTTTATGGACCTTGTTTTCTGTACTGGTGCGAAGTCATATTATTAGAAGAAGTGGACATTCCCAAACTGTTTCTGCAAAGCTGAGAGTGTAAAATTATCCAAATATTTCCTGGTACACTGAAATATTAAGAGTTCTTTTTCACAGGAACTAAAAGAGAACAGTCACACTCCTAATAACCAGCTCCTCACCTTACTCCTGTCTGCTCCAAACTTCATGCTGGACACAGTGCAGCTAGAAAAAACGTTGCTCCCTGCCAACTGCCAAACCCAGACAAGTCCTTTGGATTGCAAGACAGTGAGGAAAGATCTGTCACTCTCGAAAAGATGACTCCACTGTGCTATAGCCAAATCCTCTGCACTGCACTTGGTGATGATGTAAGGCTTGGGCACAGATGCCCGGCCATGGAAACCTATTTTATGAAGCTCTATGCACACCGTTCTCGAGCTAATCTAAAGCCAACATGAAGTTTGAAAGGTTTGTTGTGACTGACTTCAAGAAGTTGGTGACCTCTGCATATTATGCAGCTTAGTCTTGCTGACACCACTCTTACTATAACTGATCTACCAATTTGTAGTGTTGCTGTGATTACAAATTCATTCTCCTTAAGACACCACTAAGAGTTCAAAGTGGCATATTTAGTAGTAGTAGAACGTCTAAGTGTGCCCCCTAGAGGACAGGTAATTGATGCCCCAAATTGACCAGATTGTCAGTGACACATTGAGCTTAACTTTCAGTTTCAAAAATCCTGCATTCCTTGGGGAGTGAGCTGTCCACAAGATGAGAACGATGGATCTCTGCAGTTTTAACTCAGTTAATGTAGCATCGGCTCTATAAGAGTGGTACATGTGTACAATTACGTTTCCACAGTAATTAGTGTATGTGGTAAGCAAAGAAGCGAGGCTCGAGCAAAAGTGTAATTAATATTTATGCAGATCTGAATTCCACCGTGCGATGCGCTCAAAGAGAGAACTTTCATTAGAGTTGAAAATGGAGTGTGTTTAAGAGTGGGGTCTATATTTGCTAAAGATAAAACAGTAATTATTTATGTTGCAGTTAGGTTCAGGACATCTTTTCACAGGAAGTAGTGAAAAATATTCAAACCGGCTAGCTGTACACATTCTACATGTACAAAAATGTAATAAAAATTCTTTGCTTGGACTCATGCAGAACATGATTTGTATTCAGCTCTCATTTGCACATCTCTCAGAAGATATTCTGAGCCCTGGCTGCCACTGTTCACCTTAGTCTAATTAGTCAAACCTGACAAATACCTGGCATGCTCAGCCAAAATGTCACATATACTTATTCTCCTGACAAAAGATTGCTTCTATTCTCTATGAGATAGAATTATGAACCCCTGGGTCCATTTCCATTATTGTAGCTTAACAAATGAGACATAGGTTTGATATATTTGAAATATGTATGTATGGAGCTGCAGCATCTATTTATATAAAAAATGCACATCTCACATATTTACAAGGTGATTCATAAAAAAAGCACTTTGTAATGACTATGATACTTCAACAATCTAGGCAGTTAACATTAGGGAACATTTGTCCATGTCGTGTATTTAGATAAATAAAATGAACATATAAATCATTAATTTTCTTTCTTAAATTAGTGATTTAGATGTAGAAAAACATGGGAGACTGGAGCTGTTACGGATAGAGTTCACAAGGAGATTATTTAATTTTAGCCTTTTCTACTGTAGTGGATCCCTTTCAAGTTGTGTGCTCTATATGCAAACTCCACTCTTATTGAGGTCCTTGGTAAAGATGTGTAAAAGGCTTTAGTGTAAATTCAGCTTTTACTGATTTATAATGAAAAATCCCATTTAATTTGAAGACATAAATTCAGAGTTAAAATATCCTTCATTACACACCATTACTCAATTTAACAATTCTGATTAAACAAATACAACTAAAGAAATGTGTGTGGACACGTAATGCTAAACGTTACATCAGAACAATATCCTAACTCATTTTACGAGTCGAGGAAACATTTACATCAATTTCACCGCATTCATTTTTACTCAACCCGATCAGTCAAAGAAGCGAGTAGGGAGACAAAATGAGCTTGCTTTAGCTTGTTACTTAAGCAATCTCCTCCATGTGCAATCATCATCAGCAGAATCATGGCATGGGTTTGATTGGGCTACATTACAGACCAAAGCTGTATGTGTGGAATCAGATATTCATGGAGAAAATATAATAAGCTGCATCTGTTTTTTTTTCAGTAACCTTTGTCATAACAAGATAGCCATGGATAGAAGCTAAACCAACATATGACAGCTAGCTTACAGAACCTTCTAGGAAAGAAAACAAGAGAGCTATAGAGGAACCAACAACAAAAAAAGAGAAATCCTCAAAAGTCCTTTGTGACTTTGCCTATTCCATAATTAGTTCTGTTTACTGTGTTTTTTCTTCAAGAATTTAATGTATTTCTATTCTGATTTGTGTTGTAGAGTACAGTTACTCTTCTCAGGTTTGTCTGTTTGTTTTTCCTGGCTCGTTGTACAAGTTATTCTGTTCATTGTTCCATTTCTCTCACTCTCTCAGTTCTGCACCACACACAGCCGACAAGCATCCTGCAAATGAACTAACCCGTGAAGGATTCCGGTAATTACTCATCAGTATTCAAGAATTACTTTGCTGTCATTCCTTGTGCATATTTCTGCCGTTTAACCAGAGTTCTTGGAGGAGTCCCCCTTCCATGGTTAAGTTCCAAGTCTGCTGTATAAGTTCTTTTGCTATTTTTTATCAAATTGTCAAAATGCTCCGACATCCTCGAGGAGTATTCTGAATCTGAGTCCTCTGAAAAACAAACAAAACTTAAAGGCTGAACACAAAAGAGTTTTGGAGTTTAAGGTGAAACAGCTTTATTTATTTAAAAACTGCATTAAATGAGAGAATATATTTTCTTTTTCTCAAGAAGTACAGTGACTGAAAACGTGTCTCCTTGTTATTTAAAGTGAGATGGGGCTTTTTAAAATTGTACTATTTATTTAAAATTGACAAACAGGAATTATGAAGATTTCTTGAATTAAAACAGCTTTTGTGTACTTGCCTAAACATACCAACATATATTACCTTTTAGGGTTTTTATCCAATATGTGATTATATACTTTTTAAGTTGAAAAACATAAATATAAATAAAAATCTTAAAAAAAAAACAATCTTAAATTTCATATTGTTACTACGGTCTGTTTTGTAGTGCTCTGTTGAACCTGAATAGCACAGTAATTAACCACCGACCACATTCCAACAAAATAATCAATTACAATTGGAGATAAAGTTAAGAGCAAAGTAGGCATTCACACACAGATAACACACACTGACTACTCAGAAGTACTACACAAAGCTCTGTAAAGAGAAGGAAGGCATAACGCCAGCCTGTCTCCACTAATTTACAATATGCTTCTACATGCAATGATATAAAGAAAAAGATACATCTGCAAGGACATCTGGGAAATGCAGTGTGTGTATACGTTCCATCTGAATACATCCCTCAAACGCACACCAGCACAGACGGATTCGAGTAACATAAGGTCGACCTCTCCTTCGCAGATGAAAGATGCGGTAATCTGCAGCAGCATTAAAAAAAAAAAAAAGAGATTTGAATATTCACAAAAGCTGTTTTTCTCTCTTCCACCCCTCTGTGCCTTCTTGTGCTCTGTTTTCTCTAATTCCTCTTTAATCTCTAGTCAACACCTCATGAGCTCCCTTCTGTCTTCAGTTCCCTGCGCACACGCAGAAACACACAAGTATAATGTGTGAGAACTCAAAGCAAAGCCAGACTGTCGCTGGAGAGTGAACCCGGTGCACACTCTGACTTGCAGTAGAACTAAAAACTTTTTTTTACGTATTGTAATATATATTGTGCTCCATGTTACCATGAGCAAGTTTAAGCGTGAATCCTAAAGGAAACAACACCTGATTGGCTGTTAAGGTCAGCTTGTGTCTGTGCATAAATTGAGTGGACCAAATTGGATCAGTGTTGTGTCATTCTAAATGAAAATGCATGCCACAAATTGCCTCTCCTCATAAATCCTGCATTGAGTGACTGTCCAATAGCTCAGCGCTGCTTAAAACCTGCGCCTTGACTAAAGTCCTTCAACACCTCATTAGATCTGTTTGCCTGGAGATTATTTATTCACTCGTTGACGTAGTAGCTGTGTCCACACCGGAGCTCAAATCAAACATTCTAGCAGTTTGAAACTATACCATGTTTTATTTCATGTTTAAAAGAGAAAAAAAAACAAAACTAGTAGTAAAGGAAATATTTCACTGCGGGTTTTAGATGTGGTTCTGAAAATTTTACCAGCAGCACCTGCATCAGTGCAATTATTCCCCACTAACAAATGTGAATGACTCAGCTTGTGTTGTGGAATTATTTAACAATGCAAGCCGTCCAAGGTAAACAAAGCACCAAATATCACAATGCAGCATCAAACCATCCTTAAGAGCCTGTTAAATGTCTACCACCTTCTGCCATGGCAACGTCTCACACCTGCAGCAACTGTGAGAGCACTCACACACATTCACGAAGTGAAAAATCACACAAAGTCAGATTAGTAGTATGCGATATGTCCAGGATTTAGTTCTCTTTTACTACATCTTACAAAAACTAATTTAATGTGGATGCCGTCATTTTAAATTGTAAACCGTTAAGGTAAATTTCATATTGCTGTGTTGCTACAGTGCTCTTTACAAAGTAAAGGAATTTCTAGCATTGACAAATAAAATAAATGGATACTTTTCTTTTATTGTAATAAGGCAGCAACAAAACTAATTGACAAAATTTTGATAAAAAATAACTTTCCAGGTACATGAGTCAAAGTATTTTCCAACTCATCGGCCCTATTATTCTCCTCCAAAACCCCTTCAAAGCCAAAAAGGTACATTTTGTACATATAAACCTTAAACACTGAAAACTACTGCTAAAAGTAGAAATATGTTGCAACAGATACCAACCAGTTGGAAGAGAGACTGTATTGACCCCATGAATCCTCTTTAAAAGGTGTACATGGAGGCACAGCAGCACGAATACACAGGTGAGATCTCACAGGTTGCACAATGTCAAGCCTATTCTGCAGTGCACACAGTGTCAGGCCTACTTTTGTTAAGCTGTCAGATAGGTGGTGTGGCATGTATGGGCAGAGCGGGCTGCAGAAAGCACAGAGGGGAGGAAGGAGGCTGCAGTAAACATTGGAGATGCAATAAAGCTCCACAGACAACAGAGATGTCTGGTTGTTTACCATCAGAGCGCTGATTCATGCCGATGGCTGCTCACCTTGAGTTAGGTTAATTAACGCCACATTTTCAGCACTTTAAGTATTTATTTATTTTATGGTTATTACTTCATTTTTCTTTTCTTTCCCGGCCTCTAATTTCTTCAGACTCTTCTCCATCCGGTCTGATTTCACTACAGTTTTTTTGAATAAAAGAGAAACTACAGCTGAATCCCAGCTCAGAGGCAGAACTACTCCCTGTTTGCTTCATGGCTTTGTGTTTCTGCTTTGCAAGAAGACCCCATTTTAAGAAGCCCCATCTGGCTGCAACTCTTAAACTTCCCTTCGCAGCAGCATAAATCATGTTTTATTATTTTGTTCCTTTGCAACATGCTCACACAATTATTCTTTCAGATTCAAGCAAAAGTGCACTTAAATAAATTGGTGCAATGGTTTGGAGCTTCTTTGCATTGTCTGTAAAAAGCAATAGGACAGAATGCCAGTAGAGCCAGTGGGGTGCTACATTTCTGGTTGTGCACGTGGTCACATGAAGTGGTCGCAGTTTAAAGAACCACACAACTCTCGTCCAATGCTCATTGAGTGTTGCGCTCAGTTGTTAAATGTCATCTTTCATCTCAAATGGATACATTTCAGACTGTGTCTCTGCCTCATCCTTCTCAATAAATGGAGAGGATGAGAGGAATTAGGTGTCTAAGGTTCGGATCAGCGACCAGTCATAGCACTTAGCTCTGCCACGAAGACAGATGGCTCAGGGAGGGCAAAATTATGCATCCACACACAGAGACAAAAGAAGCTGGAGAATGAAACAAGCGTTGCGGCAAGAATGAAGTGCCTTTTTTGAAAGGTCTGGGGGTTAGTGGGGCTCTTGCGGTTCTTACTATGGAAAAACAGTAAAAAGAAGGTGGCTAGCTGTTGTTACATCTGATGTACTTGATGTCAGAAGTTAGGTCTGTATTTATAAGATCATAATTTTGACATATTTGCAAATTGTGAGTTTCCCCAAAATCTGACCAATGTGAGTCTACAACGGACATCTTCTGCAGCTTATTGTATCTAATATGAACGGGCTTTGAATGATGCTTTAAAGCAGTGATCAAATTTTAACGTTTCACCCATAAACTCCACTGTATTTTACTGGGGTTTTAAATGCAAGAAAAGTGATTCTCCACCCCAGTCCTCAAGACAAACCAACATACATTTTATAACCAACTCATGTTAAATAGCTGCTCCTAATGCGTTTTCCTATACAGGGGTGCTGAACTATTTCATATAAATCTCATCCCTCTCCTGTCTGCCTATGGGGAGCACATGTAATTTCTCTAATGCACCACATACTTTTTGATTTAATTTTCCAATATGACATCAATTCTTGCTGATGTCAGAGGAAATTTAATCTCATTACCGAGTGGGACTATTAAACACAAACCACTTCTGAAAACAAGGTTCTCATGCCTGAAGGTATTCCTTTTTTTTAATATCCCACAACACCTTCAACTTGTTCTTCTCCCCTCCCACTTACCTTGACCCTCAATTTCACCCCATTATTTTCTTTTCCCTTTCTTCCTTATTATCCACCTTCTATCTCTAAATCTTTTACCTCCCCTTTTTTTTACCGCTAAACTTCATTCTTCTCCTTCTCTTCCATGTTTCCAACCAATATCTTTAAACAGCTTTTTTATAGTACCCACCACCTCCACCACCGGTGGTGGTGCTAAATGTAATACAGGTGCTAAAAGCAATACCATCAGAGTTAATACTCACACCCCATACTCCTTACTCGGCTCATTCAGCCTAATAATTTACAAGCATGAGTGCAACGTCAAAAGCACATATATGCATGCATTTGAATTAAATCCTTGTTGCAAAACAACTAAACAAATATTTATTTATAGTATTTCTGATCTTGATCAAGATCCCTTAAACCTCAAATAGGGAAAAGCAATTGCAAATGAGATCCTAAAAATACTCTGCTTCACTGTTTAGAAACCCAACAAGAAAGGATATCACATCAGGTAACCGCATGATACGTCTATTACCGCATGTTCATTAGCTGGTTTTACATACAAGTTAATGCAAGACTTGCAAGAGCTTAAGTTTGAAAATTGACAAATCTCCTCTACCAATTAGTAAATAATATGTGCTTGGACTGGATGTCTCACATCACAAAAAAAAGGTTCTCTGCGCCACTGAGTCAGTGGTGAGCAAATCTCAGAGGAACTTATTTCTACTTCAACCAGAACGCAGCTTTGAAGAGCGCTGTAGGACTCAGAGCTTCTCCAACTGCTGGCATCGCATGACCGACCGTCACAAGCTGTTGGTCCTCCTTCCTTCACCACTCCATTCCCTGTTAATGAGCACTTTCTCCCTTCTTCTATCTTTTTGCTTTTTCTGCCCTACGTCCAAAAACCCATCCGTCCTCCCATTTCTCCCTTCCTCTCTTGTTCCCTTCACATCTTACTGATCTGCCTATCTCTGTCAATGTGGCGATGGAGCGCTTCCAATCCAGATTCCAAGCCTTCTTTTGAGTGAGATGATTGTTCATTTACTTCACCATCTGCTACATAGGAAACACAACGATTACCTCAAATTTAAGAGATCCTCCGCGCCACCTACTGCAAATTGCTTCTTTAAAGATTTTGCCAGCAGGATGACAACCTGCAGAGCCGCCAGAGTGTCTCGTGTGTCTGCTGCGTGAGCATGTTTTGAGCCGGTTTTATGTGTGAACTCCAGAATGGCTCATCTTGGTTGAGTCCCAGAGGAGAGCCCGATTCAGAAACAGAAACTCATAAATCAGCTATGTCCCTAAACTCGCTCCTTTTTTTTCCCTTCAACTCCCTGCTCTGTCTTTCATCTCTCCATCCTCGAATCCCATCGTCCCTCCTCCAGCAGCGCCTCAGAGAGGGGGCTGAGGCATCAGTGACGCAGATACATCAGGATTCCCTCTGTCTTCCTCTTACATTCCCTCTGCATACCTATTTTTTCATTTCTATAAAATATTCCACCTGTGAATCCTCCGTGATCACGACTCTTTTGTCTTTGAAAGTCTAAATCGTTCTGAGCAAATTCCATCAACCAGAAATAGTAGACTACAGTAGCAAGATAAAACTACACATAGTTTTGAAGATCTTTCACAAAAGAAGACACATTGCTATTGTGGTGTGTTTTGCACAAAACAAACTGTTCTGAATATTATAATTCCATGGTGAGAGTAAAATTACTGCTGTCTGTTACATAATATACAGCCACAGTCTGTATGTTTCCAAGTATACTAAGGAAGAAAAATAGTGACTGTAAAGGCAGGAGGGAGACGAAGCCCTAAATAGAACAGCTGCATCTGATGGGGATTGGCCTTAAACCTGCACTGCATCACAGACTCACACAGCACAGAGTTTCTAACATGTACATGAACAACAGTAAAACCATCCACTCTGAGATACTGCATTCCTTATGTCTATATACACAAAGTCATATGCGGTCCAAACAGTCTAAAACATTTTATTCTCCTGACGTAATCGTATGACAAAAGCAACGCTTAAGCATTTTGTAATCTCTCCGTTTGGTCTCTTATTTTTTTCTTTGCCTCAGTGAGCAAAAGCAACATGACCGGCAACAGCTGAAAATCTGTGAGGCGAACGTTCACACATAGCAACTTGAATGTGCAAGTATTTGCAATGGCGAGACTCAGATTAGTACTCCTCGCAGCAATAGCGAAAGGAGGGTTTTAAATTCTTCACAATTGCTCTACAAACTGCTGGTTAGAACATTTGCGGCCCTTGGAATGAGATCATCTTGGTTTCACATGTAAGGCTGAGAGAACAGGAAGAAAACAGAAGGCAGTGTTGTGGCCATAACTTCTATCAATTTAGGTTTTTATTTAGGCAGTTGGAATGTACTTCAGTTAATAATTAAACTGTGTACTAGAAATTATTATGACTACTTTGGTAAAGGTTGGACCTGTTAAAGAAATCAAGAACGCACCGGGGGGGTGGGGAAGCTATTTCTTGTTTTGTTAATGTACAGTGTGATAAAATGATTATTTTGAACACTTTTTGAACTTGTAAGATCAATTTTAAGTGAACTTTCGTTTACATCTAAGTTGTAGGAAATTGTTGGTTATTTTTTGCTAGAAATAATCAACACATTTTTCAAACAATCAAGCCAGAAGTGTTTTCAACAAACAAACTACCTGTTGCCACCCAAGGCCTTTTCTTGGAATAATTTGGGTTTTGGAGCTTAGAAAGCCATGACAGCCATTAATAGTAACCCTGGTTCTGCTGGAGATTTCTACCTATTATAATTAAGCTGTTCCTTTCCACTGCCGCTACTGGCTTACTCAAGAAGAGTGATCACAATAAAATGAGCAACTTCATGCTAAACTTTCTTAAAGAGATAAATCGACTGACATTAAACAATCAACAGACTCTAAAAATAGTGTGTCATGAAAGTAATTAGACTGAATTGTGCATAAATGTATATGAATTGTATGTTTTTCTTTTATACTGCCATGAGATTCTCGTTTGTCCTAATCAGGACATAAATTTAAATAAATTGAATAGAAAGTTCCACCTGAATAACATTAGGTTCTTCCTTATACTATATTTCTATTTGTGTTGGCTGAAGCTATTCACCTACCACATTATTTCAGAGTTTGATTTCTCCTATAGTGAAAAATGACTGCAGATGGAAATAAAAGCAGTTTTATTTTGCCATTGCTGTTAGTATTTTGCAGTTATTTAGTTGTTGTTGATCTGGCTGATGATACTCAATATGTGGTCCTTTTGGGGGACTGACGGACCCCAAAATAAACATTTTGGGGTCAATTAAATGTTTATATCTAAACACAAGAAAACTGAGCTTTGACCATGAAATCATGGGTTTGATTAAGTTTTTCTCAACCTGCTCAGACTAAAAACAAAAGTGAAAAATAATCTTTAAGGAAACAAAAGTTATTATTTTAATATTTAGTGTATGTATATCATTTTGGTCAGCTTAACTGACCTGACAAAAGAAAATGTTTCTTCGGATTTAATGTTAGAAAAAAAGGTTATGTGTCTTATAACACATTTATATAAATCACATACAAACGTGTTTCCATCTGTTCTATTTACAGTGAATAATACAATAAAATTGAACACTTTTGTTTCTCTAAAATTGTTTAAAACAAAATTGAAAGAGCACCACTTCTAATGTGAACAGACACTTGTTTGATCAAACTCACATGCTCTTTCCAACACTTTTAACTGATTACCAGTGGAACGACAGGCATAAAATAAGTGAGAAAATCATTGACACAAAGATTAATAATTATGATCTATGAATGACTTTGACCAAAATAAATGTTTGCATTCAAATAGTCCTTTTAAGTTGTTTGTTGTGTGACTATTTCACAGTGCCAAAGGAATCTGAGCCCAAAATGAATGTAGAACTCATTATATTAAAAAATAGGCAAGACTGAGGAGTGCTTCTTGAAAAAAATGAAGGCTGTTGTATATCTTCTGAATGACTGGGGCTTGGGCGGTATGCCATGACAAGACTTGAATAGCAGGAAGTGGCCAGAGTGAAGAAGCTTAAATCACTTTAGCCGTGTGTCTTAATAACTGTATCCCTATTATTAAAGTGTTTATAGTCTTCAACAGGGTTCCTGTAAACGTGTGTAAATCATTTCCTTGTTCTATCTCTAGGTCACGACAGCCGCGTCTAACTGTCAGACATAAACATTCTGGCTGATCGCTGTGATTACGAGGGCCACTTTCATCCTGCATGCTACTCTCTTTCAGTCTCTCTGACACAGTTTCTACAGGATTCCGGTTGCTTAGTAACCAGCCGCAGTCCAAGGATTCCAGTGTCCGTGGAGAGAACAGGACAGGAAGGTGGAGCGTTTTGTGTTCTTTGTCTTGATTTTAGCCACTTTGTTATGATTCTTCTTCTTCAGCTTCTTAAGTCTTCTTCCCAACCTTTGCTCCTTCAAACCTCTATCTCTTTTTCCTTGTCCTCCTCCTTTTTCCACACCAGTCTCACGCTCTAAACTGTCAAGGGAGAGGCACAGGAAAAAAAGAAAAAAAAAAATCAACTCCCTCTCATTTCCCTTCTCCTTTTGCCTTTTTCTGCGTTCCCTGTCTCTGCCTCTGCATGGCAGCTTCACCACAAACACAAACATAATACCAGTATAATCCAGTACACATGTTTTAATCTCTTCTCATAGAAATATGCTTATATTGATCACCCTATTAATCCCGAAATGCTAAAACACTCAGATGATTAACATAACCATATCAACACAGTTAAGATTAAATATTTCCCAAAACCAAGTTGGCGGGAAGAGAATTGAAATGACACGATATCAAACAGAAGCTACAGCGGCAATGTACAGGAGCGTTTCACCGATCAGGTCAAGTGTTTGTTTGGGGCCTCATGGCTCTCTGGGGAACTATATAGTGCTGACCCAACCGTACCATCTTACTGCTTTAGTGTGTTTTATGGATCAGCACGGCTTCACTGATTGTTGGACTACACTGCAAACAGGGGAGGGGAATTGAAAGAATAGCGAGAAGGAAAGAAAGGAGAAGAGGGTGAGATACAGACAGGTGAAATAAGGTGCTGGCAATGAGAACATGCAGAAATATGGGTATATGACAAATTATGCAGTATTTCCATTTATTTAACAAAAAATATATTTTATATATAGATTTTTTTCTCCAAAATGGATATCTATGTTTGGAATATCCTGCCTATCCAGTCACAGACATGAATCCAAAGGGCTGTAATAATGATACTGTGCCAGCAGGTGGAAAAACCGATAACATTATATACATATAAAATTTAAAAAGAAGACCAGGAACATGGTAAGTTCTGATCCAAACCTCCTAGTCCCGTCTGCCATTTCCTGTCTCAGTTACTGTATGCCATTGGATGCAAAATCTTTCATCTCTATGTCCACTAGGTGTCTATGGATGTGGACATTGTCAATTTTACTCCAACTCAAAGGGTGGCGCCAAACAAACATCAGACTAAAAAAGTGACTAGCTTAAGGTACCAACAAAATAGTTAAGGATGAGGGGGGATCCAAAATAATGAGTCAGAATTTTATAGGTGTTTGGTTTTCAAAAACATTTCTCAACAAAAAGCGTTGAAGTCAAGTAAAATAAAACATTTATTGCACCTATAATGTTTCCGACATTGTGTCAGGATGCCTGAAAGAATGTAAAAATCCTTAGACAGGTTCAGGTCACAAATTAAACTTTTGTTTCCCTTAGTCCTTGTTACCTGCAGATAACATTTGAAGTCCTGAAGATGTATACGTGTTTACTTTTGGGGTGAGAATAGGGGGTGAGTGGGTGGAATGTGGTTACCTGAAAAAATGAAGACAAAGTGTTAAGGATGATGTACCCTTTAATTTGATATATTGACACTGTTAACATCATCAAAAAAGAAAACTGAGTTTTAATAATAAATTATTAATAAAAAAATATTATAGGTGAACTCCTTCATGCCTCAATTGAGCTATTTGATAGTTTTATAGCGTACAGTATTCATCATTCAGCCATTGTATGATTTAGTCAAAGATATTTCCACTTTTGATTTCATTCTGATGATTCATGTTGACTGTCCTTCTTAAGACAACAAATTGAAATGTTTTGGTTTTATCTGCTTAGCAGTCAAGACAATTCCTGAAAATAAAATAAAAGACTAAAGAAAGCATCTTCAGCAATGTGTATTGATGCAGCCCAAATGTTCAACTCACATAGACCCCATCACATGAACCAAACCAGAAAGGTCAAAGCTTATTGCTTGTATTTCTCTGCACCAGCAGATGGCCATATGCCCTGCCATGCCTGGCAGCATATGGGCATCTGGACACACACCAAGTCATGAGTGGTTAGAACACACAGAGACATTTTTACACACCGTACACCTCCACATACTAATGACGCAGCTTATTAAATAGATTTAGCAAAACTCTGCAACATATGCATCCATTAAGATCCAATCTTACAAATACTCAAGTCATCAGCTTTTATTAAAGCACCCCAAATCCTGATTAATACGTGAATTCACTTAGGAGCCTTCTGTTGGATCTCTGTGTGAACTGTTACGATTGGTGTGTGTATGTATATGTAAACCTTCCACATTAGCCTGTGTGTCTGCATATGTGTGTGGCGTATACAGACTAGAGTGTAGCCATGCGTGAACAGTTAATCTTGGCAGCTTTCTCTATGAGCTCACCTGATTCACTTGCACAGATTGCCCTCTAATGACTGGCCACATTCTCGGGTTACTATTATATAAGCACCGCCTCGAGGCTTTTATCTTTGTTGCATTGTAGTCGAAGACACTAACTGTTGAACACTCTATAAAAAAAGAGAAGCTAATTTGATTCATGCTTGCCACCCAGCCAGGAAGGAAAATGATTAGAAAATAAGGAGCGTGAATCTAATGCATTGTTAAGCTAATTATTTTTCAATAGTTCATCCATTTGGCTTGATCGAGTAATTGATTTAATGTAATTTTCTGCTTGGTTCAATTTCAATTTCACTTTATTGCGACATTTCAAACTTCATATGCTTTCACTAAATAGTGTATTTGGAAATGCAAATAGGAGACAGCTTAATTGAAATCATGGCTTTCTTTAAGTGGAAGGTGAAGGCATTTGAAGAGAAAGTATTCCACACAACCTATAAGTGCACTTAGTATTGCGGTAAAGAACAAATTGCCTTCCTCATGTTTCAAATCAGTCTGCAACTGACCTGTGCCGGACTCCATCAGCAGGTATTAGAGTTATAGTACTGAGTACCCTGTACAGATGCATGTTGCATTACTCAGGACTTCCACTTTCAATGGGAGTAAATTAAGCTGCACGTAGTATAGCATAAGTCCTATAGTTCAAAAAACCATCTGCTCCGTTTCTGAACTAAGTTTTAACAGCACAGCGCTCCAGTATTGGGCTGCTTCATGCTGTTTGTGTACCATTTTGTTCGTTCAAGTCCAGCACTTGCATTGATGTTGGTGGTTTGGAATGATCACATCTTTCTTGTCTGCAGTAAGGACATACAGAGTAGGATATCGGAAACAGATGCAACAGCACCAACTGACCTGTGTGCTGTCATGGTGAATAAGATCTGATGACGTGGCTTTACCACGTTATGTAAGCAAAGGCCATGGTGTGCTCACTGATACATCTGTCTGCATGTTTTCTGCTCTGAACTTGTCCTCCAGTGTTGGTTGGCGCTGTCGTTCTGACAATTGTTGATGAGCCTTACACTAATAACCAAACATGTTGTCACTACAAAACTGGTGGTAGAAAGTCTTACATACTTGGGATTGTACGTTTTCTTAATTGCTTGAGTTCTTAAAGTTGGTAATCTGTCATAATATTTCATATCAGCTCAAATAGGAATGAGAACCAAAGTAAATCCAAGTAAATTGTTGTGCAAAGTTTTCCATAATTCATGTAAACAGTTAACTGCACTGAAAATATTCAACTCAAACAAATATATTGTTTGAGTTGAATAAGTATGGAATGGTTGGTTTAGTGGTAAAATTTAAGTGGTAAATGAATAAGGGACAAAATGTTCTTTTTTTTTGTGGATAAAACTTGGTAATACTGACCCAGAACCAACTGACACACTTTATAGATATATGCCTTTGATCAATGCTTAGAGCCGCTTAGAGCCTTGGAGAAAATCACACAACTCTAAATTGTTTTCCAGGCTGAAGATGAAATGCAGGCAGTGTTTCTAGCAAAAACGTTGGTTTCCTTTCAATGATTGTGAGCGGTGGAAAAAGCGAGCTGCTAGAGGGATTTTTTTCTGAAAGTCTAGATTAGTTCACCTTATTTGGTCCACAAGGACACAGACACCTGTGTGGATGACTGACGGAACCAACAGAAGTATTGCCAACTAGCATAGGAGTCAACTTTACGTCACTTTGATCGTAACCTTACATGTTGGTTAGTCCAGTGGTTCTCAAATGGGGGTACGCGTACCCCTGGGGGTACGTGGAGGTACTGCAGGGGGTACGTGAAGCTTTTCAAAATATCTTTAAAAAATCAGTAGGCTCCTCATAATAAGTCTTGGGAAAAATTATTTTGTAAAAAGTTCGATAAAATATAAATGTGTGTTCATACACTGAATTTTATATTCAGTATTTACAGGGTATTTACAGCACTGTACCTCTTTTTTATTCCAAAAATGTTTTGGCCGTGTCAGGGGGTACTTGACTAAAATTATATTTTTAAGGGGGTACATCACTGAAAAAAGTTTGAGAACCACTGGGTTAGTCGACATAAATTATTGTGGCTCTTAGTTAAAGTGTGCCAAATCGGGGTAATCTTTCTGTTCACATCTGGACATGATTGACCAATATGCAACCATTGATTCCCTCTGCATATAGAGTATGAGTTCAGTTCTTCGCCATTCCCTCCCTTCCTCAATAACATGTGAAAGTTACAGTGCCTGGGGCATAATGGGCCCCTTTAATTGCTCACTGAGAAAAGATTGTTCCTGTATAAGAAACACTCTGGGCTTCAAAAGGATGACATTTATCTTACCTCCATTAAACCTGCTTTTTTTTTCTATCAGGCACTTCTCTTTTTAATTTAGCAACAGAGAGCTTCACTTCTATAGCGGAGCTGGAGGGTCTGCCTTGTCCAGTGAATTATTGGGGGACAGAGACTGAGAACAAAAGGGGCAATAATAGAAAGACCAACAGGAATCGAGAGAAGCAGCACAGACATAAAACTCAAGTGCAAAACCTGAAACATGATGACAACAGGAAAGGATAATTTAACCTTTCTAAACACCAACTTTGGTTGGTGTTTAGGAAGGGAGTGTTTAGAAAGGGAGTTTAGAAAGGGTGTGCACAAAATAAAACAAAGTGTTCCAGATATTGTCACAGAGGTGAAAATATAGCTCATTTGTGCTGTATTCATTCCCTGCACAGCCAAATATAAACAAACATCTATGCCAGTGTAACCACTACTTAATTTAATTAGCAATAAATTCAGTAGGAAAGTTACTTTTGTTCTAGGGTCACACAGGAGGATGATAAGCATTAAAGTTTTAACAACTCAAGTTTATTTTTCTTTCCCCACAAAAAATAATAATCCACTTAACACTAATTACCTTAATAAAATTAAGGTATAAAACTTAAATTGTCCACCCTTATATAAAAATATCAAAGTAATATATAGAAAATTGAGGGTAGTTTTTTAAACAGTAGCTTTAAAGCTTATTTCAACAAAATAAATTACATATTCCAGTTAGTCCTTCAATATAACAGTTCAGTCAGTCAGGTCAGTCAGTGTGCACATAAGTTGTCCGTTATGAAAATGTTCATGAACAAATAGTTTGTGAAATAAAAAAAAGATTTGGGGGCCCCCTTTTTGTTCAATAAGCTTATCTGTTGTCAAAGCAAAACATCCAGCAGCACCAGATCCTCCGTCTTTCCAGGCTTCAGTCCGGGTCACAAAGATGGCGGCGGGACCCTCCTGGTTCTGGAACCACTGGCTCGTTCAGGTATCGGTCGTCCAAAAAAAAAAAAAAAAAACAACCTGAATGCAGAGCGTTAACCGATCATGCAGGTATACGGAAATCATTGAAATCTTTCAATTACTTCTCAGTGAAAACCAAATTAGCGTTTAAAATAAACCAAAAACGCTCAGTAATAAAGAAATTACTTAATAAACATCACTTCATCATAAACGGTCTCATTTCACAGAGCTATGCTGCTTACAGAGCGACACTTTATACTCCGGTTGGGTTTTTTTCCAGTTCGGAAAAAACTGAGCAACGTTAGCTCCAGCTAGGTAGCCATTCTGCGTAAGCAAGCAGCTGAAAATAAAACAACAGACTCACCGGAGAAATCTCAGAACAGAATGTACATTATCCAGTTCAAAATAAACAGATTTCTTTCAATTCACAGCAGCACTTATGCGTAGTAACTTCTTTACTTCTGCTGAAATGTGCTTAGTCTGCGTAGTCTGCCATTTTTACTCTTCTTCTCGTACCGACACAGGAGAAATGTGGGTTTAGTGCCCTCTACAGGACATTCTAAGAACTAACAAACAAACACATTAAACATACAGACAGATCAGCATAGTTTATGGGGGTTACACCAGATTCCGACAGATTAGTAAATGTCATGTTTTCCTGCTCCTTCATTGGAAACCTAAATCACGGGAGATCAGTTGCAACTACTTCCTTCCTGAGAGTCAGCTCCAAATCGCTTCTGCTACAGAGAGACAGGCTGAGAATAACGAGACAAAAATAAGTTTGAGGAGGCAAACAATTCCAGAGAAAGAGCAAAGGGCAGTGTTACCTTACCTTTTTGTCATTTTATTAATCTGAACAGAGACATTAGCATTTTTTATGAAGCTTCAGATATTGCTTCCTAATTGTGTTACAGGGAAGATAAAATGGACTGTTTAGTGTAGTTAGTCAGTAGTGGATCTCAGGAGGAAACTGAAGCATATATCTGGTGCTGTAATTGGTTTTTATTAGGAACAATTAATCCAATTGATGCAATTAGAGAGGGCACTTCAATTTTCTCCCTTGGCTACATGGTCCTGTGATACTCATCTGCAATGACATGCGCACTGAGAGAGGTGGTTTCAAGGGTGTAGTAAATGATAGTGGAACTTGAGAGTTTGTGATTTTAGTTTAACTTACAATGAAAATGAAAATGCTTTGTTATAAACCAGCTTGTCTTTGAACAATCCTTTTTAGTCTGAAGAACAAACAAAAGGAACACATAAACTGTTTCAAAAGTAGGCAGAGAGTGTGTTTTGCAAATCTGGGTGTTGTGATGTAATGAATATCACTAAGTGCAGTCATATTTTCTAAAGTCCCATCAACAAAATCTGCATTTTACATCTTCTGCACCAATCAAAAACCTTCTAAGCAGTGTGCGTTTTGGTAACTAATTTGGCTAATTTAATAAAATGCCAAACCATATTTTGTCATGATTACATCTTCGTGTCTTTCAGATATTTGCCGTCTCGTGAGTTCCCTTCATTGCTTGTGGCAAACTTGGTAAACTGCAAACTGCCTGCTTATAACTTTCCATAAACAATGGCTTTCTTCTTGCCACCCTTTTAAAAGGTTGGTTTTGGAGATCACAAGAGCGTAAAGCTCCCCTCCTCCTTTGGTTTTTATGATGCAGTTTGTTAATTTATGTTCTCTAATACCCATGGGACCTTCACTGGATGACTATATTCTCAAAAAGTTTAATTTACAAACCAGTGAGCTATCTTCACTAATTAGGTTACTTCAGAACCCAAATGGTTGGATTTTGATTAGAGGTATTTATGTCAGAAAAAAACAATATTTGATACCATTGATCATCAACTTTTCAGTTGTACATAACAGTAGATTAGTTGTAATGTTACAAAATCTAAAACAATTGAAAATGTATATGTATTTTTCCATTGTACTTACAACAAAGCTAAGCTTAGCTGCTTTATGAGGTAAGAAAGAATGGAAGCACGTATTTATTGATTTTTGGATAGATCTAACTAGAGTCTGGACTATGATTTGGTCAGTAGAGTAACCCTCTCGACCTACAGGTATCAGTAGCCTTTTCATATTCTGCTTAAAGCATATAGGCTCAAAGAGGACTTCATTAAGAGTTCAGTGTCTCAATAATTGACACAGAATAAAGACTTCAACTCTGGTATTTTTTGTTGCTTACGTGGCAAGTGAGCTTTGTGGAATTGGCTTTGTGTCAACAGCATGGTTGGCTAGAGTGACATTTTCTGTGAATGCCAAATCCCACAGACCACCCTGGCACTGCAGCTACCTGCATCAACAGCTTAGTAAGTATCAGTGGCTTCTCACCAGAGACCTCATCACCTATTCCCCTTTATCTAAAAACATGAAGCAAATCTGTTCTCCTTTAAAAACGACTATGCAAATGGAGTTAATATCCATCATGGAAGTGACATTTAAACTAATTCTAATGGATGTGGGTCATTCGGTCAGGCCCACAGAGGCCGAATCAACTGGTTGCCTCAAATGGCAACCTAAGCAGCTCCACTGCCTTTTTGTAAATGACAAACAGAGTTAGTAAGTATTTTTTTTGCAAAATGTGGCCAAGAGTACAAGTGCACCATTTGTCGACTGAACAAGGATGACTTTCCATTCTATACAAGCATTGAAGAAACGTAAGAAGGTCAAAATGAAAAAAAGAAACATTTGTCAACGTTAATGGTTTTCTTTCTTATTTGTCTCTCTGCCTTTCTCTACTCCCATGTGTAGGAATCTTTCCCCCATCTGTCTTTAACAGAGAGAGAGAGACAGCATCATGTCCAGGGGACATCTCACTGCGCCAAAGGTGCTGTACATTTTTTTTATGGAACATTTACGGGAGAGCAGGCGAGATATATATTTCTATATCATTTTATCTGCCTGGAAAAATGCAAAAAGAGAAACAAAAATACGATACAGAGCGCCATATTCACATTCTCACAGAAGGAATAAAGGAAAGCCATTCAAATGTAAAAAGCAAAAAGGAAGTTTGTTTATTACATTGACATTTATTATCTGAGCGATAAAAGAAAAAACATATTGCAGTGATTCAACTGTACGGATAGCTCCGCGGTACACATTGCTCAGTAAACAATAGTTAAATAGTATTTAATGTAGCGATAGCAACAGCTGACGACATGGGATGCACGTTGAACAGGACCTACAACCTGCCATGACAACTGGTTCACGTCTGGATGGAGGATGGCTGGTTTTTATTCTCACAGGAAGTACACGGGTTAATATTAACTTGTGCATATGCAGAAGGCAGATAAGATTTCAGGAAATTAGCTTTTTTTATATACGAGATGAATCATTTGAAATCTCAGTTGTTTCACTGGGGGAACATTTTGTATGCATCTTAATAAATACATGAAACACACCTCAATATACTGTATTGCATATTAACAACCAGACTATCGGGCCTAGTGAAAATTACCATGGAAACAGAGCTTGCATGGACCGCAATGAACCAAAAGCAAAAGGCATCAGGGGATAAATTTGCTCTTTTTTGTGATTTCCAGATTAGGATTTATGCTTATCCTTGTTCTGAAAATGTAACATATGGCATTGTTTATAGACAGTACCTTAGAATTTTTTTACTATGTGTCCAAAATTTTGTAGCCTTACATCTGTAAATCTTGGTTGTGTTCTTGTTCAGTAGCACAGTCACGGTTACAGCAATAGTCCTTTAAGGGCTATTAGTTTGTTTTGTTTAACCGCAGGTTCGTTAATTAGGGCTATCCGTGTACAGTAAGAGATGCTTATTACTCTCATTAACAGAATGGGAAAATGTTGTGATTAGGACGTTTTTAATAGTCATTACACCAACTGTACACATGCGCTTAAAAGCCTTTGTCTCTATTAGCTATGTACATTCTCTGTCAAATACACAAGCTGCAACTGTCTAAAACAATACAAATGTGATATATTTGTATTTATCTGCAGGTTTTTTTGTTCCTTCCAGTTGCTTTGTCCATCTCTGAATCTGTTCCCCATCATTTCAAGCCTTACTCCTTCCTTCCTTTTTTTTTTTGCTTGTCCACTCAAACGAGGAGCTAAACAGGATTTGTGATGTTTCCCCTTGGGGAAGGAGCACAGTGAAGCTTTAGCTTATTCCAACACTATTTCTTTCAGTCCAGCATGTGCGTCATCACAAAGCTGAGGTTCCATTACTTCAAGGTCCATTGTATGGTCTTTCATTAATCTTCCCCAGGATTATTTGCTTTAGAAACTGCATTTAATTAATTTACACAAATTGTGTTATTGCACTCTCTGCCTGAAAGCTCACATAAGTTTTTAGAGAGAAAGTGCAACACTATCATCCCACTTCCCAAACCAAGTTTCCGATTAATGATCAGGTGAGAATGAGTTGATGATGACATTTTGATACAATTTTTACCATTTACCAATTAGTAGTGAAAAAATTTTATTTGTTTATAAACAGTTACAGGTAATATGAGGCATACATTAATTCTGTTTATACCCTGCTACTTAATAAGGTACGTATATTCACATATAAGTTAGATAACAGTAAAAGTTAGCTTACTTCTTTTCAAATGGTAAAAAGACTGAACTGACAGCACTTTTCCAGTCATACTGACCACTTAAAGTGTTTTTACTGCAGCCACATTCACCCATTTGCACACAGAGACATATACACAGATCAGTAAGCAACTTGGAATTAAGTTGTGACATTCCATGCTGAGGTGGAACATCAACACATGATAGGAGGATTGCAAGACAACTACCACTGAGCCATATGGCCCAAGCTAGTGTTAAACAACTGGCCAATGCTTAGTTGTTTAAGACAACGTAATGACAAGATTTTCTGTAGCCAATAGTTACCAAGCATAAGTGTACCAAGTGTTCAGGTGTGTGAATTGCAATCTGTCAAAATGACTGGTGGCCTTCAGATTTTCCCATCATTGTTTAAAGAAAACTGCCAAAGTCAGAAAATAATCGATAAATGCAACCCCCGAGAATACTATATACTGTAAGGCAGGCAATACAATAATGCTTCCACCAGCAAGCTTAACTTTTGGCTTATTTTTAGGGTGATGTGCAGAAACTTTGCTTTTACCAATCATTCTACTGGGTACTAAGAAACCTAATGTTAGCTAACAGCTTATAGTGATTTGCATAAACATGAATACTTTCTAAATACTGACAGATTCTAGTTGTTTTCTTGGCTAGCTATGTCTAGCATCTCCTTTATTTTATGTGATCAATACTTATTTCCTGTACCATTCCACTTCTTTACACATAGCCTAATTTATGGCCAGACTATGATGTTGCTTAATCTGCCTTCCCTCACACAGTTTCTTTTGAGTGTGACTGCATGTTGTTGAGAGCCACAGCATTGGTATCTGTTTGATGGGAGCCAAGTGCAAACATACAGTGTTTAATCTTGATGAAGAGCCAGGTAAACGTCATTGATTGTGTACATTATAGTGTTGCAAATTGCGGTTTCCATGGAAACAAATACCATATGTACAACAGCCTCTCTATCTATGTGAATGAGCTATACCATGATGTTCAAAGTGGTGTGGGTGGGCAGAAGTCTCTTTGCTGTGTAACACACAGCTCTGTCTGCATAATGCCGTTTTCCTAGACAACAGCAACATCTTCTTCTCCAAGCCAAATGTTTTGCTTTTGGTCCAAAATCAATAAATCCAAAATGAAAAAATAAATTTATTTTGAGGTTTTTCAAAACATGTTGTAGTGTCAAAGATACTGAAAAAAGACTGCAATGTGGTTCTCGCATCTTTCACAGTGAGCGTGATCCAACACACACACACGCATTAACTTAGATGTCTCATATGACCATATTGCAGTCTTGTGTAGGTGTAAGACAACATAACAAATAGCTATCTAATAACAAACACATTTACTATTTGGTCAGCTAATTAATTAATGGCAGTGATATAGATTTGGCTATGGAAACAATGTTTCTGTATTGGTAACGATGCAATAAAGGACAAATGGCTACTCTGACCACTGACCTGTAGATGTATAGTACAAACACAATCTTCTGTCAGTTAAATAGTTGTAGCAGCACAAATGGAAATTATTAAATATTAATCAAAGAAGAGCTCTCAGTCTCAAGGAAATGGACAGACATTGCTAAATAAGCTGTAGCCAGTCACTGCCCTAAAATGCTTCTTAAAGTGGATTTGAATTATTTAAGGAGAGCTTTACATAAAAGCATTGTTAACTCAGATTGAGAGGATACCATAAGTCCACCAAGATGGAATTTAAAAGAAATAATATATATACTATTATCAAAATCAACTGATATAAAATCCTTTTATTGTTGTCTTTTTCAGTCATATTGTCAAGTGCAACTATTGTCAACTATATCTGTTCTGAAAAAGTCTTAGTGTTTTTTTGAACAAACAGCTTTGTGGAAAAAAATAATAATAATAAAAAATATATATACATATATATATATATAGAAAACAAGAAGCATTTACAAACCCAGGGTTTTCATGCTAACTAACCTCTTTAGAAGAGTGTACTATTTCTCTTCAAAAAGTGCAACTAGATTCTATAGATATCTATATTTATATGTTCTTCTGATTGTAAGCGATATATCAAGTTGAATCTAAACTAAACTTGAGCAGCCTGAGTTGAGTTCTAACTGTACAAGAAAAGATGCTAAGGCCTACGGTCATTAAGAGGGTTATAGCCACACACACACCTTTCTTTTAGCTTATAATTCAATGTCTTTTGAAAAAGTGTTTGCAGAGGCTTTAGGAAAGAAACACGCCGAAGGTCTCAGATATCCTCCACTATAGTTAACAGTGGGAATGAGCAACAATTCTGCTCATCTCTGCCCTCAGAAAGCCTTTTAAAACTAGAGCCCTGCAAGGTAAAATTAGGAAATCAGAAACAATAGGTAAAAGATTTATATTGTGCTCGGTTTTTCAAAGACGAGAAAATCAAGAACATGTGAATTTCTTCTGAAGAATAGAACTGCGCAATTATGCAGACATTAAAAAAGTTTACTCCTTCCAACACCTAGATTTAAGACAAAAGACAGCAAAATAAATGTATACAAAAAGCTCATTACTGCACTCTCTAATCAAGTTTACATAGTTCGTTCTCATCATTTGTGATGTACCTTTTTTTTCAATAATGCTGCTTTCCTTCACAGAAGGAACCTAATTTGAATGAATACATCAACTTGATCAAAGTTGTGAGCCTCACTCAAACTTTGAGTTTCACATAACTTTTTAATGCATTTGCAAAGAAAAGCTGCCAAACTTTAACACTTTCTTTTCTAAAAAAAAAAAAAAAGATTGAAAGAGGATTTTTTGCCTTATTTCCTGCTTCTACACTCACATGAATTGACTCAAAAGTAACGTCTTCACAATCTGATAAAGTTGCAGGCTAGAGATGGCAAATATTGCAAAGTTGAGATGTGGGGTGGCAAAAGATGTTGTATGATTTCATTTTTACATCATTTTGTGCCTTAAAGAGTTCAGAGGTGTGCACACTAATGCAACCAGGGTGTTAGTCTTTTAAACATTTTTTCACTCTCCTAAAACTGGTTTGTTTTTCACTTGGACTATAAACGATGCAAGTCACATTAATGGCAACAATTTTAACTGTGTCTTTATGATCTCATTTATTGTATCATTAAAATGTTGCATTTTAAAAGGGTATGTGCACACTTTGGACAACAACTGCATAATACCTTTGTTAAAAAAACAAAAAAAATGATCTGAGAATACTGATTTAAACAACATAAAATACAGTATCTACTTTTTTTTTTCTTTCCAACCCTCCTGTTGCATTTTAGTCCCTCTCTGCTATCAGTGAGCTACTTGGCAGCTGAGCTCTCCACTGTCTCCCTCCTGTTATCCAACCTTATCTCTCTCCCCACGTCTGTAGGGTCTGTCACATGCTTGAAGAAACCCAGCAGCCCACTACGGCCCTGCTTGACAGCCTCCTGCTGTACACTCGTGTGCATAAATGGTTTTGTCCAATGGGTATATGAAGAGATTATTGGCAGCTTTCATAGCAGCACATGACAGTACACAAGCATCTCCCACTCCCACCTCTGTTTGTAAGCGTGTGTAAACATAAGCATTTATTGTACGTGTATTGATGTTTTTTGGGGGTTTTTTTCTTGTATTTGCAGCTACAGCGTGCATGTGGAGTCTTTAGTTTAATCTCCGGATCACTTGTTTAACAACCACAGCTTAGAAACCCAGTTGAGTGCATCAGGGGCTTAAACCCTCCATGCGTACTGATACTCACGTTGCACCTCACGGACACACACACACAACCGAAAAGGAAAAAAAGAAACCCTCATAATCATCCTTGTAATTAGTCTCTTTTGTCTAACCTCTGTCGAGACCATCAGCTCAGTTAATTTTCAGACATAATTTGTTGTCTTGAGGCCCTGCTTGTGATCCTTTCCAACAACGCAATAATGTGTACGCCTAAAACCATTACTTCTGATGAAAAATATGTCTAATTCATTTCTAACCAATATGACAATTCTGTTTTCAATTACTCCCCTAAGAGATAAAACAGAATTTCTTTGATTTGATATATTTCATTTACCATTTTTAATGAAGAAAAATGTAGTCCTCCGGGCTTAAGATGACCTTCCTGAATACTTTGAAGGCAGTCTCATAGTAAGTCACACAATTAGACAGTGTTGTATAAAGTACTGAAATCACTGGGCAGTGGGCAGAGAATGCTGCCCACTGACGCGGCTCAGTGATCACGTGACACGCAGCGCCGTGCGCAGTGCCCTACAATGCACTGTAAGCTATGTAATGTGTTTTGAGGCAATTGACCAAAATCCCGGACAATTTTTAAATTCCCCCCGGACATCTTTTTAGGTCTGAAAAGTAGGACATGTCCGGGAAAAAGAGGACGTCTGGTCACCCTATCACCAGCTGGTGGTTCCCCTGGAGCCGTGTCCGACGTAGTTGCAGTCGTTGTGGTCTCCTTCTCCTCCTCCATGTGGCTGTTGCTGAATGCGAGACTTGCTTTGTGTTTAATGGGAGAAGCGAAACAGGTGTATCCTATTGGAGGTGATGAACAAGCCCAGGCAAGTAGGCTACGGACTTTGTTCGGTAGCCTGCTTGCTACTTGCTAATCAGTAGGTGGGGTCAAAACACTTCGTTTCTCTCTCTCGCTTTTTTGTAACGAGTAACTAAACCACACATTGAAAATGTATCGGAGTAAAAGTACGCAATTAAGTTCGGAAATATAGTGAAGTAAAAGTGAAAGTCATCAAAAATTTTCATACTCGAGGAAAGTATGAAGTACTCCAAAATATACTTAAGTAAAGTAGTGAAGTATTTTTACTTCGTTACTATACAACACTGCAATTAGATTTATAGAAACTTCACAACTAACTGCACAACAAAAGATATACAAATAGCCCATCATATACATAATCCATACAGTGGTACTTAAGATAGAAATGACACCAAAAGACAATTGTTTTGGATAAATCTGTCATTCTGATAGCATTTAAAAGTCAGATGAATGCCATTCTGAGACTGTCAACCAAATGAAATATTTTATTTAATTTGTAGCAAAAGCTCTTCCATTTGATTTTATTTCTTCATGGTGTGACGTGTTTAAAAATTAAAGTCAGAAATATAAGAATCGTGCCTCTGTAATGGGTGACTGTATTTCCCATGATATATCAATGTGTGTCTATTCACTCAAGCAGTGAGAAGGAATTAGTTTTTCAGTGAGAAACAGGAAGGCTGAAAATATTGCAGGAAAGTTGATTCCATTCTACCTACATCACTGGTGGAATAGCCTTAGGAATGTCAGAGATGAGGTAAGGAGTGAGATTTTTCAGGGAATGCTAAAAAAGACAGCTATTTTGTTACGTATTCTAAATGATGCTACTTGGGAATAAGAATTTAAGATGTAAACTACTCATTTTGATTTTGTTTAAAAGTATTAGTAAAAGTACTTTATGATGACACTGGTGTGACGCTAGTGACATTGTGTTATCGCTACTCATAATATGAAAAATTAATAAGCTTTCATGATGGCTGGAAAAAAATATTTTAAATGCTGTTTTTATATTTGTTTGCATTATGGTTCTTCAATCAGCTAAAAACTGTGTCTTCACATTAAGCTTTAAAAACAAAAATAAGAAAAATCTGGTCATAAATGTGACATAAACTTAGATAATGCAAGTAAAGCTCTACATTAAATAGATGTATATTAAATTTTAACCAAGTACTAAGTTTTTTAATTAAGTATTTCCTTCAAACTAAATTTTAATGATGAACATTACATTTTAACTAAGTTACTCAGGACCAGCAGTGTCCATTTGTTTGAGATTTCTCCATAAACTCTACATTTAGTCTAACTGAGGTTTGTGGTTCCAAATGGGCATGCAGATACATTTTTAAGTGCTATCAAAATTACTTTTCGTACATCGTGTATTGTAATTCTCAAAGATAATTTCAAAAACTACCCAGATTGTTATTGACATATAAAAATAGGATCTGAAAATCTAAAATAGAAATTGTGCAAGATAATTGCACCTACAGCATTTTTTTCCATTATTAAGTTTCACAGGAAGTATGTGAGAGGTGAGCTGATCTGTTTTGTTTCCCCGTTTGCAACACCGGTCAATTTGTGACCAAAGAGTTTCAAACGCCCCACTGGCCTTACTCCTTGCTCTGTTGTACACCATCAACCTTATTTGTGTCATTTTCTTGCTCCATCTAAAAAAACTGTTTGGCCCTAGTGGACTCCTGTAAAGGAGTAGAGACATTTAAAGCACTGCAGCTAGAAGCAGGGCACACCAGAGCACAGCTGTGAATGTCGTAACAAATCAGTCTTTTGATTCTTAATAATTTAGGAACTCAGAGAGCTCAGCATCTAAGGCTGCGGTAAGAGGTTACAATTCGACAAGAAAGCCCGAAGCATACCAGCGAGAAAACACAGTGAGGGCTTTGAGAAGCTCTGACTAAACCCTTTAGAGAATGGGACATTTTTTTTACCCATACCCCCCAAAATTGTTGTGCTTAAATGACTCGGGTACACTGGGAAATACTTTACACAAACTTTAGGCAAACGACTGAAAAGCCAGCTTTATAGGGTCCCTCCTGGGGTAGGGAAAGACTTTATTTCTGCTTTGAGAAGTTGTTTATGCACATACTATTCGGATGGGACCAAAGACTTCAGCTATTGTAACACTGTTCACTCTTGCATGTAAGTTGGCATAATGAAAAACATGTCAAGTGGGTCTGGGATATTAAGTGCTTTTTCAAATCGTACCTTGTCTTTAGTTCTGTGTTGTTAGATGCATTTTATTTTCTATAATAGATGAGCATTGGGATGAAATCACAGAGTTCTAGAATGGGTACAATACTTATGGGGTGATGTCACTATCATATTTAATTTTATTTCCATGCTCAATACACTATTATTATTTATTAACAATAAACAAATATAATTGTAACAATCATTATATTGCATTATTTGTGCAGCCATAGGCAGATTAAGTATTATTTTGTTTAAAATGAAAGTAATCACCTTATATGCATGTTTATATATTTAAAAGTGTATTTTTACACAAGGTAATACCTAGGAAAAACCTCATACCAACACATGGTTAAAAGGTAGTGTACTTCCTGTTAACTACGACTGTAAAAACTGTTCATCTTTCCTTTTTTTCTCCTCTTGTTTCATTTTTTCCCTACGCGTGCCGTTCCTCCTTTGCTTCCCTCCTCGTGAAAGGTCAAACCTGTCTCTGCCTTGGAGATAAATCAACTCCCATCGCATCAGTGTGCTTACGTTGTTATGCTAAACCAGCATCTAACAACAAGTTTACGCACTTAGACACAGACCCCCTAACATGAGAGGCATTCACTGTAGAGTTGCATAAAAACAGAAACATTGCAGGGAGCATGATTAAGAGAGTCATTCTCCGTAGCCCTGTTGGCTCATAGTTACTTACACACACTCTCTCACACACACATTTATGCATAGGCCTGGTCATTTGATGTCGCAGCACTACAAAGAGCTTTAATATCACATTTATCTTCTGTCAGAGACACTTATTGCTGAATAAAGCTTTTTCCCCCCCTTCTATCTCTCTCTGCTTTTCTTTTCAGGTGAATCAGTTTCTCTGCGTACTGTACACTGAGAAAAAGAGAGAGTTTTTTTGGTGGAACTGTTGTACTAGAGAGTAGATGGATGTAATACTTGGCATTTTATGGACTGCACCGCCTCTGCGATTAGGACTGAATATTTTAAAAAGGCGACAGAGACAATATGTTGGCTAACATCAGAGTAGATTTAAGGAAAGACAGACAGACGGATACTGAACGTTTTTTTTCCCCCTGTTTCCACACTACATTGGGGACTGTGTTCATCTGTGTGTATTTGCCCGTGTTGGGTGTAGGCATGTATTTTATGTTCAGAAAGAGATGAGGCATCGACTGATAGATTCTGCTTGTTCGACCTTCAAAACTCCATTATACTCCTACACTCCGTCTCTCTGTTTGTCTTGTTCTTTCATTTACCAAGGACTGTTTTTGAACCTCCTCATCCTATATCAACTCTTTGTTAATGAAATTAACCCGTCGCCACCCTTTCTGTACTTCTGCCGGAATTATTCAATTCCATTTTCTTTTCTTTTACTCATAACCTCTCTTTGCTGAAGCTCATAATGCCCTGCTACCCAGAAAGTTTTGAAACATGTCCCTCCTGCTTGGTGTTTGTATGTCGTGTTGATTTGGCTTAAAAGTATTGCTATAACTGTTTCATGAGCTGCAGCTTCTATCTCCATACACACCACATTCAGTGCATTCTTACTTGGTTAAGTTGGCTCTCTCCTCAGCAGCTGACCATGCAGCACAAGATTCATTCAACCCAAATAAATTTATCTTTCTTGAAAGAAAAATGACCACAGCAAGCATTCACGCTGTTCTTAAACTCCTCTTTTTGTCATGTCATGACAATCATTTTTTCATGACTCAAGCATTTTTTTTTTCTACACCGTGTACATTTATAAGCTCATTTCATTAAAACCAATGAAGGACAACTGCTAATGTCCAACTCTATGAACCCGTTGGTAATGAGCCATATATTAACACAGTGTTCAAAATGTGTGAAAAAAAGTAGTGGCTTATAGTGCAGAATTAGTGTAAATATTACAGTAAAAATTGTATCATTCAATATAATCTTCATATTTAGGGTGGAAAACGCTTCCTGAAATGGATTTATTCATTTCTTTCATTGAATTGCCAAGGATCAGCTAATATAATATATGAGTAGGTGTATAGACACACCAGAAGAGAGAGACAGATTTACAACCTAAACGGGCGATACTTCAGTTTGAACTGACGCATGTAAAGCCAGCCAAGGTGGTCTTAAATTACCGCAAATATTGGCCTGTTCCACAAATGTCTTCTAAAACTGCATTCTGCGTTTTCTCTCAAATATTTTGTCATTTCTGCCAATACGTCTATCCCTTTAGATGACACTCGCCTCCCTTAAATTAAATGTCACTAAACTCACCTTTAAAGCCCTGCTCTTTTCTGCTCTCATAAAATGCATATGTGCTTGTGTCTGGATGAGCATCGGTCGTGTGCCACCAAATCCATTTAGAGAGGCTCTCCATTACTCCTAATCAGAGAGCATGCAAAAGGACCGTCATTCCATTAACCTCACCAGCATCTTCTCCCACTGTGACACAGGCACACACACGCAAGCAGAAATACTAAGCGCAAAGTTTAGTTTTTCATTTCAATCTATCAATACAGCATCTCCAATGACTGATGATGTTGAACTCCATGACTCGGTCAAGTCAGGGACATTTACACAGAAGATTAGGGCTGAACCAATTCCTCGAATGATTCAAGTATCTTGATTAGTAAAATTTCTTGAGGAAAATGTATCTGCCTCGAAGCTTTGTTAAATTATGTTTTATTATGTAGTGCACTGTGTTCTGCCCGGATCATTATTTGTGGTGGTTCAGCGCTCTTATTTCCGCCTATGAGTCGTTGTGAAGTGCTAGCAGCATGGTGTTGATCTGTGCGGCGCTTTGTCAGGGTTTGGGAACAAATATGGATTGTTGAAGCTTGCGGCACGATGTTTGCAGTGCGACAGCTTTTCTGCCGTTGGAATCGCATCATCACGGTTTAGGAGCCAACGGTAGGAATGGCAGAGCAAAAGAAAAAGAGAGAGAGAGAGATCCAATTCCTCGAGTAATAGTAAAAATATTCTATAGAGTACTCGATTACTAAAATATTATTTTTGCAACAGCCCTACAGAAAATGTAATGAAAACGCTGCGCAATCAGATAAAAAAATTTAAGCAAAACTATAAAAACTTTGTCGGACTGTAATCTGATACGCAGAGAAACCCAGCCAACAAGTATGAAAAGCTAACTGCTCAACGTTACATATGGCAGTGAATGCACTAAAAAATACAGTGCAGAAGTGTAACATGTTGCAAACTTAGTATTTATTACTTTTTCACCATCAAGTCAGCTCAAAGTGAAGGATTTTCTAACATTATACATTATTACATTATCCAATTATACTAAAAAGCAGTTAATGAAACACCCTCATTAACTGAAATTTAAATAACTGTGGAAGAGGCCTAAAATGGGTGAGGAAAAGACAAACTCTGCTAGTTTGGTGAGATTAAATTGTGGAAGACAGTTTAATGTCATAGGTCATTTGCCATGACAAGACCGTGCAAAACAATAAGACACAATGCAGTTGTCCTACAACAGCACAGTATCACCCAGTCTAATATTTTAAAGTAGATGGGGCTTTTAAGATGTCCAGTAGGAGCTCTCTCAAAGAAACGCAATAGAAAGGAAAACATTAAGGATTACAGGCGCAGTGACAGGTCAAAGATACTTTAAGAAGTTAATTTCCCCTGGAAACCTTTAACATCTCCAGTAGTGCCATCTCTTTCGAACTGGCAGGAAATAGTGGGGCTAAGATACAACCATCTAATGTCCATCTGATGAGAACAGTCAGAGGTGGATCTCACTGAAAACATGCACTTGCAGCATGCCGACAGGGTAACAGAGCCAAACACCTTAACTATGCATTAAAATATGGGTGCTGGAGTACAAAAAACAAAAAAAAAGAACTCTGTGCTCTAAACTGATGAGCCAAAATCTGAAATATTCATTTGTGGATAAAAATTTCATATTATTTGAGTGTCTGCAGGCAACAGTGACATGTTGAAAGTTTGGGGGCTGCAGTTCTGCAATTTGAGATACAGGAAGATATTTATTTAGATAAGAAAGGCAATTATAATGCCAGCATTGCATAATCACAAAGGAAGACCACTGTGCCAAAGTTTCAAGCAGCATTTTTTTTGTTGATTCAGCTCAAAGACTGGCCTAATTTGCCCACTCTGAGGTGCGTCAGTGTTGGTCTACATGCAAAAAGATCCCTCTTTTTCTTCCCAAGCTGTTTCTTTGTGAGCTACAAACATTTCTAAATGCCATAAGCAAAAACTACAGTCCTGCCACAAGTGCATAAACGGGGGAACAAAGTTGTTACTAGTCTGACTTTAATTCGCAAGTGTTCTTGCTCAAACAGTAGTAAAACTTTGTTTTGTCCTCTGCTGTGTCTTCTTCTCTCTGTTAACACTAAGAACGTCCAAGTTTCAGTGAAAGAATTATGATCTACTATGATCTGCTTTTTTTTTTTTTACGACGTCCTCTGGTTTTCTTCCAAGTTCTCCCATTTTCTTGATGACTGTGTGTTGCTGGTTTCATTAGCTGTTGGCGCTTTTGCACATCTGCATGTCTAGGTGCTGCTTTGACCTTGTGATAGCTGTTTATGACTAAGGCGGTTCGGAAAGCATTAAAAAAAATTTACAGATCAGCTGCTAATTGAAATGAAGAGAGTATCAGCAGTGTCAGAGTGATTGTTCATTGTTTTAAAGCCACCTGGAGCCTTGCCTTTGGGGACTTGCAGGCTTGTACGCACAAAGAAAGGCCAATGAAAAGGAGGGAAAACATGCAGAGATTCCCTCTGGTGTTACCTTATGCAAAACAAGAAGTTGTACTATGTTTTGCACAGCTGAGACGCACACAGAAAGTTACAATTAAAAATGTGCATTTCTCGCACTAATAGTTCTATGCAGCTTAAATCAGAGAATAAAACATCTATTGGCTGTGTGCTATGCAGGGGCGCTGTATAGAGGGGAAAGTTTTGACAATTCTAAGGGCCCCTGACCGACAGGGGGCCCTCCACAATTTATTTATTTATTTTTTGTTCATAGAAATAAAATAAAAAATTGGGGCCCTGTCAATTACAAAATTAATCATATTGTGCTTTCGAAAATTGTTTTCAGCAGTAAAAATGTAATGTTACCACTCCCAGACCAAAAAACACACATCCATATTTGCCCTGAACCCCCCTGTATCTGCATGAAATGGTTTGTTCCTGCTTGGAGCGCTTGACGGTCACGGTGTTCAGCAGCAATCAGTAGAAGACAAGAATGACTGTGGCGGTTATTATGCTGCTAAGAAAAATTATAAAATCAGATTTAAAAAAAAAGAGAGATAGAGAGAGGGAGGGAGAGAAAAAGGTAAGAGTGTCAATTTGTAACCCAGTTTTTCTCCAAGAGAGAGGTGGGTAGACTATGTGAGATTATCAACCATTTAGCATAATTAGTTTAGCTACAGACTACTGTTTGTCTCCATTTCACTACCATTTAATGAATTAAGGAAAGAAATTACCAAGATATTCATATATTGAACTTGTCCCTGTACCTTTTACCACACTTAACAACAGATGAGTCAGTCAGCAGAAGCTCTAGCCCACGTCCCTCCTGACCTACCCTGTCCTAAGTTAAATTAAAGCTGCAGTATGTCACTTTTACATCTTTTTTTCACATATTTGTTAAAACTGTCATTATGTTGTGACAGTATGGTATGAGAGATAATCTGTGAAAAATCTATTTCCTCTGCCTTCTCCCAGTGATATCTAGAAACAACCAATCAGAGGCAGGAGAGTTTTAGCGCTGTCCATCATAATCTCATGTAGCTGCTCATCCTTCCTCCCCCTCGCTCTGTGCTGTGCTGTAGCTAGCATAGCCTGTTCTGAATGCTCAGTCTAGTTAGCATAACAACCAATCAGAACCAGTAGGAGGGTCTTTGTGCTCTCAATCACCCTCATTCACTCACTGCTGAATGTGCTAATGGTGGAGAAACAACATGTCATTACAGGAAAATTGCTTATCTGTCGTCATTGGTAGTTTTGGTTTACAATGTTGCATTACTTTAGCTAGTAACAGTAGCTCAGGGAGCAGGTGGAGGAGATTGACCTTTTCACAGATTATCTGTCTCATAACAAACTGTCAAGACATGGTGCCGGCTTTAATAAATATGGAGAAAACATATTTTTTATTAAAGTTATGTACTGCAGCTTGAGTAAAATGCAACAAGATAGCATTTTTTGAGAAGTCTGGATTGCTTTATGTGTATTTTGCATGTTGCCTATGACTGTTGCTCGTGGGGAGAGACATTTCAGTAATCTAAAACTAATAGAAAAAATTTAAGCAACCTAATTGCAAACTGGATGTGGACTGTTGGGTGTAAAATTCATGAGCAGTAAATATTGTGCTAGTATCAGCATTGAACCAAAGAAAGCAAGTTGCAAGCCTTTAAAAATGTGATGCTTTTTATGGGTCAAATAGAATCAAAAGATTGTAACAGCAGCTGCTCAGGGGGGGCCCAATCTAATTTTTTGTCTGGAGGCCCAAGATTCCTGGCGGCGCCCCTGGTGCTATGCTGCAGCACTCCAGCAGAAGACTCGACTCTGTTCTTACTTCCTCCTGATCCTCTAGTGTTTGTTCTGTTTATCTTTAATCTTCATCACTTTCTTTCTTGTTCTAACATCACCTTTGTCTTTCTTTGTCTGTAAGTTCCCTGTCTTTCTCATCTTTTGTCAGCGCTTTGTTTTCCCCAGTTTGTTTCTCACTCGTCGGTTTTCTGTATTTCCTCTCTTTGGGTATGTCTTATTTCAGTGATCTTGTCATGTTTGAAGTTCCTGTCTCTTATCACTTTATCTTTTTCATTTTTCCCCTCAGAAAAAAAACGAATCATCCTCATTGTTATGCCTCATCTTTTCCATACTCCCATTAGCCATGTTTACACTGAAGCTGCGACTCCATTAACAGAAATTAATGGAGTCCAATTTAGTGATTGAACCACCTCATTCAAGCACTTCGATCAAAATATCATACCCATTGGGAAATGAAAATTTAATTTCATGAACTCCTATTGCACTTTGATAGATGATGATTCTGTTATGTAACCATTACTCCCATTACTGCTGGTTGTCAGGGAGGCTGATCCTCTAAAGAAGCAAATCCAGTCAAGAGAATCAAGGTTGTTCCCGTTTCTTAAGGTGTTGAGAAACACCAAGTAACACTATTCATGAAATAACTACAGCAGGTCTACAGCAGTAGGCAGATAAGCTGATGAGTCAACATCGCCATCCTATGATGAGTTTTTTTTCATTTTTTCTCATCTTTTGTAAATCACTGCAGCAAGTCTAGCCTTACAAAATTTTAGCCGAGCTCAAAAATACTGCAGAGCACTTTGCGTTTACATCTGTGTGGAAATTCACAAAAATTCCGCTTTTGTAAAACAGACACGTTTTCCAGAGTCCTACATAATGTTTTATCTGTTTAGAGGACCAAAGCAGAAGTCATGCAGACACTGGGGCAGTTCCTTTAGTTACTTAGTATCTTAAATTTAGAGATTTTAATGATTTCATCAAATCTGTGTAAATCCTACCGTGTTTGAAAGCAACAAATATTATTATTATTACTTCATTTGACATACTCCCATCTGTTAGATCATTGGTTTCCCTCAAACCAAGGGGTTTGTTTTTCTTGCTTAACCCCATATGACAGTCTCCTCTTTAGGTAAGTGTACCCTTCAAACAAGCGCACAAACAAAGCCAAGTGAACCAGCATCAGTGAAAAATAAATGTCACATGCCTCCTCTCATGGCTGATATTGTTTTAGCCATCACAGGGGGTTACTATCAAACACTATCAACAAAGGCAAGCACTTTACTGGGTGAGTGGTCATCTTTTACTAGCATACAACCCCAGCCTTTTGAACATACAGTTCAGCATATTAATTCTTTATTCATTTATTTGCTTATTTTTTCAAATTTAAGCACGAGTAAGTCCTCTGTCTTTTGAGAAGGTCACAAAATAATAATAAAAAAACTGTAACATCTGATACAGAGCTATGGAAAACATGGCTGTAAACACATATTCCCAGTCTCTTTACCCATATACACATATATGGGTAAAGTATACCCATATACTCCCCCAGCACACAAACACCCACACACATACCAAAACAAAGTGCCGCTCTCAATGTCAATTACCAAATTAGGAAAAAATATTCAGTATTTCACAGACATCATGTTCTTCCCATACACATGCATTTGATGTACAATGGAGAATATATTTTAAGAATGCTGAAATACTTAAAATAGAAATAATAGGTCGGAGTGTGGTGAAATGTGGTAGTCTGCTATGTACTATAAAATAAATCTATTTTGCAGAATAAATGTGGTATTAGAAGTTCTGTTACTGGTCTCAAATATTTCTAACCACACTATCTGTCAACAGGAGGTTGACAGGTACCTAGGAGAAATTTATAAGCTTGCGTTTTTTCCCCCCTCCAGAATCTTTCTCTTTATGCTGCCGACAAGAAATAGGTCAAAAAGGAGTTTTGGGAGATTGGTAATAAGAAATAAGAACCTGCACAGAACACTGAATACACCATCACCTTGAACCAAAATGGTTAATGTTAAGGGAAACTAATTCTTTAGCTGTGCAATCCTGGAATTAATCTTATGACTCCAGGTGGATGTGTATGGGGTGGTGGAGGTTAGGGTGCATGTAGCACCCTTACCTACATGCAAAGGTTTAGATTAAAGCCATTGAGATACAAAAAAAAATTCATAGCAATATTGACAAAATTTTGGCAAAAAAATAAATATATATCAATAGCTAGCAGAGACGTATCCCAAGTGATTCAACATAACTTGGTACTAAAAATCTTAAAAACACATATACTGTAACTACCTGAAGACCTGCAAAATGACAATTGATTAATTAACCTTCTAACATTTAAATAAATAGAGGTGTGAATGTTTGATACAATTGTGTTTTTATAAACAGACATACCTTCTTCACTCAGTTTTATGAACATTTTGCTGTCGTAGAGGCAACTTTCAAAACGATTCATCCTGTTCCTGTTCCTTATGCTACCCAACTGTGCACAACTTTGTTTTGTTGTCAGCCAAATAAAATGCAAGAAATTAACACTGAAGTTTATGGTTCTGAAAAGACTAAATAAAAACTAAAAAGAAAAACAAAAACTCAAAAGGTAATGAAAGTCTTCATAGAGTTTATACAAATATAACATTTAAAATATTCATTATCCATGTTCAATACCCAGAGGCAATTGTACACAAAGTAACAAGGACCATTAATTCAAAACGTTTCGTGATTACGGAAAACCCTTGAACCTTATCAGCCTTGCTACCGGATTGGGACTAATAATGTTGTTCAAAATGTTTATGTTTCTCGTGGTAATAACTGTTGAAAAATCTTAAGAAAGGGCAATTCAACATTTTTATTTGACTATTATGCTGAAGCAATAACCATTATCCATGTGATATAGTCCTAGTTATGCCTGAACCCAATCAAGTTTGTCTCAATAACAAACAACAAAAATATATCCCTAAAGATTCCTCTGAGTAAAACAAGCCAATGGACTGTTAATAGCCTAAAAAATCCATTTGCTGCCATGAAGCTTAGCAAATCATCCAGAGGGGTGCTGATCTGTAGCTGATGGCAAAAACAGACATTACCCTCTTTGAGCAATTAATACAGCATAAAGAACTGCATTTTTTAAAGACTTTTATCAAGAGTTTTCTCTGATTTTCTCTCAGGCTGCAAATGCTGATTTTGTACAGCCGATGGTCCTGCTGCTGGCGTCATTGAGAGATTCACTATTGAGAGTTTGCTAGTTTGGACATAGCAAACGCTCCGATCCAACAAGCATCCTCATCTAGCTTCCTCTTCCTCACACATACCCACACATCGCCCTCAGCCAGTGGCTCTCTGATCTGTTTGTTAGCGCAGCATCTCATTAAGTCTGTGCTCCCGGTGCTCAGCGGTGCCAAAAGAGGGGCCCGTCCAGCGTCCGTGGCCACGCTGACACAGGGCCGCCAACCGGAACAAACTAGATCCGCGCGCGATGCGTGGGAGGTCCGTCACACACACTCATGTTAGCGCCCCTCTGCAGAGCTCGGCACACACACACACAGTGTATGGTTTGCTGTAAAATCTGAGAACCAGACACACGGACACACAAATGACAAGTCTTGCACCAGTTTAGATTATCTAATACCGATTGCAACCCACAGACGGAGATGACATTTGGGCTTTCATAAATGCACGGAAAGAAGCTCATACACGTTCAAACTTCCGTAGCTGGAGTTTTTAAAATGACTCATTGCTCTCACTGCACTTGACTGCAGGTGAAACTTTTTTTCTTTTTATCCTCAGAAAACAAAGTACGTGAAGTCTGGATCTAAATGACAAACATTACAATCATGCAAAAGTTGCAAAGAGCTACATGTACTTTTCATTCCACTTTCCCTTGTGTTTTCCTACATACATGTCTCCCCTGCAGCTTCAACGGAACTGCCAGGAAGAGTTTGTCAGATGCTAATATCAAATAAAAATGCTTACAACATCCAAACTAAAGTCCATTAAGTCAATGGGGGTAAGTGGCTGACTGAGTAAAGGGATGAATTAATAGTCATAAAGCTATATCACTTTGGAAGATATTCCTTCACTCTAGTCCTAGTTTTAAGTGCTTGTATGACTGTTATTGTCTGATTATCATTATTTTTAACCAAATATAACTGTTTTTGTCAGTGTACATATCAGACAGTGCTGTAGATTGTATGTCTTTTTATTACAGTGAAGGAAAACATCCTGAAAGATGCCAATGTCTGCATCAGTCCTATCCTTACTGACTTCAAAAGCTTACCCTATGACAAGGTTAGAAATAAATCTGTTACAAGGCTTTTAACAAATTTTAAGTGGAGTAGTGGCTTTTGATACGGGTGATATGGATCAGTGCCCAGGGCATCAATCTGTCTGTGGGCAGCATTAGCACTGAAGGACGAGACAAAAAAAACAACCCAAAAACAACACAAGAATTCAGCTGCTTCACAAACAAGATTTCAGTTATTTGTTGGGGCATTCATGAGACTAGGAATCAGCAATCTTCCATGACTGTTGGTATATCAGATTAAATTCTTTTAGGCAGACATTTTGCTGCTCGTACTATCGATTAGTTTTCCCACCATTGTTGTGTCTCCTACAAGTTTACTGAAACGTAAAAAGAATAATAATAATAATAATAATAATTGTGTAAACAATGGCTGTATGTTTGCCACAAATTCAGCCCACTAATCTAACACATGCCAAAAAAATAGCTGTTTGCAAGAAGGAAAAGTCATTGGGAAAATCAGCATTCTGTGCTCTCAGAGGTCTTGGCTAATGGTCCCTTTGTGGCCATTTCCACCAAACTGGTTCCTGTGCTTCCCAAGCACACCGACACTAAACACTGGGTCATGCTTTAAAACCTGCTGGGCCAAAGAAAAGAATTGCTCTCATCAGCAGCTAGGGTCAGGCTAATGAGGAACAACAGCAAATCTAAATGTCAAAAGAGCCATCTTTAAAACTCATGAAATGGAGTTCAGTTTTTCAGAAATTATTTGACTACTTTCCTTGTTTTATGTATTCCAGCTTACCTCGAAATTTCTGGATTTACCGTGTTACCCAGAAATAACACAGGGTTTACCGTGTTATTTCTGGGTAAGATCTTTTTGCTTTCTGTTGTATTTAAATATTGAGCAACTTTTTATACGTTTTTTCAGAAAGTTAAAGAAATACTGATCCAACATATTGTGGTTAACTTGTGAATGTTTAAGTAATATAAAAAAGCCCCAAGATTTAAGAATATTTTATTCCAAATGTTGAGGATTGTTTCTTGTACTTTGTACATTGTTCTTGACTGTACCACAGAAGTATGTAGTAGCTTCTAGCTAATTGTTCAACATAGTCTCATTTTTCCCCAGACAAGTATATAACTGCTCAATTATAAAGCTACTTCATCTAAAAATCAAGCTGCTCAACAAATGGAAGGCCTCCCGCACTTCAGCTGGGTCAGCTGTCTCACATCCCTCTTTCATCTTGTACAAAGGCTCTTTACGTGTGTGTGTGTGTATCTAGGAAAAAGCCATGTGTATGTGGTGCAGTTTTCATGTGTGTTTGAACTCTGATAATAGGGGTCCATTAGAACGTAGACAAGAGGCCACAGAGAGCTGCGATCCTTTATTACAGCCTAATGGACGTTAAACGGCAACGTCCCACGTGCACAACAACCTTACGGCGGCAGCAAATAGGCAACGCCTGCAATAAGACAGATTACTCTCCAAGACATAATTAAAGATCATCTGAACTGTCAGAATTGCAATCCATTCATATTGACTTGGTGCTGTCCGCGAGACTGCACGCCTGTTGGGCTGGGACAACAATGCCAAGTTTGATGTGGAGCAGAACAGATCAGCAACAGGGAGGACAGTTCACTGGGTTTGTTGTAATAACGTCCATACAGAGATGTGTAGCTCCTGGTTCCAACATATGTCTCTTTCCCATTGTAGGACCCCACCTCTTATCTGTTTAATCAGAACAAGTGAACCTTAAGTACATTCATAGGATTTACATCTATGGGATTTGACAAAGTAAGACCCAGTTCTAAAGTAGGAATAAAATGTTAGACAACTTCCCTTAGACAAAGTTCCTTATGGGTAAAATTGTTAAAAGACGTGGCATGAAAATGTAATCAGCCTGGTTGAAGATACCCTAACTCTTTTAGGGTATGTCTCTTCATGCTTCCTATACAAATTTATTTATTTTTTGCCATTTTTTGTGCATAAAAAGGCTGAATCTCAGCGAGACTGAATAGAGAGAATCTTTGAACAAGCTTTGAATTAGCATTCGTGCTAAATCATTCCATTATACCTTTAGGGTCACTGTCCTACTGAAAGGAAAACAACTGAGGCTTTCAGGGAACAAACAGATCAATTTATACAGAGAATAAATTACGCACAAATAGACTATTTAATAATTGTTTGATTAATGAAGGTATTTGTGAGCACAACATTTTTTAGGGGTTTTAGACTAAAAAACAAGAGATGTAATTAGATGGGATTACAGTGTAGCCCCGCCTTTTATTTATTTATTTTTTTGAATAATATGTGAAGCAGATTGTTTAATGGGTGATGGAAGAAGTTCAAACCCCGACTTGACATGCATTTGGTCAGATGCTTCTACTCAGTCATGCAGCATAAAACAAGCAGATGCGATGGCTCCTCTTACATCGCACATATCTTTGGGAGTTCACTGGCAGTTCAGTTATCTCCTTCAATGGGTATGAAGTCAGCCAAAGAGATCAGACATGAGCAGCAGTTTGGGCTCTGACCATGAAGGTCGACCTGGCCTAACAGTTCCTATCTTGAGCACCTCTAGTGCTGCAGCCCTCCATCAGATCTCCATCAGGAACTTCAAAGAGAACCATAGCATGGTTTGAAACTCAAATTTATTTTCAGTGCATTTTTCCCCCCTTTCTTTTATTGACACTTAGGTGTTACATTTAAAGTACAATGAGCGACGAAAACTGCAGTATTGCCTTCAACTCCCCTCCCCCAGGCTTTATGAACACACAGTCTTACTACTGAACAGTCATAAATATGTCAGATATTGACTCAGCACTCAAACATGGACACACACACACCACGCACGCACACATGCATAAATATATGTTGTAGGCCGGCGATCCATCCCCTCCCCAACGCTCTAACGTGCAGCAGTGCTGTTCTGTTGCCTAGAAACCAGGTAGAGTTTCCAGCTAGATCCGAGCTGTCGAGAAAATCCCACCATCCCAACTTCTCCCTCTTATTCCCTCCATGAAAACGCTCATTTATTCACATGTGGTTATGATGTTCCCATCATTACACGTACACAGACTATCCCGGTTTGTAGATTGTTCAACTTATCAATCTCCATCTTCATGCAAAGCTCAACTAGACAAAGCAGGGGCACAGAGCTGAAAGAGAGAACAAGAAGAGGCTGCAGATTTTAGGGTCTCTAAAGGGAATGCAGTGAAGTATCCAGATATATCTATTATACACAACTGCGCTAAAAGCATCTCTTATCTAACATGCACACAAGGGTGAGCACATCTGGCACAATAAGCAATCGTTTTGGTTTTTTTTACCCTCTGTTTAATTTTACCCCCAGCCTCAAATAGCTGAAATACACAAACAGGCAAATATAATCCAAATCACAAATAAGTGTTGTCTTCATTTGCTTTTAAGTTAATTCAAGCTCCATATGAGCACCAAAAATCACAAAAATAGGGAAAGAGGCAGCTCTTTTTATTAATAAAGAAGGAATATTAAAAAAAAGAAAGTTAATTGCGCTTCCTAAAACATCGCAGTGATCTCCTATTCGCTCACATACAAACACATGAAAAGACACACTTGGCCGTACTGTCTACATTGCCATGACAACCCTGAGCTGGATGCTGATGGGTTTCCCAGATCTTTTATTTATTCATCCACCTCGACATTACTCTTTCATTCGCACGCATGTGTATCTTTAAGCATATGAGCATCCATGCGTGCACGCCCTCACTTCCCTGGGCACACAGAGACGCGTTTTACAAGCCCGTCCAAACAGCGGCGTCAATGTCGCAGAGGAAGTCTGGTTTCCTACACGTTCTCGGCAGAGCTGATTGGCCCCGTGCGCAGATGTGTCGAGCTCTTGCTTCAATATTGTGATCCGCCTTCGCAGAAGAGGCCATTATGGTCAAGTGCTATGTTATTGCCTATCTTTTTTTTTCTTTTTGACAGTAATTTCACCCATCTTCCAATCAATAACGGAATCAGCAGCAACATAAGCGCTGTTGTGGTATTCTTGTTGGGAAGCAGAACAGAGCACTAAGAAAACACAAACATGCTGTTGCACACGGAACATTTTTTAAGCTTATTAGGAAACCGTAGCACAAATTCTTCACTGCAAGCACAACAAGACAATTCGACATAAAAACATAACTGAGTGCTACTTTGAAGACGTTGTACACAAAAAGAGATTAATGATCTCTTTAGGAATCTTCCCCCAACACCTCGATGCTGACCTCTGGACTATGTTTGCATCCTCAACCATGATGTAGGGCAGCTCCTCTAAATCACTTGGTTTTTCACCTACAACTGCTGACACTCCATCTTCTCACCTCCTGTTTTATAGCCTGGATAAATTAGCTTTTGCTGGACTCAATCCTCTTCCATACCTGTCCCTTTGCCATCAGGACATCACGCACCGACACCCACCATAGTTTTATCCATGCATGTAGATCAATAAATCTGAAGGGTTCAATCCACTTCAAACACTGAGGAACTGACAGGAATGATAAAAAGGAAGAAAAATGCCCTGACAATTTTAGCAATAGGTCTCATGTTGAAAATGATCTATTTGCCTCACATGCCTGCGCGTGGGGGCGTGCACGCATGTGTGTGTATATGCAAATATAATGCAATAGCCTGAAAATAAAAACAAATCCCTGCCCCCAATGGAGCAACAAAAAAAACATGAAAGATAGGAACAAATCAGTGCTCATGCATGTTTGAGCAACACAAAAAGACCAAAGAAGGAGAGGTGAAGGAAACGAGGGCAAAGAAAGAGCAAACATTATTCAGCTGCAGCCAGAACAAGAGAGTGAGGAGGAGGAGGAAGAGGAGAGGAGAGGAAGGGGGTTGGGGGCTACTTGAGAGTGGAGTTATGTCTTGATGTTGGAACACCACTGCATCCCCACTGCAGCAACCATCAACTGACAAAAAAAGACAATAGGAAGCACAACATAGCAGGCTGAGTGCAGAAAAATGCGTGCTCATCCCTTACACCTGTGATTGGCTGAAAGCCGTGTCCAACTGACAGACGATGGCAGCAGCAGCTTGTTAGCGCACACAAACTGTCCGGAAAGGGCTGCATTTAAATGACTGGGTTCAGCTCTTTTCACTGCTCATGCTGGCCCTGTTCATCTTTCTCAGCTATTGCACCGTTCCTCTGAACGCCCAGATTTTCCCCTTTTATCCTGTTTATCCATTTCATTCTTCCCTTCTGCTCTTGTTCTTGCCTTTGTTTTTGACTTCCTGTCCTCCCTCTTTGAATTCTCTTGTCTGTTTTCTGTCTTAGACTTTCAGAGGTTTTTTTCCTCAACTTTTGGATTCATCATCTTTGGCTTTCTTGTTCTCTCTTCTTCTTTTTTAGCCTCCCATCCAGCAGTGCACATGTCCCCTGGCTGGAATCATTCAAGTGCAAACGGAGTAATTTTCCACCATCAAAGTTGTGATTTTTCTTTTTTCTTGGATTTGGACACATTCCATTAACATTTTTTGGAAGATATTTTCATTGAGGGGTTGGATGGTGGACTGATGCATGGAAACACACAAGCAGACCATCACCGACAGGAGGCGATTCCATAGCAACAGCTGCTGAAACATCCCATCCCACAATATCAGTTGGCCAATCAGTGCGGCAATGCCGCTACAGGGAAACTGAGTAATGACTTGCCGAGTTAAAAGACAAATTGGGTAGATGGAGCAGTAACTCTACAGTGACCCTATTGGTTTGTTCTAGTTTTATGCCAGCTTTTGGTTTACATTTTGTCTTAAGTCTTCCATCACTCTCCTCATTGAGGTAAATGTTCTCGTAGCTGTGATGAACAACCGCATGCACCTGGTACATGTCAAAGTAGGAGGCTGGATTACTCAGGCTTCTAATATGTGCTGGATGGGGGTGAAAAGAAATGCCTGGTGGCTTCTCCTTAGAATTGTTAGAGTTGACAGTGAATGTGGTCTACTGGGATAGAAATAGGAATGTTTCTGTGTTACAGTTATTTTATAAGATACTGGAGTCAGACAGCAGAGAAATGTTACGCAAAGCAGTGACAGTAAAGAGGATCTAAACAGAGACATAAAGCAAGATGTGAAAATATTCACATCCCCTGAACTTTCTCTAACATCCAACAGAGAAACTTTCAATCCATCTGAAAATGTCGCAGATGAAACATCCCATCCCACAATGGATTTCTACAAAGGACTGGAGCTACCCGCTGACGACAACCATTCTGCTTTGTAAAATAGAAAATAAGAAACTCACCAGAGCTGAAAACCAAAACATGCTTACACAAGCTGGCAAGAACAGGACCGAAAAGACTGTCAGAATCATGCATTGTACAGTTTATAATGTTTATAGTAAATTATCATACTAAGTCTTTCAGTTTGTTTTGCTTCTTCGTAGTTGAATGATATCTAACTGGACAAAATTCACCTTTACAACAACTTCTAGATCCATACATGTGACTTGGAGACTTCCTATCAAGTGGAGGTCAACAACAAAAACAACAACACAGAGTATTGCTCAGTAAGGCTAAACATGTCAAAGTGTTGTTTGGATTTTTACAGCAATCTTATTCGTCATTATCCTCAGTTTAGTTGTATCCTGTACAACTATAGAAAACTATTTGACAGTTAAAACTGTGTAGAAGAGGATTGTGATGAGGATCAGGGTGGACTTTTGTAAAGATTGTCTCATATCCATGTCCAACTGAGAACTGCAAAACAGCAGCATCATCTACCATGACTGTAGACAGGGTGATGATGAATCCATTCCAACCAGGAATCGCTCCATGACTGCACACTGAGAATGATCCAAGGTATGTTATTTTTAATAGCAGAAAAGGTGAGGTGGGCTGTCACAGAAGTAGTCCTTCACAGGTCACCTGGCCAAGTCTTCCATATTGTTTATGCACTTTACAAATAATTTAGTTTACAAAACACCTGTTTCAGATATCTTCTGAATTACTACTGCTCTCGCATTTCACAGAACTGAGGCAGTATCACCAGTGTATCATATCATCACCGCTTGCTGCAGCCTCTCAATAGCATCCATCATAGCTAGTGGATCATCAGAATCATCTTCTGGCTCAAGCATAAAAGGCTAAACCATTTACAGAAGGAAGGCTTCCTTAGTTGTATTATTCACTCAAAAATTGTGTTTGGTTAATAAGGGTGTCGGAATCTGCCAGAAGTTGCTTATCCGGCACAGTGCTTACCAACACAACAAATAACCCTGAAACGTTAATGTTTAAGCCAGCCCTCATTATTAATAACTAGCTTAGCCGTTCACTTGCAGACATTACCTCTGTTGCTATTTACTCTAATAAAACCCATGAAATATGACTGGGAGGACAAGTCAAGATCATAAAAATAAAGTGGGCTACAAGACAAAATAAATATGCAGAAAACCTAAAGACTAATGACAAAGTGTGTTCAAGCAGTTGTTACAAGATTCCTTAGACTCCCTGACCCCAGAAACAAGCAGCTACCTTCCTTATTCAGACTAGCCTTAAACCTCTGACAAAGCACCTTAATTACAATCTGACAAGCACGACTTGGCAAAGTAGCAGAAAGCGCTTAAAAATGTGTCAGCAGTAACGGCATGTTTTTTTTTTTTTTTTTTTGCAGGCTTCTACAGTCGTGGCTGGTAAAGCATGACTTTCTTCTTTCTTTTTACCAATGTTGTAACGATATAATCTGCGGTCCCTCCCATAATCCCTGTGGCAACATAAATTTAGAGAAATGTCCATCATCTGGCCAGACATATTAACATTGGGCCACAGTCATTTTCACATCAGACGCTCAGCGCCTCGGGCAAAAGTAAGGGTCATTGCCTGGACACGCGTTGTGTGTGTGAATGCGCACAACTCCCGTACAGTCACTTGTAAGCACTTTGGCACACACACATACACCGCATTTACACAAATGAGAAGAAGCACTATTAGTTCCAGATCGTTTTGCGACGAAGTCTGTAAACACTGAGCAGAGGGATAAACAAAGATCCTATTGCACTTGAAGTAATCCCACAATACACACACCTTAACACCCCACACACAGGGCAAGCTGGCTTGCTAAATGACTTCCATGCATACTTAGACATAAACATTATTAAACACCTCGAGGGGTACAAGTTATATTTGTTTATGCATTATGTTTAGCTAATGCACTGAGAAACAGAAATAATGTTCCATGTTGGATTGGATATTGGTTCGCAAGTAAAGAAAAAGCAAAATGAACTACTCCGCTGATTCCTTACACATGTTTTACACTCTTGTTTAACATTTTCTCACGTTACAACCTGAAACTGTAACGGCTTTACATGCAGTTTCCTTTACTCCGATACCCCAAAATAAAATCCAACGCAATCTGTGTGTGGTTTAATCTCAGAATACAAACACATACCTCAGTTTTTTCTGATTTTAATTTCTTTAATGAACAACTCTGTATAATGTTCTTCAATCTAATTTATAGTTATGCAATACTTTGAGTTTGTCCATCACATAAAATCCCCAAAAAGCTTGCGGTTGGAATATGATCAAGTTTGAAAACATCCAAGAGGTGTTACTGCTTTTAAATTTCAAATTAATTAGCGCAAAATTGGTAGCCACACACTTTGAGGGACTGCACAGGAGTTGCAGAGTTTTGTACGTCACAGAGACAGGATCCCTCAGTCTCTGCAGAAATATGCACCTAACGACCCTCAATCTGCTGTTATGAGCACAGGCCAAATATGAGTCACCTAGCAAGCTGGCAAACACACATTGTTGCAATGCTTAATATAAATTGAGCAAGACAAAGCATTTCGCCTGTCAAGGAGGGAGTAATGCGCAAAAGCCTGTCTTTTGTACACACGCCCTCATCCTCTTACTTCTTCATCAGAAGGCATGTCTGGGTGGCAACAGATGGACAACCCACTGATATCAAGGACAGCTATCATCATTCCTCACTCTGAGAAGATAAAATTGGTTTAGGATGTAAATACACCGATACAAAAAAATATATATGTCTCTGAAATTATTTCAATGCATCATGAGTGACAGGAGGTGGGTTATGTCAAATTTGTCACCGGAGGGCAAAGCTGATTAGGGTTTCTTTCGTTGATGATGTGGTTTCTAAAAAAACAGCTCTCCTTCACCTTGAATGATCCCACTGAAACAGCTTTGACTCTGCCAGCTATCTTTCTAGATATGCCCAATCAATCAAAATTGCAAATAATATCTGAGATTGCAAATGCTTGAGTTATTTCTCACTGACATTGCCGCTACCAAAAGGTTCAATGAACACATTGGTTGCTTGAGATGTGGAAGTTTACCTTGTGATGAAAATGTAATACAACTTTGACAACATGACAAGTTGGCACATACAAGGGAGAGAAGACCAGAAGCAAGAATGCTACGAGTCTCTTAGCTGACCTGACATGTTCGGAACATGAAAGCATGAAATCCCATTGCAACCATTTTCCCAGTAAAAACATGAAGGTATTTGCAAACCCCTAAGCATTTTTGTCCATAGGGCTCTCTGAGGCTGTGTACCACAAAAGTCCGCCTGAAATTACCCTTCTTGTGAAGATGAAGCAGCAATGGAAAATGATCAGGGCTCACAACCTACAGTCGCTGACAGTCGCAATGCTTGTGGGCTTTTCACCGAGAGGTACCAGTAGCACTGAACTCATTGTTTATGAGACATCTGTAAAGCAATATGAGGATTACTGACCAGAGCAGAACAGGACAGACTAATTGCAGCCCACTGTAAAAAAAAAATAAAAAAATTGTGTTTTATTATTGTTTTCACCTGAAAGAAAAAAAAGTTTGAAGAGGGATGCTACGGTCTAGAAATGCAATAATAGAGACAGTTAACAGAGCTGCTAACTCAACTGGATTTCTACTTTTTAAAAAAAAAAATTTTCTTGTTTACCGATTGAAGATAAAGGTGCCACCAAAAGGCACTAATAAAAAATCTGTTCTAAATTTTTTTAGGATCACACACAAGAGTTTAAGAAAAGTACCAAGTTGAAAATAGGATTTACTTAGCAAATAAATAAATATAATTAGTTAAGATTAACACAAACACATTACATTAAAAAAAAATATGTACCGTACATAGATTAAGGAACATTGTAATGTATCAGTAGCAAAAAATTTGTTCTGCCATAAACTGACACAAATAAAGCCAACTGACTATGGTCAAATAATTGACATCTATTGAACTAAAGCATTGTAAGAGCTATCATGAAAGCTAAGGCACTGTAACCAGCAGATGGTAGACAACTAAAAACCATGTCATGTTTTGTCTATTATGTCTTTTCCCATTTCTGTCCCCCCAGTACTTTATGTTTGTTTTGTATTTTAAGAGCAAAACCTTTTAGTTAAAGGTTAAGATTTCCTTTTTTAAGTAGATTTTATGATCACATTACTCCCTATACCAGTAAAGGTGCAAAATACATAGCCACCACTGTTTGCATAATCACATTGGAAATAACTGCTTTGGTGCAATATTTTTTCCTTCAGTGCTCTTCTGCTAATAATATACATTTTCTGCTGGATGGAATATGACTGTCTTTAGTAACAATAGCTAAGATAAAATTTAGCGACTGAGATGCAAAAGCTAATTGAAAGAGAGAGGAACAGAATAGTGATGACAAAATTTATGAAAAAAATGAGGACAAAAGGAGTTAACAGAGAAAGATATTGCCACTGTAATATTCAACTATAGTATCGCAAATGCTTGTTGTGTTAATGTCATGTAGATGTGTGAGCCAACAACCTTATCTCACACTAAGCAGAACCTTAGAAAACGATTGTCAATGGTTGCAATAATGCAAACAAATTCAAAAACGTACTATCAAAAAGATGGGATAAAGTACAAGACCACGCTGGGCACCACCTCTGTCATCTAAGATCCAAAACTCAAGGCTACAATTCACACAGGCTCCCCAAATTTGGGCAATATTGGATTGGAAAAATGTCGCTTAATCTGATGAGTGTCAGATTAAGCGACGGTAAAAAAAAATGTCAATTGCAACATTCATTAGGTGGAATCAGAACATGACAAAAAGCATGGATGGATAAACACTATGGGCAATGTTTTAACGCCTCAGCCTACCAGAACAACGTTGTTGACTTAATTCGTCCCTTAGTGACCAAAATGTACCCATCTTCTGATGGCAGTTTCCTGAAGGACAGGACGAGAGGACAAATCTGTAACAGCTGTATGTATGATGCTACCATGGTAATATAAATCAAAACTGTCTGGAATGTTTTTGGCAACTTGTTGAGCATGTGTCTGAAGAATAAAGGCCATTCTGAAGGCAGGGGGCAACCTGTAATTGCTGCCTGCAAAGAACCAGAGAATTTTCTGGACATCTTCAACAGTTACTGTACAGCCCTGAGTGCATTCAGTTGATTATTGATGACGCACATTTTTAAAAAGATTAATGACATAGGCTGTCGCACAGAAATGCCATTAAGATAATTGTAAGCAACTGCTGACAGATCCTAATTGCCACAGTGAATTAATGACTCACAAGTTTAATATTTTACAGTCACTTCTATCTAATTTTGATTTGCTTCAGTTTTTGATTTGCACCAAGAATACAGGTAGAATAATAGTTTCTTCTTTTTTTTCTCACCACTTTCACTGTACCTCATTGTTGCAGAGTGAAGGTGCGTTTACAATTCAAGTAATATTTACAAAGTCTACTATGGACCACCAGGTTTGTAGTGTTTATAATGGGCCGTAAACACACACCCACTCATGTAGAGACACATAGGAATTAAATGCGGCTAGATATCCTTTGAGATCAGCTCTTATGACATAACCTGGTTCAATTCTTATGCAAGCAGTTATAAAAGCAATAGAAGGCATATGACAGTGTGAACCTTGCTCATTAGCCATGCTCATGCATAAAAAAATATTCAACTCTCTCAACAAATTCAGGAAAAAAATATGTATCTCTACATCTTAAATATCAAAAGAAAAAGCAAAAACCACAGGAGCATCTACTTTTTATCACAAACATCCTAGTTAGCTATTACTCTGTCATAACAGGGATGTGGACAACAGTGTAAATTATGGGTATTGAGGTATGCCAATGTTTTAAAAAGTTATCTTTGAAAAAAGATAACATTTTGTGAACATTTTGTTCACAAAATGTCTTATGCTTTTGCTGGTGTCCTTTCAATAAGACGATGGAGAAAGTGCAAGTGTGGCCCTAGCTTCTTCCAACTATGTGGCGCACTGAGGAACCCTCATTGCTGTGCACTGAAGGTCAGCTCGCTGAAACGTTACAACACTTTTCCATTGTTTACAAGAAACTCATTTAGAGATTTATAAATGTGTTCACTCACAAAACAAAGTGTGGAAAGGAAATGAGTGCACCCTATCAGTCTTATTAGGGTTATAAACAGATTCAGATTATATGTACTATAATAAACATACATAAAGTGGTAGTTCTGCATGCAAAACCAATTTATTTTATTAGCAAGTCACAGATGTTTAGTCTTTTTTCTGCCGAGTTTCTTAAGTATTATCATTTGTCAGGTCAAAAATAAATAAATCGAATAAACAACAACAACAAAAGCAGAATAATAGAGAAAGTAGAGATTTTGACAATTCATGGGGTTTTAAGTATGGGCTGCACAATATATTCACTGAAATGTCTCTGTGTGAACAATAATAATATTGCTAAATACTCGAAGGAATGCAGTATTTGTTGCCTGCTATTTCTACCTGCCACGAAAACACACTTTGCTCACCTGATACAGATTTTAGTCAAGATCCTAAAAGTCACAGAGAAATTTGAAAGCAATAATATCCCAATCAAATTTCCCGACATCATGCTGCCCTACTCCTTACTTACTGAAGTCAAATGAGTGAGTGTTTGTGCAGAAAACACAGTTGTAATCAGGGATCACAGCTTGAATTAAAATGATCAGACTATAAACACAGTGAAATTCAACGTCTTAGACATTTTCCTAGCAGTTATTTCTCTAAAAAAAATGGCAATTTACATAAAAATGTGGTTTTGTCACCGGTGTAGCATGTCACATTTTTTGGATCAGCTGCAATGACTGCTGGCCAGAGCCCAGTGACTGCAGAATAAAAATCAACTTTAGAGAGGTGTTTTAGCAGGAATCATTTTTACAACCAATTAGTTGACCCTAAGCAATGCATAAAATTAAAGTTACTCAAGTGGCCCTTTGGACAATTCACTGAGCAGCCCCGCTCTGCAAAAAGGTAAATGATCCAAAACAATAATGCAAGCTACTAACAGATTTAACAGGGTTTTTTTTTAATAATTACTAATATGTACTAATATATATGTTGCTTGTTGTTTTTGTCTTAGACTATTAATACAAAGCAAAATACCAATAAATAAGTGGTATAGTCAATATAATGATTGCGATAGCATACCAGACTTTATATATATAATAAAAATTATGTGTTTGCTTCCCTTGTTCTTTTCATCCTCATACTAAGATGGTACAAAATGTTGTTACTTTTACACAAGACTCTTGCTGTGAGAATCTCATACTGACCCGGACATAAGCTAGCTTAAAGCCAATGAAGCACATAGCATCAGTCTGCAGGTGGCACAAGTTACTTTGATTATATTTTGGTAAAAGTAAAAATACTCCTCATCAGAATCATTGGTCATTGAGGAATAAAAAACAAATCCACTGCATAAAAAATATCCACCCATTGTCTATAGCCACTATCATTGCCGAGTTGTCGGGGGTCTGTGCCTGTCTCCAGCAGCCATTATACTTTGTACATACCGTCCACGCATCCCAGGGCAACACAGAAAAACCCAGAAGAACAACCATGCACATACATTCATACAGAAGGGAAATTTACTCACACCGATTCATGGGAACAGCCATATTTTTTGGACTGTGGAATGAAGCCAAAGAGCCCAAGAGAAACTCATTCCAGCAAAGGGAAACAATTTGATCGCACTTTAAAAAATGTAATGCATTACATTTAACATGCGTCTGTGTTGCATACTTAACATCTGTTAACGTTGACTGTTTTCATAATCGATAGAAAGACCAGTTTCGCAATGATGTTGACCTTTCATGAGCCTTTTAAGACCTGGTGGACACAAAAACATAATAAATGTTTCAGACACTACCTAAGTGGGTTTGCACAAGCCATTAATCATTCAAAAACCATTTGGATAAAAAAATAACACAATCAAAAAACTGAATAAAAATCTTTTACAACAGAATATGCCAGCCAGATACGCTTTCTCTACCACAAATGCACAGTCAATGTCATCACTCCCAGATTTATTGAGACATTAAAGCACTGGATCTATACTAAGCTCTCCAAAGGAGGAGGGTCATGTAGAACAGCCGGCTGACGCATACTGACCTATTCAGGCAGATCACCAATTTGAGTTTTTGACCTACGTCACAGCACCGCGATGAAGAAGATATGATTCATCAACTTCACTTGCGACAGCTAATCAACGAAAGTAAACTAATTTTTGCATCTAACTTTGAACTGATGTAACTGATGCTGTATGAGGCTGTTTCAGGGGTTTTTTTCTGAGAGTTTGCTTATGTTTAAGAATATGGAAACACACAGGTTATAAAAGACCCTCATTGTATATTTACTTCCTGTCTTCAGTATCTACATCCTCTCAAACGTCAAGCAACTTGACGACTCGTCTCCAAACCACTTAACCCCTTAAAAACTCCAGACTGCCGTCACAATGAAACTCCAAATTCACATGCACACACATAAATACATAAAACATGCAATACCCCTATGGAAAGACTTCGAAATGCAGTCATTCTACAGCAACAGGATGCTACAACTACATATGATAACAAAGAGAAATTCCAATTGGAAGAAAATATTTGGTTTGAATTCTATAAACATACATGTAGAAATAAAGAGTGTTGGTGTCAATATGCAAAATTACTTTAGCAGCAGTAGCATAAGTGTTGCTTTTCTGTTGTAAATAAAAGCGATTACAATAGGTAACACAATTTAATTGTCATTGCCGTTTAATTACCACGAGAATCTCATATCATATTATAGCCAGGCATAAAAATCATTCATACCACCGACCAAATTAAGTTAAAAATAGATGTATAACTTGACCAAAATGGTACTTTGGCTGGAAGTAACTTTCAACATTTTTAAGGAGCCCAGCCAGAGTCCCGACTTGAATTTATGAGAGAATCTGTGAAGGGAGCTAAAGATCAAGATGATGGCAAGGAAGTCATCCAACCTCTAACTTGAAGCTTATCTCAAAATGCTTGTCCACAAATATGAGAGGAATTTTAATACTGGGTTGTTAATACAGGCTTTTGTAATTCATCATCAAGACAGGTATAAATAATCGTATGCATGAATTTTTCAAAAGACGTCTGTGTCATTAAGAATCTGGAACAAAGTTCTTGGTTTGACAGAAATAAGTTTACACCTAAATCTGTCATGGGGGACGTGGAGGGAGGGGTGGAGGTGGATAAGAAATTTTCAGAATAACTACATATCTACATTCTTAGTAACTTTCAAATAGCAGACACACTGTAATGTATGTGTGTCAACACTGCATACACCACCCACCTAAGTGCACCCTGTGAGAAGTACCTGCAGTCATTAATCTTCAACTTCTTTTTGACTGCTGCCTTTGTTCTTTTTAGACTCAGCTAAATTGTAGCGAAACGTCCCACAGCTGGATATTGCACAGGGAAACTGTCTAACAGTAAACATAAAGGGGTTTCTGTTAGTATTATATATAAAACTGAAGGGAGCAATATTGTTCATTCAATTAACATTTTTGGCAAACCTCAAATTGCTTGGATATTGGGAAAGGCTGAGACTTAGAAAGAAATGGAGAAAAATAACAACAAACTGAAATCAAACATACATTATAAAAATCTATCTAATTCTAGTTGGAAAGATTTTGCTGAACACAAACCAGCGTTCATAGATTTAACTTGACTTCATGTATTCTTTTTTGCACATTTTTTTCTTTCCTCTCTTTTCTGGTTATATCTGCACTGTAAAAAAGAATAAAAGATTAAAGATCTGATTTAAAACTTTCCCCAATAGCTTAAACGAATCCTAAAATCGTGATCAGAAGAACTTAGTTCCCTGCTGAGATGTCTCTTATGCATGATTATTTTAATGTAATCATAATAGTTACTCATGTACAAGTTTGTTATCAGGATTATCTAAAATATTATAGACATAAGCTGTTTATTGGTACCAAAGTATACAGATGTTTTAGGGGGCTATGGGTCTAAATCCAACTATAATTTCCATTTTACTCTTTCACTATGAGATACTTATAGTGAGATACCAGAAATACTGCATGGTTTTCAGCAGCTTTAGTGCTGACTCTCCCACCACCTGCTGCAATGAGCTCAGCTGGCTGAAACAGTTCAAGTTAATTTAGTTTATGGTAATAAGATCAAATTACAATAAATCCCATTTTACAAATAGTTACAAAAATAAATCATTCTAATATGTTCCCATCATAGAGTTGCAGTGAAATCCAAACACAGTACAAAGGAATCCTTATTAAAATATCTAAGTTATGGGCGTGCCATGGTGGCGGAGGGGCTAGCGTGACCCACATTCAAAGGCAACATGTCCTCGACGCAGCTGTCGCGGGTTCGACTCCCGGACCCGACGACGTTTACCTGTCAGCCTACTTTGAAAAAGGGACACTAGAGCCCACAAAATGATACCTAAGTTATCAAGATCAATTGATCACGTCATGCTCATTGGTGGAATCATCCAACAACCGCCAATGATTCATACAACCTTAATCAGGCAAACCAGGATGAGGACATATTTGGGCTTACCAGTCTCCGGCATATGAAAGGATATGGGTTACAGACCATGCGAAGACACCAGTTGCGGGGCCTTGTTGTTTGCTTCAGGCAGAAGAAGGCCACAGGAGCCAGGGCCGGATACGGCTGCTGCTCCTCCTCCTCGGACACGCAGTCTGGGTCGCGGATTGGAGCTGTGATGTGGACTCCCAGCGTAGGCCCAGCTTCCATTTCCAGCTCTGGCTCCTGCTCCTCCTCACATTCCTGAACTTCGACGCTCCACTCGTCTCTCCTTTCTCCTCGACCGCCACAGCTCCCTCTCCTCTTCTTCTCCACCGCCTCGTCCTTCTCTTCCTCCTGCTGCTTCTGCTCCTCTTCCCGGCCTCCTCCTCCTCTTTGTCCTTCTGGGTCACCATTGTGATCTGGGGCGTCGGTCCTGTGGCCCGCCGATACAGAAAGCCTCACGTCCTCCTGTACCTCGCCCTGCTCCTGGCACGCTTCGTACTGAAAGCGCACTCTCCCTTCGCCATCAGTCATGATAGAGCATCAGGCAGAGCCACTCTAGAGGAGAGGTCAGAGGATTAGAGGTTGGAGGGAGGAAGGGAGTGGTTGATGTTCAGAGATCAACACCAGACATGCAGGTGGAGGAAGGATTGTTTGCAAAAAAGCAAAGAAGGAGCGACAGAGAAAAAAATGAGTGAAAGAGTGATCAGCTCAGCACAGATAAATCTCACAATGGGCCAAATAAACACTTAAACCACTCTGTCTATCAGTCCCTTGGCAACACAAGAACTTGCTTCCAGTGAACGTACACAGCGGCAGAAAACCCTTGACACTTTTGCACAATCATTCTTCCAACTTAGCCAGTTCTTGTACATGTAAAACAAACAAAGACAGCAACACCTTAAATTCACTCAAGTGTTATATGCAGATACAGAGACATCTAAAACCCGGGTAGAGGTTCTCCTTCTTGCAGGACAACAATTTTAAACATGCAGCCAGGGCTGAAATTCTGGGCCATTCTTACCTGCAAATGCGTGTGCTACAATGGCCCAGTCAAAGCACAGACCTAAATCTAACTAAAGATATGTACCAAGAGTTGAAACTTTCCTTTTACAGACATTCTTCATTGAATCTTACTAAGCCTTAGCTGTTTTGCAGAAGGGAATGGGTAAAATAATTCCTTCAATATTCAAATCTGGCAAACACCACTTGCTAAAGATTCGCAGCTATAATTTCACTTAAAGGTTTTCTTTTTTTTTTCTTCAAAGTATATTTATTCTGAGGAAGCCCAAAGGCATGTCACACTTTAGATTTTTATTTTCAGAACTTTTGAAAACCTTGCTTCGATTTCTTCCCATCTCAATTTATCAAACATAAACCCACTAACAACTAAAGTTTGTGGTCATAATTGGAATAAATATTAAAAAGTTAGCTAAGGCACTGTATTGATTTAAAAGAAATCACATGCTTTATTCATTCCACTATCACATGAATTTTGATGGCAGTGGCACATGAACAAAACACTGGCTGTGAGATTTTTCAAGGCATCCCACATTTAGACAGGCTTTTTAAAGCGTATTGAGTGCAGATATATTTTACTGCCACAGATTTACACTGTGATATAATAGAAATAGTAAAGATTTTTTATTTATTTTTTATTCCTGACTCCTTTTCTCTTCCTGTTGCTATGTGAGAGAACAGATGGACCGCTCTGTCTCTGATATACTGAAGGTTTTTAGCCCACACCATTCAGTGGTAGGCAAACAGGAGTATGCGCCAAAAAATGAGGGGGAAAAAAGCAATTTACGCCACACTAATCCCGATTATTATAATAAATGGAATAGCATCAAGAACGAAACATTAGCCCTGATAATCCCGTAAAGCAGACTTTACTCTTTTGAAGCTTTTTTTAAATGGGCTTTTGTTCTGACATGAGAAAAGAAAAGCGCATTAAATTTTCCAACTCGTTCCATAAAGGATTTTTAGATCGCCATTAAAAATGAAAAATGTTGCCGTTTTTAAGTAACTGTGCCAAAGGAAACAACACCGGGGGGAAAGGGAGCGCTCGTCATCCCTCTCTCTGATTCTTTTGTCGTGCGAAGTAAATTCTGGACTTGATGAGCGTTCAAAGAACAGAGGCAAACGAAACAACTTCTTTGTTTTCAAATACCTTATCAAGACGGAATCGGGAGTTCCCATAAGCATGATCCGTGACTTTCCGACGTTCTAGCGCACCCAGCCTTTCTCAGCAACCTGGACCTTCCCTGTTCCTTTCTTTCTTTCTTTCTCCCCTTTCTCTCCACACAGTGCGTGTCTTCCCTTTGCTCGTAAGTAATAAAAATAAAAGCAGTTGGTCCTTAAAAAAAGAATCACGGACTGGAGTCAAAGAAGTCGCTTTAAGTGGTCCTCATCTGCGCCTTCAGTCAATTAAAGACGGAACATCTACCCATGCCTCCTATCTGCTACCAGTCCATCCTAGCTGAGGAGTTGGTTACGCAGCGTGGAGCGGAGATGCGCGCGCGGGTGGGTTGGGCCGCGTGGGCAGCCTACGCCTGAATCCCCGTGTGGATGGTCTGACACGAAGAAACTTGGCCCAGGACCTGGAAGCCCTGACACGTGATTCGACGTCCGCTTGGAGGAAAAAACAAACAAACAAACAAACAAAAACAGGTTTCTCGCAGTGAGACTCACAAGTACACGCACACGCGCGCGTTAAAAACACCCACCATGCCGTGCGGGCATGAACCGCAGTGCACAGTGGAGCAAATGTTAAACATACCTGTTTTGAATCCATTATTGCTATCTCTAAGATTATGATTTGCGTTTTTCAGGGTTGAATAAAAATGTAAAGTCTTAATTATGGTTTTAATAAAATATCAAATCAAGAGCACAGAAACAATGCAGAGACAGGGAGATGGAGAGAAAGGTCTCTACACAACACTAATCTACACACTGTATATTGATACTGTAAGCAACAAGATCTCTGAGATGCTCAAAACTTGGAATGTTGTTGCTACTCTTACTGAAAAAAAGAAAGTATGGCTACTCTGCTAACTGCGAGTAATTTCACTTAATGAAAAACAAACATATTTTAAACAAAAATGCACCAGAAACGGATGTAATAATACAGTTTATGTTAAAGTGAGACCTCTTGCTTGTACACAAGCTTTGTTGTTCTGATGTCATTTTCTCTCTCCTGAGCTTTTTGTGCCATCTGGAAATTAAGAAGGCAAGATAGAGGCTGTATATTGTTATTGTAAGCAACAAGTTCTTTCATATTGTTGGAATATTGTTTTAATGCTTTAACTGCTTTCAATTTCTTCCCCAACTTTCCGTCTGATCTCTGACTGACTGCTGCTTGCTCAGTTAGCACCAAGGATAAAAGCCTCTGGGATCCGCACCAAACAGCCATATTATATTGTGATTAAATTACACAAATGCTGCACTTTTTCTTTTTTTTGTTAGTGGTATCAGAGTAAAGGGATGGAGTAAAATGCAAGTCAGACCTTTTCATTCCAAGTCACAATTTGTGCTGTTTTGCATTAAGCGTTTACACGAGAAAATACACTAAAGTTCGAGGTTGCATTGTGATAAGATGTGAAAAAAGTTTTTTAAAATGTGTTTACATTTGTATGAGGTGCAGTATGTAACAGGAAATTATGTCTTAACATCCAAATGCTCCAGCAGTACCTGGAGAAGTGCTTTCTGGTGTTAAATGTGGCATGCATGCTTTCATTTATTTTCAGCTGTGAACAAAAGCTTAGAGTGTGCTGAAAGATCAAGCTCTGCACCACCCACCCCCTGACACCTGTCTTTCTCCCCCACTGGCCTGTCTTTCCTGTCTGCTTCTAGTGCATGCACAGTTGGATTCCTATGCTCATTACTGTAGGCTTGGTCCCAAAATGTCTCCTATGAGGCCTTAGATAATGTTGCCTTCGCTGTCACACCCTACGCAGCTGCCCCACACTGCCCCTTTCTACCCTCACATAACACCAATCTACTTGCACTATTTGAAAAGTGGACTTAATGCATTCTTTGGTTTGACTCTCAAGTTGTGTGTTTTTTTTCCCCTCCACTTACCAGCCTTAAGCAGTGACTTAAATAAGGTAAATTCAAAATCTCAGAGTTCAAGTTCGCTCTTACGAGGAACGTGTGTTAACAGGTTTCTCTGCGGGATATAAATGCAGTCTGTTGGAGTAACGACGGGTCCACTTTTGTTGTGTACTTTCATTTACACAAAGCACATTTTAAATCAAATGGTATGTTCCTCCCTCAGCTGGAACTACCAGTCTACCTTTGCTTAGTACTTCCAATCACTCTCCCTCCTCTCCCGCCCTCATCCCGTCATAGTCCATCCTCGTGTCCACTCCAACTCCCACACTCCCATCATTCAGCCGCTTCCTATTCCGTTACTCATCTCTCATCAGTTGATCCTTTTTTTTCTTTCTTTTTCTGCTGAAGTAGGGTAGAAAAAGAATACCATCACCTACAAAGTGGTGAGACTTCTGTTAATACAAATATAAAAAAGGTCAGACATTCAGTAACACACTGGAGAAGACCCGAACAAAACAGTGCATGATTGTGTCGTCAAGTCAATTTTAATCGTATAGCACATTTCAGCAACAAGACAGTTCAAAGTAATTTACACAATAAAAGCATAATGCAGTAATCAATTGTGAAAGAAGTAATAAATCTTACATTTTGTCAAATGCCGTCATGAAAATGATCAAGAATAATCTTTTTCAAATTTGTTAATCAATGTTCTACTTATCATTAATCAAATAAAACTCTTTAAAGGTGGGTTTGTAGCCTTGATTTAAAGTGTTTTGAGTGCAACATTCTCATGATGAAACAGTGCTGTTGGCAGAATATTTCTGTTCTTCATTCACCACGGAGACTTGATGCTAACAAAGTTGGTAGAAAAATTCATGTCTCTACAAATAAAACAAAAAATGTGAAAACGCACATGTGTAAATAAAATGTAAGCATTTTAGAAATGTTTGTTGTCAGCACATTTTGTGAAACTTACATGATGGTTCGGTCAAAACTGACTCCCGTTACGATAACTGTACCAAGCATTTTAAAAATGTGGAAAGTGTGCATTAAAAACATAATGGGGTAACCAAAGGTCAAACCCATGTTAGTAATATGAATAAAAAACATGGTTAGAAGTTACTTACATTATTCACTTTAGGATGTTTCTGTAACTTTTAGGGATTTCTGCCTTTGGTACAACCTGCAGTTGTACCAAAAGGTGACATACGCAATATTAATTCAGAGGGACTGGATGCAATTGCTCTCCATAAATCTCATTTGTATTCAAAGTGATTTTTGAAATTATGTAGTCTCTATTTTTCACTTTTCAATTATGCATTTTGTTTTTGGCGAAAAAAATCCCATTAAAATGGACCGTTTGTGGTTTTGACCGCGACAAAATGCGGAAAAAGTTCAACGGGTATAAATACTGTTCCAATTCGCTCCAAATATTGTGGGAAAACTGCTTATGCCACATGCAAACTCATACCACTTTAAGAACAGAACAAAAAACAATGCTGACAGAAACTGCAAGCGCCATCCTGTCAAAGAGACTCTGTGACTGACAAGTGATGTCTGCAGAGGCATGAGCCAACCACACAACAAAGACATCAAAGTCATCTCCAAAGTCACGAATAAGAAAAACAACAAACACAACAGCTTGTAAGGATACTGCAATTTTCTTAGTTTTTTTTTTTTTCTTTTTTAAAGCTTACCTCGGGTCTCAGTTCAGTCTGTATCCATGCTTGCCTCATTCACTCCTCCCACTCATGTCTCTGCTGGCTGGTGTCTTCACTTTTGCTCAGCTGACGTATATGAGGAGGGGGAGACCCTGCACGATCGACCTCTTTCAAGGAGCTTTCCTGGGAAACAGGCCCAAGAAAGGAGGTTGCGTCAAGTTTGCTCTGCATAAAACGTGTTGAATTACGGGCATTCGTGAGATTTCATCAAAATCCACCTGAAAAGAATCCAACTCGTTATAGGTAGATGAGAGATGGCAAAATAGATAGTTTTCTGGTGCTTTTTTTTTTTTAATTCCTCTTTAAGTCGGATGTCAAGCTAATCATTCTAATTAGGGTAAGGGAGAGGGAAAAAATACCAATGTATTCGTAAACACACAACAAGAACAGAGGAAACGGTTATATAATCATGCACAAACACACACACTCTCTCGCTCTCTATCACACACACACACACACACACATACACAGAGTCAGCAGGGGCTCTGCAGCTTTAGAAGGGAGTCTGTCATACTAAATACTGCACCCAACAACAGCTCAGTCACAGATACCTACCTATGTAAGACGAATAAAAGAGCAGTAGACCGGCTTATCTTTGCGAGTAAATGTGATTTACTTCAAGCACATATATGTTTTAGTTGGGGTTTTTTTTTCTGTAAATACGTTTGCCCCTTTGGAAATTCTGAGCTGCACATAGGAAATGAGGAAAAAACATTGACTCTGAAACCCCTCAAATGTTAATAAAGTGTAAGATGATTTTGACATGTTTGTCGTCAGAATGGAAACGCAGACTGCATATTAGCAGGCTGGAGCACAAAGAAATGCAGAAATTCATTTTTCTTGATTGTTTTACAGTGGTTCTTTATGGTTCATGCATTTAATAATCAATTTGATACCAATTAATTGCTTAACATCTTACTTTGCTACCTGCTGCATATTGCCATTTGTGTAGTGCAGCTTAACCATCTGAAACACTAATTTTGATGATATATCAAAACATCCTTTTCCCCTATCCTCATTAAAAAAAATCCTATTTTTGTCTGTTAACAATGCCTGATTAATACATTTAAATTTAAAACTGTGGTTAAAGGAAAAAACAAAAGCTGGCTTTTTTTTGGTAACCATTTCACCTTTTCTCAGACGTGGCTACATTACTACGTTGTGTGCCGACTTGGATCAAGCACATATCTAATAACGTAATCTCTGGGTGATCTAATCTTTAGCTTTTTAATATACTCTCATCCAGTGTGTGGAGCAGATCTCTGCTCCATCTTAATGTAATGAAACTCCTAAGCCTCTTAAATATGAACTCCTCCACAGATTTTCACCTTAGAAGCTCTTAATATACAAAATGCTTCTTCAGGCCATGTGATGAACTGGTGACATGGAGAAAGTCACCAGTTCTCATGGGTATTTGGCATAAATGTATAAATTGAAGGCATAAATGTTTAAATCAGCTGCAAGGTTATCTTACCAGACGGTCAAGAAGTTGACATCGAGTACTTTCAAACTCTAAGGAAGTGGTTTTGTGTATAAAAATCCATACTTGAGAGTGAACAGGGCTGTGCCAACTTGCTGATATAGTAGCTATATTAGTACACTGCCCTTAGAAGTTGTATAGTTTAGTCAAAATGTTGATAATTGATCTTTTTATTTTCCTTGTCATTTATGCAGTCAGTCCCGTCCCTGCAGTGCAGTGTCTGTCTGAGTTTGCTTTTAAGTCAGCAAGGTTTGGCTCCACTCTTCTGCTAGCTGTGTTAGCATTATTTTAAACATGGCTGGTGTAGCATCTGCTTACTCTGTAGCAAACCACATAATAACAATTTTTCAAAGTTTCCAAAAACCAACTATGGAAATATTTCCAGTTGGGCGACAATAAAAAAATATTTGTAAGCTTCATTAGGAACTGAAGCAGCACAAGCACCAAATGATCACTGAAAGTGACCAACAGAGTCAAACCCGGGGACTACTGACGAACAAGAAAAAAAAAAGGGAAAAATATAATGCAGTTTCTTTTCTAGAGCTGCTGAATGCATTCTGAAATCACAGCCATTGCTATGTTTTAATTTTTTCTAAAACATTTGAAAGTTGTGTCTCTGCGTAGCTCCATAAAAGTTAACTTCAACCTTTTTAGAAAAAAAAAATCATATTTGATTGTGTGGATAATGCAGCACTAATCAAAATTAAGTTGGAGAATTTCCTCAGTGGTAGATGTAATAATAGAGACTTTAAAATGTCTAATATTAAGGTCAACATTTGCTCTTTGACAGAGCTGAGACTGACTGCAACAAAGTGTTTAAGTTTGCATTTATGTACCACTTGTCCCTTAAATACATTTCTGATTCATTATATCTTTATATTGTTGGTCATAATGCTTTAATTTAAACATTGCTATCGTGACTTTGCTTTGCTCACTATCTTGGGTTTGTTTGTGGTAGAATTGTGTTGCATTTTGCATACGTCTGTTTATTTTTTTATTTTTTAAGCTGACACTACTAAACCATGAGATAAATATGAATGTTTTATTTGTTAAAAGGTAGAATTCTGGTAAACTGTTTTTTCTATGCTCACCATATTTTGTCCCAGTTTAGATGATTCAGCCCAAACAGGTGCATGGGATGGCCTGTTTAAATTGGTGTATGATGTCACTGATTGCATCACCGGGCACTACCAAATGGAGGGTGTTCTTGTTTGTCATGTATTGTTTTCTTTCTTTAAAGTAACCTTCTGTTAAGTTAAGTAGACGTGTTTGTAAATTAGATTAATAATCTTACATCTGTTTCTTTGTTTAGGTTTTGTTGCTTCGTTTCACCTGTTTTCTCATGGAATACTCTGAAGTGCAGGCGTGTTGCCAGTTCAGTATAGAACCAGTAAGATTTTTGGCTACATGAGAAAGATATCAGAAAACAAAAATATTAATGAATGAAATCCACCAGAAAAACTTGGAACTGGCTGCTGATTCTGCTTCCTTATCACCTTTTTTTGACCCTTTGACGGCTTTATCTCACACCGATAAAGATTATCGACTATCAAGAGACGGGTACAGATAGGGGTGACAACAGAAGCAGAGATGCAAGGATGCAAACCTTCCTGTTACTGCACGGGATGGTATAACTAAACAAAAGCTTTTTGTGCACAAAATAAACTAAATTGGTTAAAACAGGACAACATGCTGTTTTATCTTTTTTTCCCCCTGTTAAAATTAAATGCTAATGGAGAAATTTGCTTTATTTTTGTTTTTGATCAAAAAAAATCTTCATGGTTTCTTGATTGCAAAATATAACTAATTCACTAGATATTTTTTTGACACAACATAAATATTAACAAGAAAAGGTGGAAAAAATATTCTAAGGACTGTGGTAAATTTGAGAGCTTTTTTAGTTGGTTTGTTTTGTTTTGTGGTTTTTTGATTCACCAAAAATTTAAACTGACCAAAACATTTTGATGAGAACTACTGGGTTAAACCAAGATAATTTTTAACACCTCTGCTGTTTAGTGGGAAACCTGTCTGAGAGAAATCTTTATCAACATATGGGACCCTTCATGAGAAGGCCTTAGAATTTCATGCTTGCTTGCACATGCAAACATTTTAATTCTAGCTGTAGCACAGCAACATCCTCAATCACAAGCCTTATGGTTATGTTTAGCTTTTTATTAGTCAATATATTCATTCATTGTGCAACTAGTGTAAACATGTCAGCCAACTGGCTTCACCCAGAGAATACAAATAAGGGTTTGCTTATCCCACATATTTATCTATATTCTCTTGACATTTTAGGTAGAATTAGCTTCCAAAACACAAGAATTTAATGTTGTTGGAACTCAGCTGTTATTAAATCTTACAAAACTCAAGTGCTTGATTTAAAGGTAGATTATTTAGTGCCCCCTCTGCACTCTCCTATCCAAATGTTCCTGATGTGAGAGAATTAGCAAGTGGTTCTTGATTGTAAAGATCTTTCACGCTTTATTTCACCAGCAGATATTTCTCCTTTCAGACTGAAGCAATGAAAATGTCTCAAACCATTTTTTTAATTCCAAATTAGACAACATATTTTTTTTTCTGTAAACCTAGCTTGCTTAATACAGAAATGTCACCAGAAATAATAATTCTTTTTTTTTTTTTCACTGTGGAGTTATCAAATTTTTGGAGTCATGATGCATAGTGATTTGTCTTAAGTGTGGTAGCCTGTCTGAATAACTTTTCTTTGACTAAATGGGAGAATATTTTGCTTCTACAACGTGGTTTTCCACTACTAATTGTGGCTAAGCCAGCTGCCATATGTGCAGCGCTGCATGCCACTTTAAAAGCTCCAAAGACATCCTAAGGATGACACATTAGAAAGAGTGATTAAGGTGAAGATGACACAGGGATGAACAACAAAAGCGAGCAGACAGACAGAAAGACATAGAGCTCCTCTGCTGACTCATAAAGCTCTGTTAAGTCTCATAACTAGAAACGTCTTTGCAGTCCCTGCATTCTCAGCTGTGTAACAATATGCATGTGCATTTTTGTGTGTGTGCATGTGTGTGTCAATGTGTGTCCTTGTGCAGCTGTGCATTCCAATCAGAGATTTAACCCTCTTGCCGCCTCTTAGAAAGTTACCTCCCCCCCCATATCCCCTACCAAATTCTTTAATATCCTTTGCTTTCCTACCATCTGGAGGAGTCTCTGATAGAGTTCAAATGATGAGTGTGTCTGTCTCCCGCTTTATTCCTCGGTATAAATAAGTCGGTTTGTCTTGTGAATCTGCAGTAAGTTGTATTTATCAGAAATTTATGGATTGCAAATATCTTCTTTTTTTTTCCTCTCCAATTCTCCTTTGCAAAATAGCTCAGGCTAAAAGACTTTATAGAGAGTACTAGTTTGTTTTGCCCTGCCAAATATTCCCAATTGGCCCTTTGACTAGGCCATTCATGCACAAAAATGTGCTTATGCATTCAGTCAATTAGCATTGACTGAGTGTATGATTATGGGTGTTTTACTTTGGAAGGTGAACCTCTTCTTTGGCCTCAGCTCTTTTTCAGACTCTCGCTCAGTAACTGCTGGAAGTTAGTTTTCTTTCAAATTTAACCAGGGCAAAAGGTTAAAATTGGTTTCATCTGACCAAAGCTCCTTATATGCTTATGGCAAACTTTATAGAGAATAATTGAACCCCCTCAACAATGCTGATGGCTATAAGCCTCTTTCTGAGACACATAATTCTCAATATAATAGAGTCACTGAGTTTGTTTATGTTGTTTATGCAAGAAACAGTCAGTATTATCAATGTTTTTTTTCATTTATGGCAATTAGTCACCACATTAAAACCAATAAGTAAAGTGAACACCAATTTTTTTCTTCTTCTTCTTTACAATATAATTTTATGTCGGAGTCTTACTCAGATGGATTAGGTTTTGGATTCAGACATACCAAACACTTCCTAAAGATTATTTGTTTCCTAAATTGGCATTCCAAAAGAGATGTACTAAACCACGTCGTAGAAATAAATAGAAATTGAAACAACTAGATGAGCAAGGCATTTACACTGTCAAGACCCCTCCTGTTACAAACTTAAATATTTTATGAGATAAATCCACCGTTCGCTTAATATTATAAAGGGAAGTCAACACACAAATTGACAGTGAAATGGGCTGAGTATGCACATGTACAGTATGTGTATAGTTTTAGATTTTTTTCTTTTTTAGAATTTATTACCAAATTTAAATAAAGCCATTTGAAGACCAAAAAAGCCATTTAATTTGGCTCCAAAATATTATCAAGAGTCAACTTCTTAGGAGTGAGAACACAAAAAGATTTAAAAAGGTGAAATAAATAATGAAACATCTCTCCATCATCTTCCACTTATCAACAGAATGACACCTGCAGTATTGCACCCAGTGCCCTGATTCATCCATCAGTATACTCAGTCCTTAGATAAAAAATACTCAAACTTCTCTACTTTAGACGGACTCACCTCGTCAAAGCAATAGAAAGTTTCCTCACCTTTAAGAAAGTTGGGAGGCATGGCCTCAGAATTGGAGAAACTGAGGCTACTGGCACAACACTGCAAACTCCTCTGTGCTTTACACACAAATGATCCCCGTTTAAATTCTCAATCTACCCCAGCATTTCCTAAACGAGGTACTTAATCCCCCTGCCTGCCATATTTTCAGTGTTCTACTGCTCCAACAGGCTTCATTCAATTAAGTGGATCATTATCAGGTTTGTAGTGAATTAAACGAAGGATTGACATGCTCAGCCATTTATTTTAATCATCTCTTCTGTTAGAGGAAATGTAATACATGTCAGGGAGGTTGCTTGAGGAACAAGACTGAGACTTACTTTCAGAAGTGGTGCACAAGAAAATGTGTAGCTGTAGAACCTCAACTTTTGTCTTGTGTGTTTTTGATGAGTCTCATACAAAATTAAATGTTTGGTCACTTTTATAGTTGTCGCTTGAAAGAATATACAGGCTATGTGCACATATCTTGCAGTGGCAAGTTTCTCAGTTTGAAATTTGACCGAGCGCTTTTCTGTGGGGAATTTAGAGGTTATATCCATGCAAAGATCTAAATTTACTGGTCTAACATTACTCCAAAGTTCATTTAGGGTCAATGGAATTTTTGTATTGCAATAAGGTCAGTTTGATGGCAGGAGCAAGAAGATGATCATCTGGGGTTGGATTGGAGAAGAGCCACCGTTCCTTCCCTCACAAAGAAGTCAGTTGCGGTGGTAATGTAGGGGTCTTCAAATCCAGGCCTTGTGTTTTTTTCCAAGACGTCTCCTCGCTCCAAAAACACCGGAATCACCTCCTTAGTGCAGTCAAGTTCTCCAGAGTACTGCTAATGATCTTCTTATTTGGCTCAGATGGGTTGAAGCAGAGTCACATCTAAAAGTTGTAGGACACTGGACCTCTAGTCCTGACTTTGAAGACCCCTGGTCTAATGCCTCCTTTCAGCCATTGTCTGGAAACTCCTCCTGCCCCCCAATTGAAAAAAGACTGCAGGGAAGACCCTAAAAGTCACAAGAGAGACTATACATACCCTCTGGCTTGTTAACAACTTGGGTTTTCCGAGAGCTACCTGGAAAGTGTAGGTGGGGAGAAAAGTGTCTAGGTACATTTGCTTGAACGTTTAACATAACCAGTACTTTTATTTGCTGCACTTTCTACCTACATTGCTGTATCTTGACTCAACACCGAATTGAGTTGCATCACTCTCACTCTTATTCACAAAGGGAAACTACCCATGCACACAAATACCTGTACACAAAATAAATGAGGCTTATTACAACTAAATGTGAACTATTGTCCTCCATGTCAAAATGCAGTATTTGTCAGTGCTCTGAAATGTGCATTTTGTGTGTTTGTGAGGAAGTTTGTGTATTTTGAGGGTTGCAAGGCTGGTGAAACCTTAACTAGGTCTGTTGCAACCTTGCTTCCATGGAGTTGGCTTGACGGCCCTGACTAATGAGGCCACACACACAAACATGCACAGGAGCTGATCTTTAAAAGTCTCAAAATGGGCATGGTGTATCACAGTTTCCTCCAAGCTGCCTCGGAACAACCTTGCTCATTAAGTAATTTCCTGAGATCAAGTATGTGGGGAAAAGTGAATGTGTGAGGCCAAAAGGACCATGAACCCGCAGTTTTTTCCTCAGCAAATCCTCCCAGTTACCTCATTACCCTCTTAAAATCACTTTTATTATAGATTTCAGGAAAGTAACCTATAAATGTTAATCCAACATGTTGTTTTCCATTGGACAATTTCCATCCTTTGTAAATAGTTTATGTGAATATATACAGTACAGACCAAAAGTTAGGACACACCTTTTAATTCAATGAGTTTCCTTTATTTTCATGACTATTGGCATTGTAGATTCACACTGAAGGCATCAAAACTATGAATAACACATGTGGAAATATGCACTAAACAAAAAAGTGTAAAACAACTGAAAATACCCCTTATATTCTAGTTTCTTCAAAGTAGCAACCTTTTGCTGTGATTACTGCTTTGCACACACTCTGCATTTTCTTGATGAGCTTGAAGAGGTCGTCACCTGAAATGGTTTTCACTTCATAGGTGTGACCTGTCAAGTTAATAAGTGGGATTTCTTGCCTTATAAATAGTCATGAAAATAAAGAAAACCCATTGAATTAGAAGGTGTGTCCAAACCTTTGGCCTGTACTGTACTTCGGGGAGAGATTAAAACATATGTTTGTCCGAGATGTATTGCAGTCACCCATGCATACTGTGATCCAATCTCAACACAGCCCTGTTGATTTAAATCTTACACACACACATTCCTGATCTACAGATGTTCTGCGGTTGGATGACGCAGAACCATAAACATTTGCATCAGTTGCCGATAATCACAGTTTCATCTTGGCAACCAATCAGAAAGCTGCTTACAGGAACTGATGACAGATGGACTCATAAGCTGGTGGTACGTTTTTACCTCGGGCATTGTCATTCTGTCGTTCTTCAGGAGGATTTGTTACAAACTATTAGCTCCTGATGTGACCTACAGCTGATTGTGCATGCAATCAAATCAGCTGTAATGACAATAGCAACGCCTTTTTCTCATGTAAATGTTTATTAAAGCCGATTTTCTCTGGCTGCTCCTGGTATCTCAACAGTTTTACGTGTTTTCTTAAGCAAATTGCACAGTAAAGTTCTGTGGTTTGTAAAACTTAAAATGCAACAGTTAAAGTCTGCAGTGGTCAACGATAGAGTCTGCTGAATAAAAATGGTAGCTAACAAGGAGGCTTGCATCATTATCTCAGCAAGTCAGTAAGATTTGCAAGTAAAACTAAATTGAGATTTGAGAATATAGACATTTTTTAATTTGATTATGTAATTTTAGACTGTTTAGTTGACAGCAATAGCAGCATTGAGGGAAAGTCGAGTAAAGTATGGGACTTTTTTCCCCATTTCTTCCAGTCATGTAGTTTTTAATGAACTACACAACCATGACAGTAAAGGAAGACACCATCAGATGACTGTCTGACGTGAAATCTGTCGAGTTTACTTCATTCTTGGCATGGCTAGTGTGCATTTATGACTTACAACTGATTTAGCTGGCAGGCTCAACAAAGGTACAGTCGTAGAAACACAGATAGTAGCTTCCTCTGAACAAATCAGTTTCAAATGATGATCTGTTATGAAATTGTAGACTGTGAATACCCAAGCATTGCATCCCATTCTGAATTGATTTAAATAGCAAGTCAGTTGAAGTAGCTGAGGTTGGCATGTGGTTGAGAAGATGGACCAAATACTTTGCAGAAGATGGCTTCATTTTAAAGACGATGTTTTTGTTTTTGAAAAGACAAAACCAAGAAAATCACCAAACCAATGAACAGATTTCAAGCGTTTTATTGGTCAAGAAAGAAAGAAAAAAAACCACAGTGCTAAGGGACTAAAACTACAACACAAACAACTGTTAAATTACGTGACATAGTATTACAAAAAAACTGAGTTCACTCAACGTCTTTTTTATAACTTTTTCTAGCGTTCTTCATTTTGAGTTGTACTCATTTAACTTGTGATTGACCAACTGGCTGCTTCTGCTAAAGCCCAACACATTCCTTTCAACTACTTTGTCCAAGGTATGTAGGTGTGTGTGTGTATGGTATGAACACGCACACACATACCTTATGTGTGTGTGTTCGTATCATAAACTCTATGGTTTATTTAGGATGGTGTGGAAAACTACATATTGCAGCTGTCTCACCTCAGATCAAGAAAGAGTCTTAGACAGACTAAATAGAGACAAGAGGAATGGCATAGTGAGTTGGAAGAGGAGAAGAGACTGATGCATTGAGGAGGGTTATGTTATACTGTGTTAATATTAAATAAATAAATACATTGGATTATGTAAAATTGCTTTGAGAAGGATGAAGTTAGATTTTAGATCAGACACATTTGTAACCATTACTTCCTACAGCTCAAAATGAATCCAACACAAAAAGCATTGAGGGGCAAGAAATAAATCGATTTTGCAAATCTTTTTTTCTCCAGAGGCATTAGTGCAGCTTTATAAGTTTGAGTTGTTGTCACTCTCCAGTCCTAATTGATCTACCTTATGTATATTTGTGGCAAACCTAAAGAACTTACTTTTTTCCCAAGTTTGTATATTGTATTTTGTTGTTGTTGAGATTGTAAATGATTTCAAATTGTATGCATGTGTACAGCGTATTGCTTATTTAATACACACCACAGACAATTAAGAGGTAACACTGCCAGCATCTAATCCTCAAAGCTTAACTGTGGCTAATTTTGCTCAAGTTCATTCCAAAAATCTAACTGCTTTTGGTTTTCTTTCATTAGCTTGCGTAAATAGCACTTGCTTTGTAATATAAATTTCTTTTATTTCAGAATGTTCCGATAAAACGGTTTCTCTCCTAAAGCCAGCAAGTAATGAAAGTTTATATATTTAATTTTTTTTAAAGAAATTATCTTAAAACTGAGTTCTTAAAAGCTAAAAATGAAACATAAAAAAATCAAGCATGATGAAATGTTGGTGGGTCAGAAGTGTCCTTATTTTCGCACTATATTCCTCTTGTGAGCATGAGGAAAGAAAAGTTTGTTTTCTTCAAATAGTATGTCATTACCTCCATGAAATCTCAATCAATTTGTTTTCTCGAGATACTGCAACAGTCATTTCCATTTTATGCTACCGGTTGAAATTCACTGGTAGAACTTTACTAAGCATGCAACAAATTCAGCATGCTCGAATGACTTTTTTATTTTCAGTCGTATTCACCATAAAGTGTAGCTAAAGCGTTTAAAACTTTATGAAGTCTAGTCCATGTCGACCCCGACTGGTTACTGGCATTCACACAGGTGTTGTTTTTAAGGAGCCGTATTAAACCTCAGTTAAAATTAGGCACAGCAATGCCGAATGTTATGAACTCAAAACCTACAAAAAAACTTTTCTGTGGGTGAACCTTTATGTGAAAAGCTGTTTTCATCCAGATCTACTTCACCCTATACTACAGAGGATATTACAGTTTTTAGTGTTCCTAATAAATCTCAATCGGTGCCATTTTTTTAAGCAACTTAAAGTCAACTAAAACTTGACTTGCAGTGGTGAGAGCATGATGGTTCATTATTGTGGAGGAAGTAGATCTTTGTCTTCTCTGTAGAAATGTATAAGAACCTAGTTTATATTAACACAATTTAAAACAAAAATTTTTGAATGATTTTTTTTTTCATCATTTGAAAGATATGCCAGTGCCATAAAAAAAAAGTTTAACTGGGTTATAATAGCACACAAGCACAGCTTAGCTGACAATAATCCAGAGTTATAGCAAACAGGGAGAAATGAATGAAATAAGGTACAAAGAAAGAAAACATGGGCAGGGGGCAAGTGTCAGGACAACTGTCAAGACAGATATGGGAGTGTGGAATAACTTGCAGTCAGTGAAAAGAAGATGAGTCAGGTGAATGGGTTCACGTAGGTTCAGTGGGCGCACAAAAACGGGGTTTACTGACAAGCCCGGGAGATAATGAGGACAAAATACTCATTAAATTAATTAAGATAAACTTACTGCTATTGCAACATTAATTCAATTAGGATTGAATTAATGAAACTAGAGGCCAATAGGAGACAGGAAACAAAATAGGGAAGCAGAGTATTGGCAGAAAGAAAAATAGAAGGAAGACAACTGATGGTCAGGTCCAATTACCAAGAAAAATGTCCCCTTCGGCACATGACACGGTGTGCAAACACAGGCCTCTGACAGGTGGGGGTGTGCGCGTGTGTGCGTGTCTCTGTGTGTGTGTGCTGCTGTTGTGCTAGGCAGAGAGTTAACTTGTGCATGTGGTGGTTAGTGGCAGCAGAAAACGTGCTTTCATCATGTTTATTACTTTCAGTTATAACACATTGCCTTTGTTTCTTCAATCTGACACGAAACGGTTAGCATAATTTCCTCCGACATATTCAATGTACTCTGTTAAATGAGGGGATCGTGATTCAGAGCACAGCACGTAAATGTTTGACTCCAAGTGGAAGAAAAGGAACGCAGCTTCTGCTGAGTTACATCCATTTGTTCTTTTTCTCACGTGAACTACCCGGGTTCAGATCAATTTATAATGCAGTAATGGATGTTTAAAGTGTTGCCTGAGGTTTTATATGCTTTAACAGAAAGCAGCTTGCCAAGGGAAAACATTGTTTGTTCTATTGCCAGTATTCTCTGGTTAATTGCCAGCCTGTTGATGCTTTATTTTGGAGAAGATTGTTGCCCTTTCATGTATGAAAGGATGTAATAACTGTGTTGTGCCAAAGCACAAAATTGTTTCCTACCACAAGAACTTCTGATGAACATATTTTTAGTAGAGAATTACATATGGTTTTTGCAAACAGTCGTGGGAAAGAAATGCAGTACACTTTGTCAATTCTGGGGTCTTATACTGCAATGTTCTGGCCCTTACCAGGAACTTTTCTAATCTCAACGCTATAAAAATACAGCTGTGATTTCAAAATATCCACATGCACTCACAAACAACGTGAATGGATACACCCAGTCAACTGACTCTGAATCTGCTAATCACACGGCAGCAAACCAAAGTATTTAGGTGTCTTGATGTGGTGAAGATCGGTTGCTGTTGTTCAAAGTGAGCACCAGAATTAGAAAGAATGTGCATTTAAGAGATTTCGATGTGAAATATTTGCAATTTTGATGCAAATTATGTGAAATAATTGAGTGAAAAAATTATTATGTGAAATAATTTGCAGAACGTTATTTTAGAGAATGGGATTTAATTGAAAAAACATTTTAAGGGTAGCCTTCTACAAGCTCCTCACAATAGTTTGCTGGGATTTTCATGTACTCATTTCAGCGTTGCCCACACATTTACTTTGTAGCCAAGATCAAAGTGCTATGGCCACTACAAAACCTTAACTTGTTTCTCAGTTATTTGCTAACAATTTGCCGGTGCTGCTGTCCGTTACAAAGACCAATTTTGCAGTAACGTTCTGCTTTGCCAAATTCTGCCTTTCCTCTTTGTAACTTTTCTGTTCCCTGAGACAGTCACACAAGACAATAATCCTGTACATCTACACTCCCAGTTGAGTACACGAAAACAGACACCTAGGTTTGAGGCACTAAATCCACACTCACTAAAGTGGATGGTGAGCCTTTAGCATTACAGTCAGTTCTGATATTTGGCCAGTGCTCAAATGGCTGGTGAAAAAGAAGATACAGTACAACCGAGTCTGACAAAAGCCTCAAAACAAACATTAAAAATGTGCTTAAGAAACCGAGTCAGCCTTCAAGCTGTGTCGCGCAAAGAGTGAGAGCATTAACAGCAGCTTTAGTATAAGCAGGATTTATCTATCCCCTGGAGAAGTCCTTGCTCTGCTGCAGCACAATACCACCGGAAATGCATATAAGGAACACCTGCACACATGATAAAACGATCACGTGTAACCAACTCATGCAAACACATCCTCTATCCGAGAATTCTTCCCGTCACCTAATGGAGCATTTGTGCATGTAGGTCATTATGCAGTCAAACTGTATTCAGTGTGAGTGCCCGCCTTATCACTGTGTAAGCGACTGAGTATAAGCAACACATCACTGCACAGGGCTGCAACTGGAAACAAATCTCTGTCATTCATGCAGCCCACTAGTGTTCCATCACTTGCCTTTTGACATGATAAGCCTCACTGAGCAGAACTGACAAGGAGAAACATGTAGCTCAGCGGCTGAATGTCCAGCGCGCTCCAGAGAACCACTGGGAAGTAGCAAAACCGTCTATGCTTACTGCACTGCTTTAAATCAAACAGACTTCCGTCGTAAAAGCAAGTTGCCCAAGTTTTGCTGATGTTATTGTTACAATGGCGTTTCAAAACCAGTTGCACTTCTATCACAATGGTGGTCTTTTTTTAAAATTATTTTATACTTTTTTATGCTGTGCCTGTTTTTAAGAAATAAAACTGTCACAAGCAGCCTTATAAGCCTGCCTATATAGCCAGAAACATCCAATACCATTTGTCAGCCTTTCAGAGCCCAGCGAGAACAAATCAATTAAGTTTGTGATCTTGTAACAATCTTGCAGATTACAAAAGTGGCCCGATTGTAGGATTTTCTGTGAATTTCTAAAGCTCTCTCCACTCTTGCGGGTTTGTCTCTGACTCACAGCCCCATCACTCACAGAGCAGTAATCCCGGAAGATAGAGCTTAAGATACTCTTCAAAAAGTTTCTTTGCAGGGGTGTGGTTGCACAATTTTTCTGTGGTAAAAAATAAAATAATCTTCATACAGTAAAATTAGGAGAATTCTGCAATATCTGCCACATGTTCCTGGAATATGAAACTATAAAACTTAAAACTTTAAGCATAGTCTATTTGCACATTTGATGCTATTTCATACTTGATCTGAACTCCATCTAAGCCATGGTGCCACATTTTCTAATATATATTTAAAAATTCTTGAGTATAGCAGTATAGTGATGCTGTTTGCTGCACATACTGCGTGTCGCTGCAGTAGGATCTGTGTAAGTGTGACACAAATATCATGTAAACCTCTTCAAGTAATCATTTGAAACACTGTGCAGATGTTCTATCTGTACTGATGAAGAATGACTCATGTCATAATGCCAGGGGCTTTCAGTGACTGATGCATGCAAAAAGTGCTTTCAGAAGTGAACACCGAAAATACATTACTGTAGAAGTTATGGTCTTTGTCCCCTTTCTGTCTGGAAAACTTTAGCTTAGTCTTGAAGTTTTCATTAGATGTTTTTTTCCCCTAACACACCTCCCATGAAAATTTATATTTTTGCAAGGAAATGTTTTTTTATTTTTTGCTTTCATATCAAAAGTAGCAATCTACAGACCCTATAATGACTTGTCTTTAGACTTCTTTTAACATGCTGTGTTCTGCTTTCAGGGTGAACTCGCGTGGACGGCCAGACTCGGGCTTTTTGACAGTTGTTTTGAAAGTTCTGCACTTGTCGACTGCACTGCGCTCAGTGGAATGGTTGATTTCTTACTGCAAAATTCCTCACCAGACAGATGCTTCTGAAACCGTCTTACTGAGATGCTCAGACAGCTCTCACTTTATTCTCTCTATGGTTTGCATTCTCACTTGGACAGTCAGGAACAAACTAATCTCAAGTTTCGAGGGCGAGGTGACTTCTTAGTTGTTGTCACATGGACTCGATGCGATGCACCTGCTTGATTTTTAACCATTTGTCTAAATTGTCCAAATTTATTTCTGACAAGAAACAATTTTTTTATTTTCATGACAGAAGTGTATAAAAAGTATTTTGTTTTGTTTTTATTGTTTATTTAAATCATGTGAAATTTTCACTATTGTTTACATTTATAGGGATCTTTCATGTGTCTAAGCTTGCAATTTTAAGGCTAGAGAAATGAAGCGAGAGGGTACACGTCTTCATAAAGGCAAGTTTGAAAACCTGGCTTGAGTCTCTGTGCTTCAGAGATTTAAAAGCTTGACAGTGAAGTCACCAGAGTTAGGGAGACATAGTCTGACAGCTCTCCCTGCCTCCAGTCGCTTTATTTATGTTCTTATACTCTGTGTCAAATAGAATCAATCACCCGCTTATTTGCTCTCTCCTCGTTCACACATATGCACCCATAAATGCAAAGTAATACTCTTCCATGAAGTTGAACACACACACACACGCACACCCCCGCACTCACAGAGAGCAAATCGAATCAGAAGAGATGGGTGTTATTGAACCTGTGGGCTCCTATTTATGGAAGAAGGAAAAAAAAAGATGTGATTATTCAGCTGTCAATAACTACTAAACTGTAATCAATGGTGTGCAGAGACTTTATATTTTCTTAAGCACACAACAGGAAAGGAAATGTGTCGTGTATTGAATGTGAAATGTTTGTGAGCAGTGCAGCCTTGACCTAATTAATGCTAGCGGTATATGACTTTTGTGTAGAAAAGCTCATAACCATACAGATGTCTCTATTTGAAACTCTCTCTCTCTTTTTGGGAACAGAAAAACAAATCTCAAGCTATAAAACTATTCACAATTTAACTGTTTTCAGTCTTAATTAAAAACTTGTATTTATTCAGACTTATCCAGCTATTCTGGTTGAAAAAACCAAATCTACATTTGATCATTTTATCTTAAAATGTAAAATACTTTCATTTGACATTTAAGGTTTCACCTGACATACATTGAGCAACAATGCACCTGCAGTTGCTGCTCGCGCCTCTGTGAGCAGCACAGGAAAACAGTGCAACTTCTGAGCAGACAAGCTCCATTTTAGAGCAGATAACTTTCTTACCAGAGTCAGAGAGTTAGACAGTCTCAAATTATTATTTGATTAGTCCGAAACCTAGATGAATTGGGGTCTGTACAATGGCAACCCTTTAAATCTCAAATCTGAACATTTACTAAGAAATGGAGAATGACTCAAGGACTGACATAACCAAATACCCACTTGATGAAACACAGTGGCCTAACTATGGGAAATAGCATATGCTCAACAAATAATCCATAATGGGGAAAACTTCACACTGTACATTGATCAATTTGCATTTTGTCTTTTACAATTGTGGTTTACTTGTGTATGGTCACATTGACTGACTGCTGGACAGCTGTTAAATGAGCAGTCTTCTCCATGATTGATTATTTAAGCCTCAAAAAATAAACACTGACATTTTATGTAATTTGCTTTTAAACTGTATTTTGGAGTTTTTACTAGGTGTAGGCCATAATCGTCAAAATTAACAGGAAAAACTGACTTTTGAAGCATTTTTAGCAGCTGAAACAAAGGAACTTTACCATTCAAATGTATTGAGATGCACCGGTAGAAACAGGTGCATCTACCTTTTCCATTTTCCAGCACCACATTGGCGCCTTTAGCTGAAACTAAAGACAATTTTTAATTAGCCAGCACATTTAAAATTTATGTCTAGACTTTTAATTCAGGCAAGGATTGGCAAGATCATAGCCAGCAGGAGCAAAAAAAATTTACTCCTCTGTTAATATAAACAAGGTTTACGTAGAGTGAGTGTTTCAAAGCAGCATACTTGGATCTGCGGAGTAACGTAATTCTACATGGCTTTCAGATTCTTCTGATATCTCTGTATGCTAGTGGCTGATCTGTCATTATCGCATTAATCCTCTACATTTAACCTTCATGAGCCAGATTAGGATCAAACAAAGGAGCCCAGGAAATCTGCTTTTTGTTCTTCCTGCTCTCTGTGACAGTGATTACATAAGCCTGCCCTTACTTACATAAGCGTCGTTAGTCAGCAGTAAATTTCAACCTGTTAAAATGAATTAGAGAAATATTTGTTTGAACAAGATTTATTATGCAACATAAAAACCTTTGTCTCCACCGGTAATCCTGATGAGCGTCTTTGAAAAGCAGGGCAGCATTAAGAAGCATTATAAAGTAAATGTAATTATTTGTCATCAAAATACCCAACAGTGTGAAACATTTCATTCTTGGAATATGTGTGTAAAAATGGTTGGATGAGTAACAGCAACAGTTACATTTTGTTTTGGCTTTTGCTTCTGCCTAACAACCTTTCAAAGCTTCAATAAATTGTACCTTATTAGCAAAAAATAAATGTTTTTTTTTTCTGCTTCTGATTGATATAAAACTATAATTTACAACCCTAGCAAAGCTCTTAGACTAAATGAAATTGTGTGTGTCATTGTGAGTCAGTCGCCACTACTAGGCAACCATGCCAAGGCTGCGAAACGACCAGCTGGTGCGAAGAACATTACATCCAAAAAATGTGTTGCCAAGGATTTTTGCATTTGCATGTGAAATTATTTAATTTTTCTCCAGAGAATGAACTCTGTTAGCCAGTATCAGTTGCAAACGGACAGAAACACGACTCCATGCCTGGCGGGTATGCACCTCGGACAAAATGCATGAGAATCTCTCTCCATAATTTCCTTTGCATATGATTTTTTTTTTTTTTCAATGAGAAGGATTGCGGAGGCAGTTAAAGGAAATAAATGTGCTTTCTTTTATCAACTTCAGTTGATGTGTACCCAGTTCAAGGTGAAAGCAACAAACCTTAACTCTGCAATAAATCCTTTCTACCACTGCTGAAACCGCTGTTTTCAGTTTCTCAAAGGAAGAAATGGCAAATATCTGCAGTCGAAGACTTAGAAATCTTAGGACAACACTCATTTTGTTCAGGCTTGCGAGTCCTCATGGCACATATCAGTCTTCCATGAGATTTATTTCTTCTGTGGGTTTCTTAAAAGACAATAACCAGTTGTGGTACATATTGCTTCATGTCAACATCTGCAGACCAAATCAGCAAGCTGCCCTTGTTGCCATCTTTGCTAGTTGCTTCAGATGTAAGATACAGTGATGTGGAGTAATGGGCATTGGAACTTTGTACGTATGTACACCTAAGCCCCAAATCATTTATACTCCTGGCAAATTTAGAACATTAAGATCTGATTTAAAGTGAAATGATGCCAACCCCCTCCCCCCCAATATTCTTCATTGAAGGCACCATCTTGTTTTAAAGTGATGGTTTCCAGAGCTCAAGTATGAGGATATTTTTCATTTACCAGGACAGTGTTACAGTGTTATTATGATTCACAGCAAGCAGATATTTCATTAATAACCTTTAAATGTGTGCTAAACTGCAAATTAAGGAGTTGCATTGTTGAAATATGATCCTCCTTTGGAGTTTGACCTTT